>NW_011494867.1:1962845-1963651 GCF_000754665.1 Bison bison bison
GAACCCGGGGTTTTTCTGTCGGCCCAACGCGGCGACGGGGCTCGGTCTCCGCCCTTTACCCATCCGTCAGGGACCACCTTGAGGCGCACCATCTCCGGGCTGCCTGCCGCTCTGGAAGCCTGAACGCCCACCCCACCCCCAACCCCACTTTGCCCAGCCCAGGGCTCTGGGCGCCTGCCCGGTTCTCTGGCCGGGCTCCCAGCCCCTGTGTCTGAGGACGATTGCAAGTCAACCGATCAGGGCTCCTAGAAACCCTTCCCGCTCTCCTCGCTAAAGGTGGGACCCCTCCCCACCCCCAGGCAGCGAGGCCCGACGTTCCTCCCTGGCGCTGCGCCCCCCTGACTGCCCTTCCCCAGGGATGCGGAGCGCCCGACCCCCCGGAAACAGCCTGGCTGATCCAGGTCATCGAACAGAGCTGGCCTGGGTTCTGGGGAAGATCCTGCCTCCTGCTTATCCCCGCTAAAGGGCCGGCCCTGCCCCAGAGCCCGGGCTTCAGACACAGAAGACAGACGTTCCAGGGCCTGAGCCTTCCTTTCTCTGGGTTAACCCCCAGTTTCTTCAGCTGTTGCACAGCTGCCCTGGTGCCCAAGTCTGGGCACATACTTGAGCATCTTAGCTGCTCCCCATCCCCTGCCAGGTAGGCCTTGCTGTCCCCACGGTTACTTCTAACAGACTGAGGCTCTGAGCCCCCTCAGCTACCAGAAGGCACTACCGGGGGTCTGACCACTCTGTTCTGCTTCCCACCACATACAAACTGTCCCCGCTCCGGGGGGGCCCTTCCCGGACTAGAGGCGGCAGGCAGGGCC
>NW_011494867.1:1963751-1979630 GCF_000754665.1 Bison bison bison
CCCGCCCGCATCCAGCTGCCCGGGGCTCCTGAGCTGGAAGCCGCAGTTCAGTGTGGCGCCGGCGCGCTGTCTCAGAGGTCCCCCCACCCCTCCCCACCCTGACACTGCCCCAGCCCCGCCTTCTTGCTGGAGCCTGGCTCCACCCCTTCTTTCTTTCCGAGTCTGTCTGAATTCTTATCGCCCACTGTTCCTGTGTCCTCTCCCGGCCAGGGTACCGGGAAATGGAAACCCAGCGGAGGGGTGCGGTTGGGCCACAATCTCCAAAACCATCCGTGCCTCCGACCTACCCCCTGTGACTACTTTCCCGGAAAGGCCATCACAGGCTCATGCTGGAAGAGAGAACACAGGCCAGACCCTCCCTCACTCCGAGGCAGGGACCCAGGGCCTTGGGTGTGGGGTTGGGAGCAGCCAGAGGGGCCCCATCAGTGCGCTGAGCAGCCAGCAGGACCAGGCAGGACCAGGTCTGTGAGAAAACAGCGGCTGCTCCCGCTCGCCACCGCCCAACACCCCCTCACTACCCAGCCGGCAAATGATCCCCGGGTGACTCCCTCGGTGCTGCAGAGAACAGGTTCTGGGCACCCCACAACTAGCAGTTTACACCGGGCTATCTGAGCAGGCACCAGCACCCTGGGAGTGTCCTCAGAGTTTGCCAGGGACCCAGGGAGACAGGGGTTCCCGTTGCTCCTGGCACTTGGATGGAAGGGAATTTGGACATGGCCAGAGTGTCTTCTCAAGTGGTTCAGGTGGTAAAGAATCCACCTGCCAATACAGGAGACACAGGTTCGATCCCTGGATGAAGGAGATCCCCTGGAGGAGGAAATGGCCACCCACTCCTGTATTCTTGCTGGGAAAAGACAGAGCAGACTGATGGGCTACAGTCCATGGAGTCAAAAAGGAATTGGACACAACTTAGCAAATGAACGCACACTCAGACACAAAGTCTGGGCAAAGACAAGCTTCATACCCAGTTCTCTAGACACTCAAACCCAGCCTCTGTGCCCCGGGCTTTGCCAGAGGATTGCCAGCCTAGGAGAGTGGATTTGGAGGCACCAGCAGGCACTGTGTAATGATCCTACACTGGTCACCATTGATGAACCAACAATGATACATACATGCTTACTAACTGAAGTCCACACTCTACTCAGATTTCCTTCCTTCTCCCTTCTGTCCTTTTCCTGTTCCAGGATCCCACCAGGAATCCCACATTACATGTAGTCATCATGTCTCCTTAGGCTTCTCTGGACTGTGACCGTTTTTCAGACTTTCCTTGTTTTTGATGACCTTGACAGATATGAAGAGTATTGGTCACAGATTTTATACAATGTCCCTCAACTGGGATTTGTCTGATGTCTTTCTCACAGTTAGGTTGGAGTTCTGAGTTTTTAGGAGGAAGATAAAATGACATAACCTCCCAGCGTCCTTGCATGGGAAATATGAACAGAGGAGCCTGGCAGGCTACAGTCCATGGGGTCACAAAAGAATCGGACACAAAAGAGTTTGTTTGTAAAATGACATTCTCAACACATCATTTCAAGGATACATAATATTAATAGGATTTACTCTTGCCAATGTGATGTTGACCTTGAACTCCTGACTGAGACAGCATTTGGCAGGTTATTCTACTAAAAAGTGACTCTTTTTTTCTTCAGTTTTCAACAATGTACCCTTTGAAAAGAAGTGAGGAGTTATGTTCCACCTCTTTGACGATAGAGTATCTACATCAATTATTTGTATTTCTTCTGTATGGGAAATTGTGCCCATTATTTATTTATTTATTCAATCATTTATATCAGTATGAATTTATGGATATTTATTTTACATCTTGGATTAGAATCCAATAATACTTTATTTTCTTCTTCAAATTGTTCCTCTTTGGCTGGGTTGAGTTCTTTCAGTTAGTGAATCGGATTTTTCAAGTGAATCTAGAAATCCAGATTGTTTTATAAAATCTCTAGGTTTTGACACATTGACTGTGTAAGGCAATGCTTCTTCCTGCCAACTCTGGCAGCTCTAAGTCCTGGAGTAGGATTATCTGCTTTGAACCCTGCTCCTCTGCTTGTGGGCTTCCCAGGTGGCTCAGTGGAAAAGAATTCATCTGCAGTGCAGGAGATGCGGGTTGGATCCCTGGGTTGGGAAAATCTCCGACAGAAGGAAATGGCAACCCACTGCAGTATACTTGCGTGGGAAATCCCACGAACAGAGGAGCCTGGCAGGCTACAGTCCATGGGGTCACAAAAGAATTGGACACAAAAGAGTTTGTTTGGGGGAGACCTAGAAAGACACTTCAGGGTTGGAGGTGGCTGGCAGGACCCTGTGAGCCCCCGGGTTGATACGAAGGAGCATCGCCCCAAGCATAGTTTTCAGCAGGAGAGTTGAGCTCCGTTACTCTGTAGTAATACCATAGCAACCTGCAGTATCAGTGCCAGTTGTCCTGTCTCACTCATGCTAAAGTGTGAATGACTACTTCTCTTTAGGAAGGCAAGTCAGATTGGAACAGAAAAGAGGTTCAGTTGAGTGGAGTGGGTGGGGGGCCTCACTAGCCTGCCAGGCTAGACCTTGGGGTCTGGTCCTGGCACCACCTCACACTTACCAAGTGACCTTAAGCAAGTCCAGTTTACAACAAGGGTAATTTCATAGTCTGGTCAAGGACGGGCCCCCAGGGTAGGGCTTCTCTTTGTCTGTCCTCGTGCACAGAACCTTGGGTATGCTCTGCTGGAGGGCCTCTGGTTAGGGGAGAGAGTGAGGTTCATGTCATCAGGCTGCTGGGCCGAGAGGGAGACCCTCATCCCTGAGACAATGAAGTTTTAGGACCTGGTAGCAAGAGGAAGATGTATTAGTTTCTTATTGCTGCTGTAACAAATTACCCCAAACTTAGTGGCTAAAACAACATGAATTTATTACCCTCCAGTTCTTGAAGTCAGAAGTCCAAAATGGGTTGAGAGGGCTGCATTCCTTCTGGGGGCTCTGGGGAGAACCCCTTTCCTTACTTTTTCCCTTGCTTGAGGCTGCCTGCCTTCCTCGGCCTGTGGCTCCGCGTCACTCAGACTCTGCTTCCATCATCACATCTCCTTCTCTCACTCTGGCCCTTCTGACCTCCTCTTATAAGCTTGAGATTACACTGGGCCCACTCAGGGAATCCAGGAAAATCTCCCCATTTCAAGATGGTTAATTTAATCACATGTGGCAAAGCACATTTTGTCTTATAAGGTAACTCAGTCATAGACTGGGGATTCAGATGTGTACGGAGGGGAGACCCTGGTACCCTGAAGCTGCTCCCCGACTGGGTACTACAGCCTAAACTTCCACCGTGGCTACCCACTTGGCCAGCCCAGGAACTCTCTCACTCAGTTCAAGAGATATCTCTGAAGAAAAAAAAAAAAGAGAGATATCTCTGGCTGTTCGTGGGAACAGCTATAAGTCATGTGTGGCTCCAGCATACAGTCTGGCAAAAACTTCTAACAGGCAGGGAACTTTTGACCCAGAAATCCCATAAATTTATCCTAAAAAATGCACACCAAAAAATGCACTCACAAGTAGCCAGAGATTTACGTGCAAGGATGTAACTTGCAGCTTTCCTTATGGGAGCGACTCACAAGTTCAAGAAGACAGCAGTGAAACAATTCATGGAGCATTCCCAGGACAGAACTCAGTCCTGGGCGCCACCACAAATGATGTAGAATGGCATGGAGATGTGTTTATAATATACCGTAAAGTAAGGAAAAAGAGGCTTCAAATAATAGGTACAGGTGGATCCTGTTTTCATAAAAATTCACATATTTATATTTATGTAGTATATTTGCACTGGGCAAAGTGTGGAAGGGTAGATACCAAAATACAAGTATGGATATCTTGGGGTAGGGATTGGATTTTTTTCACCAGCATGTCGTATTTAGGGAGGGCCTATTCGGTGCTTGATACTCTACAGATTAATAAGTAGAGCTTTTTCTTTCTTTATGGATTAAAATTTCACAGGAGACTAGATTTTTTAGTTGCTTTTTGGAGGAGACGAGGGGGTTTTGATGTAACTAAAATTATTTCCTCCATCTTCTGATGTTTCTTGAGTGAATATTCATTATTTGTACAATTTTTCTCATAGTAAACACTTTTTAAAATTGTGGTAAAACATACATAATGTTAAATTTACCATTTTACCTACTTGGAGAAGGAAATGGCAACCCACTCCAGTACCCTTGCCCGGAAAATCCCATGGACGGGGGAGCCTGGTAAGCTCCAGTCTATGGGGTTGCAAAGAGTCAGACACGACTGAGCAACTTCACTTTACCAGTTTTAAGTGTACAATTCAGCAGCAGGAAGTATTCAATCACAGTGCCCTCTAACCATTGCCACTATCCATTTCCAGAACTTTCCCCATCTTCCTGGGTAGAAACTCTGTGCCTGTTGAACAATAACCTCCCCTCCCTCTCCTAGCCCCTGGCAACCACCATTCTCTCTGTCTTTATGAATTTGCCTATTCTAGTACCTCAGATAAGTGCAATCATACAATATTAATCCTATTGTGTCTGGCTTATTGCAGTTATCAAGATGTTAGTTGCCAAGGTCTAGGAAATACAGGTTCCCAGGCAGCCTCGTCACCTCCAAGCAGGCAGCTGCCGGAGGCGGGCTCCGAGCTGGGCAGCGGAGCTGGGCAGACCCGCGGGCCCCGACCCCTGCTCCCGGGGCCCGGCCGCTGGCCTCCTCTCTTCTACAGTGTTCGTAAACACCCAGGGACCAGAGCCCTTCCAGGAGCAGGCCTGCGTTCTCGGTGACCGTGACAAGTGGAATTTCACTCTCCACTGGAAGCAACCCCCAGGGCACTGTGTTTCTGAATCCAGGGATGAAGCCTCCCAGCTGATGAGTACACATTCTCTAAATTATTAAACAGTGGCTGCCACGCCAGGGTCACCAGAGCGAGTCCCCAGAGCACTAGTTCTGTTCTCAGCGAGGCAGGCCTGCCAGGCCCCCACTGCCATCGCTGCTGTGCTGTCTGGAGGCCAAGGGTCGGCGTTGGGGTGCTGGAGCGAGGCTCACTCTCATGGAAACGGAAGGAACTCACTGCAGGGAGGGAGGCCTGTACTGTGACGGAAGTGGCCCCTTTGGCCTCTGGTGGCAGGGCGCGGCGGCCAGCTCTGGGCAGCAGGTTGGCCGTGAACTTCAGCGCGGCATGTACACTCTCTGAGCACAGTTTCACCCCGTCTGTCAAACGGGGCTCAGTAAAGCAGCCCAGCAGCTACAGCTTTGGGAGCCCCCACTCCTTTACTCTGAGACCATCCCCGCCTCCCTCCCAGAGTCCCGCAGGGCCGCGGCGCCCTGATTCAGCAGTCCCGGACAGACTGGGCTGTCAGCATGGCCTAGAAGAGCCAGTGGGGCTCCCGGTTAAAGCAGCACAGGCTGCCCTGCTGGCCCCCGCCCCTCCCCCCCACCGGCTTTCTGCTTCTCAGGCTCCCCTGAGGCGAGCGCTGCTGCCTGGAGGCCCAAGCCCTTCCCTGTGCAGGGAAGAGCCCCCGGGGAGAGAAGTGCTTCAGAAGGCACACAGAGCTGCAGCTAGGACCTCGGTCTTCTGGGAGGAAACCCACGACAGAGCCTCCTGATCAGAGGTGTGAGGGTAAGACAGCTCCCTCTGGAGCAGCCGCAAGCTTGCTTTGTTCTTCTGTGGCCTCTGGGCCTGTGGGTTTGTTGAACAATGAAGAGTAGGTAATGATGCCGGCAGTGGTTAAGGGTACAGCCACCCTGGGCCAGCCAGCAGCCTGGGGGGACACTAAATGCCACAAGCTCAGCTCGTAAGACGACAGGGCAGCTGCCCCAGGGACTTTGAACTTCCTGAGGGTGTTGTTCCTGCCTCATGTCTCAGGCTCTCAAGAAGGATGTGACTCTGTCTTAAATGATATCCTCGCAGATAGTCCCTTCACACATCTCCAAGGAAGGAGTCTTTCCAGCCCTGAGGCCTACGGTGCCCCAAGCTCAGCTCATCCTAGGAGGCCCGGCTCTTGCTGTAACTGCCAGCAGGGGCCAGCTCTGGCTCTCACATAGTTCTGGCTCCCCCTTGTCTAAGGATGCAGAGTGGAGCCGACGCCCCAGGCCCAGTCTGTCTGGGTTGCTTCGTAATTGTCAACCCCCACTGTACAGACAGCAAAAGTGAGACTGCATGAAGCAGCCCAAAATCCAAGAGAGCGGGCGTCAAAACTGATGTTTGAGGTCCAAACCCCAAGTTGGGAAGCCGCGTGTAACCTGACTGCCCGTCAGGATGGGCGTGGGCGCCCTGGACACACAAAGGGGCAGCTGACACGAGAAAAGGACAGGCAGGCCACAGAGGAGAGGAAGAGGGGCCTGAGTTAGGGGAGAGAAAGACTGAGAGCCTATGAGGTGGAGGCCACGTGGTTGTGAATGATAACTTAAAGCGAATGCGGACCTGCTCACCAAAACTCAGAACCCCTGGGAAGTGTGAGAGAAGTGAAGTGAAGCTCTGCCTCTTAACCACACGAAGCTCACTATCCCTGAGCAGGGAGAGGATAAATGTGTGCTGCGCTCAGTCGCTAAGTCATATCCGACCCTGCGACCCCATGGACAGTAGCCCGCCAGGCTCCTCTGCCATGGGGATTCTCCAGGCCAGAATACTGGAGTGGGTTGCCAGGCCCTCCTCCAGTGGATCTTCCCAACCCAGGGATTGAACCCACATTGCAGGCGGATTCTTTACCATCCGAGTTACCAGGGAAGCCCAAGAATACTGGAGTGGGTAGCCTATCCCTTCTCCAGGGGGGTCTTCCCAATCCAGGAATCAAACCGGGGTCTCCTGCATTGCAGGCGGATTCTTTACCAGCTGAGCTACCAGGGAGGTCCTGATAAATGGTCTCAGAAAATGTTTAGAGCGACTCACAGATGAATGTGCCAAAAAACTAGGTTTAGATAAATGCAGGGTCATTGGGGGCATATTCCTGTTGCATTCGGGTTCTGCAGATGGGCAGAAACAGTAGGATACAGATAGGCTGAAGAGCGCCATGGAGACCCGAGGGAGCTGGCGGCACGCGTCCTAGTCCAAGCCTGCAGGCACCTGCGCCAGGGGCGCTGATGGACGGGAGAGACGGGTGTCTGAGCTCAGGGTGAGACTAGCTGGGGATCTGAGACCAGACTTGCCCTTCCTTCGCCTGGTGTTCTCCTATGGCCCTCAGTGGGTTGGAGGATGCCCATCGACACTGGTGACTCTCACCAGTGTCAGTCTACCCATTGAAATGCTACTCATTTCTAGAAAACCCCTTCAGACATGTTTCCCCAGTTACCGGGGCATCCCTTAGCCCAGTCAAGTTGGCACAAAAAAATTACCATCACAGCAGCCCAGTCCAAATTCTTCTTCCAGAGACAGAGCCCTGGGCTGGAACTGCAGAAGGTGCTAGTACTCAGGGACCGCTGAGGCCAGTCTTCCCTGGGCCATTCTCCTTTTGGTTATGGACACGTCTTGCCCAAAGCACTGGCTCAGAAACTCACAGTGCTCACAAACAGGCAGAAAGGGTGTCCTTGCTGAATCTTGTCTTCTCAGAGAGTTTACATAGAAAGAGAGGGGCACAACCGCCCTGCTGGAGAGAGGGAGACCCTTCTGGGAGGTAATTGGGCATCATATTTCAAAGCCTTGAAAAAACCTGCACCTTCCTTGTGATGACAACACCACTTGTAGCAGTGATCTGGAAATGGTCAGGGATGCAGGTCCAGATCCAGGACTAGGCAGTTCACCACAGCATCATGTATAATAACAAAGGCGGGCAACCTCGGTGGCCAGTGAAGATTGATGAAATACATACAAGCATACAATGGAATATTATGCAGTCATTTAAAATAACAAAGGGAGAAGGCAATGGAACCCCACTCCAGTACTCTTGCCTGGAAAATCCCACGGACGGAGGAGCCTGGTAGGCTGCAGTCCATGGGGTCGCTAAGAGTCGGACACGACTGAGCGACTTCACTTTCACTTTTCACTTTCATGCATTGGAAAAGGAAATGGCAACCCACTCCAGTGTTCTTGCCTGGAGAATCCCAGGGACGGCAGAGCCTGGTGGGCTGCTGTCTATGGGGTCACACAGAGTCGGACCCGACTGAAGTGACTTAGCAGCAGCAAAATAACAAAGAATGTTTGAAGAGTGGGGATGTACGCTTTTCATGGTTCATGGTAATGGCTTGGTGCCTGGTTCATGGCTCACGGTGTACAGCACAGGTTAAAACAAGAATACAAAACTGCACGCACTAGGTGGTTGAACAGAGTTCCATGCTGATGGAAACATTCAGTACCTGCACTGTCCGATGGTGTAGCCCCCGGTCACGTGACTGGTAAGCACCTGAAATCTTTGGCTAGTGGGACTGAAGAACTGAATTGTGAATTCTAATGAATTTAAAGTTTCAATGGAAATTGCCAGATGTGGTTAATAGCTTCTGTAGTGAGCTTCACAGGTAGAGTATAATTCCAACTGTGTTAAGAAAAGGTATGTAAAAACATAGGGAAATGGACTGAAAAGTATCCCCAAATGTACACAGCAGTTTTCTCTGGAGATGCAGTGCTTCCAGATTTTCCAGCGGTGACTGGTTGGCTCTGACAGTCAGAAGAGAAAACCGGTCCCTCAGGAGGGGGAAGGAGAGGACAAGCCGGGGGCAGGCAGAGCTCCGCCGGCAGGAGGGCCGGGCGCTGGCCGGGCAGCCGGGGAGGTGGGCCGTCTGCCTCGCGCAGGACTGGTTGTGACAGGCGCGCTGTGCCTCTGTGACTTGGGTCTCCTCCAAGCTGGCGGGCACCCTCGCTGACACACAAGACGCGCGGCTTAGCTGGGGTGAGCATGTGTGTGCGTGCACGTGGGTCCTGCCCTCTGCTGCCAACCTGGCAGCCCTGTGCTGCCTCTGCAGCTGTTTGCTGAAACCTGGGTGGGTTCTGTTGCTTGAATGTTCACTTATTTCCCAGGCTTTCCTTCAGTTACTTCTCCAGTTACCTGTAACTTTAAGGAGCTTCCCTCCTGGGACTTCTGAATGCAGGAGAAAGTTACTGCAGGTGGGTCTCGGCCAACGGCAGGGTGGAAGCCTGGGCTGGCTCATTATGGTTTGCTGGTGTGTCAGCAATTTAGGAGCTTGAATTGTTTGAAGTGGCAAGAATAAAGGAAGATGGAATTTTCCTAAAGACATAGCCGGAGGCTTACAGATTTTTTTCTAGGTAGAGAGGCCATAAGCAAGGTTCTCAAACTTCAGAGCACATAGGAATCACAAGGCTGCCTGTGTGACATGCAGACTCCTAGTGTTAAATGCAGAAACGGGGGCCGAGGAGGCCAAGCCACGTACCTGAGGGCACCAGCGGGTCAGCAGGGCTGGGGTGAGGGTGTGCGGACTCTCCCATGAGGCTGTCTTTGACTGTTGCACTGGGACTGTCTCCTGCGGCAGATGTTTGGCGTGAAAGGAAGACTGAGACAAACATGGGGTCCAGCCCACTCTCTAACACCAACTAGACGTCCAACAGCTCGTTTCTGTCCTGTCACTAACCACCCGGAGTTAGCGCAGATCCCACTACTTACTGGCTCAGTCACCCAAGACTGCGCCCACTGCAGACGCCAGCTGCACACGAGGAGCCTGTGCCCCGGGCACTGGGTGTGATAGTTTGCTAGAACAACTCACAGACTCAGGAAGGTGCTCTCTTTACAAGCAGTTTATAGAAACAGTCCAGAGGGGTCTGAGGCACAGCGCCATTCTCCTGGCACATGGATGTGGTCAGCAACTTGGAAGCTCCCCACGCTTCGCTGTTTATGGGGCTTCACTTAGGTTCCATTGTGTTGGCATGATTGATTAAGTCATTAGCCATCGGTGACTGACTGACACCTGGCTTCCTCCTCCTCCCCAGAGATCAGGGGTTGTGGCGGGGAGGGGAGGGCTGGATTCTAACCCTCTAGTCACAGGGGTGGTTTTCCTGGCGACCAGATCCATCCTGAAGCTACTTCGGTTTCCCCAGGTGTCATCTCATGATCACACAGACAGTAAATTGCAAGTGTTTTAGGGGCTTTGTGCCAGGAACTGCACAAAAATGAAAGATATATTTATTTTTTATCATACCACATAAGGTATTTACAATTTTCTGGAAAACACACCTGCATTTCTACCACCAGTTGTCAACAGCGGTCTCAAGGGCACACACACACACGTCGCACCACACACTGTTGGTGCAGGAGGGCTGGGTGTGTGTGTGACTGCGGGACCCAACGTCAAAGTCAAACCTCCTGTAACGGAGCTCAGTGGCAGAGCTGTAACCAGACTGCGAGGTCCAGTTAGAGACAACAGCAGGGATGAGGCAACCTCATGGGATGCCTGGAACGCAGAGGGTCCACCCCGCCAGTCACAACCTCAGGCACCCAGAGAGCTCCCTGACTTAAACACGTCTTCCATTTGTCAGTCAGGGTGCCTCAGATGCGGGCAGGCTTAGGTTACTAATGTACAGGCATTAACTGGAAGAAGTAAGGCATTAAATCATTAGCAGAGATTAGTGGGGCTGGGCGGAGGGTGGCTCCCTCCCTCCCTGCCTCCCTGCAGAGGCCCAGCAACACGCCTCTGCACCCTGAGGAGCTGAGAGCAGCCTTGGGTCACAGCTGTGTCCCTGGGGCAGCTCAGGGTGCTGGGCAGAATTTGAAGACAGGCAGCTCCGTGACTTCCACTAGAACACCCAGACACTGACAGTAATTCATTTTGGAGCCTTTAAATTCAAGCTTATTTACCCAGGTCAGAAACCACGTGTCTGCATCTGACAAGCCGCGGCCTGCCGCAGCATCCTTCTGACACATGGCCTGCACTGTCGGTTGCGCTGGGGCGGGGCATGCGGCCTGGCTCCGACCCTCGGCTTCCCCAGCCGCCCAACCTGCTTTCAGAGACAGGGGAGCTGAGGTGGAGCTATATACGTGAATCACTCTTCTCCTGGGGAATGTTCCAAAAGCCGCGCAGGGATCGTGCTGGAACGCCTGCTAGCCCAGAACGGGAGACAGAGAGAGCTCCCTGACACCCAGCAAGTTCATCCCCATGGCAACCCTCCATCCCTGGACTGTCCATGCCTTGGCCCTCTCTCTCCCTAAAGAGACTGACAGAGGTGATGCAAATTTAAACGTGGGCTTGCCTTTCTCTAAAAAAAAATTTATCTTGGGACTTCCCTGCTAGTCCAGTGGCTAATCCCAATGCAGGGGGCCTGGATTCAATCCCCCATCAGGCAGCCAGATTCCACAAGCTGCAACTGAGACCTGGCGTAGCCAAATAGATAATAAAAAATTTTATCTTGAAATATTATAGATAGACAGGTGTAGTGAATAATGTTAAGAAATATCTGTGTCCTCATTTCCCAATTTAAGATATAAAACCACATCTTATTAAACAAAGCTCCTTTGCTATCTTTGATTGTATAACCTTCCCAATTCCATGAGAGGTAACCACTATGCTGAAATTAGTGTCATCACCCATTCGTCTACATATATTTACATGTGTATATATAATTACATAGTACATATATAGAGAAAGTCAATATACAATCTTTCTCATGTTTAAAAAATTTTATTGAGGCGAAATTCACATAACATAAAATTAACCACTTTAGTGTACAATCCAGCGGCCTCCAGTGCTTTCAGTGTCGGGGACCACCACCTGTGTTTGCATGCTTTTGAACTTGTGTGACTGGGGCTGTGTGTTAGGCATTTTGTGCATCGAAGCTGCTTACGAGGTTCATCTTGTGATGCGTGTAGCCCTGGTCCCTTCATTTCACCACTGTACTGTGTTCTCCTGTGTGGCTGTTTCACAACTGACCCTTTCTCCTGATGGCCAGAGGATGGTTTCGAGGTTTTCCCTGTCACCACTAAGCCTGCCGCCCTGTGCGCACACGGGCGCTCCTCCAGGATGTCCAGCCAGGAGCAGAGCTGCTGTGTCATGGGCCGAGTGCAGCTCCAGATTTGAGGCGGCGCCAAAGTGCTCTTCAAGGTGGTGCTAATTTATACTCACAGAAGCTTGGCTGTCTTGGGGAGCTCGGAGCCAAGTGTGCAATTTAATTAGAGTAACTTAACACGTGGATAGTGTATTTCATTTAATAAAACGCTGTGAGGTAGGCAGAGCAGGATTATTAAGCATTCTCAGAAAACTTCTTGAAGACAAGGAAATCTAAGACGCAGAGGGAGGGACTCACCCCGGATCACAGGGAGCCAAACCCACTGTCTGCATGCTCCTCCTGTTACGTTAGTTTCTCCCCTTCCTTCCCCAACACAGCCACCTTGTCCCTTACTTGAGCAGAGACCCGGCACCCTATCAGCCTTCTGAGGGCACAGTAATGAAAGCTCACAGGCTGACCCTGGAGAGGAGCCCTGGGAAGGGGGGTCTCTGTGGATTGGGCCATTCCAGGCTGCAGGGAGCCAGGGCAGAATCTTCTGGACGTCTACAGCCCACTCTCCTCCTTGTGGTCAACTTGCCTACGCACAAAGACTGCATCTGGGAGTAGTACTGTTGGATCTAAGTTGCCTTGAGATGGCATAAAAAAACAAAAAGGCTGCAGGGAAAAAAAAAAAACACTTTGAGGCAAAGACTTTTCCTGCCAAAGCAGGAACCCCGGGCACACTGGTACCCCCAGGGAAGGAGGTGCAGTGGGATGGCATTTAAGATACCATGACTGTACCTCCAAGTACAGTCACCTGGGCACCAGCGCCTCCTGCCCCTGCTCGCTGAAACCAGGCAGCATCCTGAAGAGGAGAGGGCGGCCCGGCCCGCACCGTGGGGCACACTCTCCCCTGGAGGTTCCGATGCTGCCCCAGGGCACCGAGGACTGGAGGCTGAAGCCCGTGTGCCCACGCCTTTGGTGTACTTTTGGCACCAGAGTGTGCCAGCTGTCACTGTTCTCAAGTGTAAGTGTCCTTCATTTTTGGCTCTTCTGTCCCCTTGCACTCTAATCTTTCCTTTCCAATGTGAATCCTCCAATCGGGAGCTGGATCCGGCAGGTGAGAAGAGGCTGTTTCATCTTGCCTGCCTCCTGCCCGCCAAGCCTACCACGTGGATGTAATCAGTGTCAGTTTCACAATCTGACCTCAGGCGAGTTTCCTCTCCTGGTCAGGAAAAACGGGAGAAAGCACCAGGCACATGGGACCACTCCGTCATGTGTTGATGAAACTGAGAGCTTCTAAATGCTTCCCCTGGAGTTCACCATCTTACACCAATCCCTATTGTTCACTTGTTTTTTGGTAATGAAAAAAAGAGTCACGGGCTCCTACCCAACATGCCTCAGCAATTCCCGTTAAATGCCAGAAGAAAACTGCGCCTGAGAGCCACGCCACACACACCTCCTCTGTCCTGCTGAGGCCAAGAGGCGGCACAGCACCTGAGACCCCGTCCCCGGGCCCGCCTCGGGCCTCCTGGCTGCCGGCAGCACCGTGACGCCACCCCTTTCCTGGAGGTCTTCCGTACCCCCGTGCCGCACCAGCCACCAGCCGGCCTGCTGGCCTGGTCAGTTCTCGTGACCTCGGGCCCTGGGGTTTGTCTGGTTCTCTCCGCTCAGCTCTGGCGGCGCACAGCCCAATCAAGACTTAGTTCTCAACGCTGCCCTTCTCTCCTGGGACTTTATGCAGAGTTCCTAATTAGAGCACTGCGTTCCTTTTTAAAATAGGTGAACAGAACACATAAAGAAGCCTGTTTTTCTTCTTTGACGTTATGCTGTTGTAGGGCAGGTTTTTTTTCAGTAATGGGAAAGTACGTGAAGCCATGGAAATCAAATGCGTTCATCTGGGACTAGGAGAAGACTGATGGCCAGAGCGAGGCCAGGAAACTCAGCTCTCAGGGGTTTTCTGGACTCCACAGACCGGCCAGGAAGTGTCCTTGGCCGCCTTCCTCGGACGTCCCCGCCACGGCCAAGGGCGGTGCCCGGTGCCTGGCAGAGGACTGTCGAGCTGCCTCCCAGCACTGACTCAGGCTCCCCACTTCCTGCAGACATTTTCCTTGGCAGTTCCTGACTCCTGGAAAGGGATGTTATTTCCCTTGGGAGTTAGGCAGATCAGTTTTCACTAAGTATGGACGTGAAGAGCTAGATAAACTATTATCCACCTGTTCTTAAAAACTGCTGGCTACAGTTCAAAGACGACTCTGATGGAAAAGATGATCCTGTATCGAAGATGCACACACGTCAGTCAGCCCCATCACCCACCTTGGCCTCAGCGAGTAACGAGGGTCATAACCTCGCGACCGCGCAGGGCTGACAGCCCGATCTTGGCTGTGTGAGCGCCTGCCCGTGTATCAGAGGACCGGAGGGGGAGACCAAAGTGTGTTCCCTGCACATGTCACTAGCTCGTCTCCACCTTGTGAGGCTCAGAAAGCTGAGCTGTGCTCAAGGTCACAGGGCTGGTAGATGTATGGGCAGGATCTGAATTCCAGTCTTTGGAGCCCTACTACCCCTTAACCCTGTCCATGTTACTCAGGACATCCGCCCACCCGCCCCCAGAGGCAGGTTGTGAGGTTTACTGCTTTATTAATATGAAGTTTGGAATTTAAATCTTCTAAAGAGTTAAAAAAAAAGAGTCCTTTGTAGTTTTCTTTGACAAACCCCCAAAGAATTATTGAGATGAGAAACATGGGAAGTTGACTTTAACTTTGAGGAGAGGAGAAAGGCTGAAGGAAAAGAAAGATCTCTAATTCAGTGATGGCATATCCTTATTTTTCAGCCTTACATCCTTACATTGTATCCGGGTGGAGGAGTCCAGTCAGGAGAGAAGCGCGGGGCCCGGCGTCATGCCAGCATGGCGAGCCTCGTCTCAGCCCCTGCTCTCAGGCCCACGGTGAGCGGGCCGCGCGCTCTCTTCTCCACAGCGGCCGAGACAGGCCTGCGAGGAACGGGCTTGGCCTCGTGGACTTCGCAGCAGAACAAAGGGAAGGCAAGTGGCGTCATCCTCACCAGCCTCTCACAGGATCAACTTGTACTTTTTTTTTTTAATCTTTATTTTTGAAAGGACAAACTATTAAAAGTAAAACAAATGAAATCATGTGAGATCAAGATACAAAGACAGAAATTCAGTGTAGAAAAAAGGACCTTGCTGGGAGCCAGTCGATGAGAAGCACAGGAAACATCTCACAGACACATAAGCTCACGCTATAAAGAGGACTGAGCTGCGGGGGCTCCCCATCACATCAGGGTTTCATTTTGCTCAGCCTGAGATCTCGCTCGATTTCAAACTGCCTGTGATCCACTCGGTCTAGAAAAGCTTTTCGTTCGATGTACCTGGAAGAAAATAAAGATGCCCGTCAGCAGACTGAGTAGGAGAAAATGCCTCCCAGGCAGCATCCCCTCTCCCCGTGGGGAAGGGCCCACCTGGCCTGGGGCTCAGCGGGCGACAGCAAATGCAAGCAGGTGACCACAGGCAGAGGGGCCGCTGTTACTCTTTCAGTAACATCCAGACCACTCATTTGGTCTAAACAAGGAACTTTCTGGTTCAGAGGTGAATAAAAGTAAAATGAAAAAGAGAAAGCAACAACTTATCAAGGGGAAGTACATTAGCGGCTGGGGGCAGGAAAACGTGATTGTGTAGCCAGGTTTAAAGGGAAGAGCAGGGCTCAGTCAGGCCCGGGTTCGGAGCCTGACCTGGTTACACAGCAGCTGACCGTGGCACGCGCTCACTGTCCGGGCACCTGCCTGCTGGCGGCCCTCCCTTCCCCCACCGTCCTCCTCTCCGTGTCCTCCACCCACGTGGGGCCAGGACCCTCTCATGGGGATGACCGAGGAGGCTTCCCTGAATTCCTCCAAGGGAATGAGGTCAAGTGCCTCTGCGCCCATGGCCCACATACTCAGGGTGCCCTCAAGGCGGGCGGCCTGCCCGGCAAGGTGGGAGGGAAGCCCCAGGCTGAAGGTGGCAGGCACCGTGGGGAGGGAGGGGG
>NW_011494867.1:1979730-1990428 GCF_000754665.1 Bison bison bison
GGGAGTGAGGGAGTGAGCGGTGGGATACAGCTCCATTTGCCTTGTGGGGAGGGGCTCTCTGCCAAATAATCTACTGAGAGAGCAAAATTGCCACTGAAAATGGGAGACATAATTGAATCTCTGTGCTAATCTCTCCTTTGTTGCACTGCAGAAAATGTGCATCTGTGAGTACAAGGTCATTTCGTTTGTGGTGAGCACGTTACCAGCTCAGGACCCTGTGTTCCTCGGCTGAACTCACCCTGTGAAGGGCAGCCCACCCTCCCCGCTCTCCTGCAGGCCTGTGGCCACTAACCCTGTGCCTCACTACAGACAGGGTGGCGGCTCGGGGCCGAATCCTGACCCTGTGACTTGCTGGCTGTGTCTCTGAATAAGCCTCCTAACCTGGCTAATTCTTTTTCTTAATCTGCCAAAAAAAAAAAAAAGATAATCACCCCTACTCTGAAGGCCTGCCACGGGGATTAAATGAAATAGTGTACAAACAATGCCTAACACAGAGCAGGTGCTCCATAAAACAGCAGTTAGAGCGGCCACCATCATTTTGGGAAGCCAGCTTCTAGAGTCAGGACTCTGAGGGCAATCAACTCAAGAGCAGCAGTGAGCTCTCTGGTGCATGTTACGAGCATCTGTAACAACAACCTAGTCCAGGATCAGGAACTCGGCAGCTGAGTCAAAACCGCCACGGAGGGGCCGGAATGGCTAGAAAAACAAGGGCATGGCCCGCCTGTAAGCTTGATGTGAGCCCTCAGGGTCAGGCTGTCAAATTTAGCCAGTGAAATACACATTCACTGGCTTCAGATTCCCTGGCAAATGGGGAAGCCACTGCCGGGTGCAGAGGACCCTTTTTGATAAAAGTGAGAAAGCAGGAGAGATGGTGGCGGGAAGTGGACACACACAACAAGCTCCTCTTCCGTCCCCCACCAGGGGCCCTGCGACTCCCCAGTGGGGGCAGTGAGCCGGAAATGACTGATGGGCTGTGTCGCCCCACAACTGCCCCCCTCCACACACCAGCTCACGGGCCAGGGCTGAAGATCACAGTGGGGATCAGAGTTTTGACAGCAGCGTGCTTAACTGCCCCTACAGGTTTCCATAGAAAAAAAAGGGGGGGGGGGGGCGCGGCGCTGTGGTTGAGAAGACTTCAGGGCATGTTTCAGGAGAGCCACCAGCCAGGGTCACCTGAGAGCGCGGCGCGGGGACAGAAGAGGAAGCACGAGGCTTTGAGCATTTGTGGTCTTTCCTCTTGGACTTTCCTTTAAAGTAGAGGAAGTGATACTTAAATTAAGATGCTCACTGAACATAAATAATGGCCTCACAGGTTTCTGGAAGCTGTGTCGGGTCCAGCTGACCTTGAAACCATCAAGAGCAAGGCCAGGCTGGGTGCTAAACAGGCAGGTGTAGGAAGAGTTCAGGTTTAGGGAACGCCTCAGGCAGCGGAGGGGGGCACATGTGCAGAAGGCAACTGAATTCTCAAGGGCAACCAAGACAAAGGCCATCCCGGCAGGTTTGGCGACTTCACTCCTCCATTTATAGCATCTGCAGCTGCTAACAGGATCCTTGTGATGGCTTTGGATTGCTGCCAAGAGTGGACCAGAAACCAAACTTCTACTGGACAAGCCCCTGCCAGCCTCCCCGAGATCAGAAAGGTGCCAAGGATGAGGGTCGTTCCAGCATTAACTGTGTGACTGTGGGCAGGGCAGTTCATTTTTTTTAGTTGGAAAACACGAATAAGAATTACAACACCCCTCTGACAATACAGTGACACCATAAGAAGAAGTACTCTGTAAACAATAAAACCAGAAATGGCTAATGAGCACTGTGGGCTCTGTGCTTCCCATTTCTGACCTGATGGTATCACTCCCAAGCCTCAGGAGCCGGGATAGATGGAACAGGGACCAAGAGACCAAATGCTCCAGAAGGAGGAAGGGCTTGCGGGGAAGGCTGGCTCTGCAAGGTGGCCTGAGCGGATGGCCCATTTAAACTGAGCCTCAGAAGTTTTCAGGCCCCGTAAGCAGGTTACGGTCTCCGAGGAGAACCGCCAGCTGACAAGTGCAAAGGTTCTTTTCTGGTCTGTGCCCAGCACTCCTGGGGACCAGCCTGGTTCAGCTCAGTCTACTGGGAGGCGGAGGCGGGGACATCCCTTCCTGCCACCATTCCCTATGGAGCCCAGTTAAGAGGCCGCAGATCCTCACTTTCACTCACAAAATACGCTAACAGCACCAAAACCCAAGGTATGTGCTAAGCCTTTCCTTTCAGAACCAGGTTAGACACAATAGGCTTGGTCATCTTTTTGATCTTTCAACCCAAATTACTTTTCTGCCACCAATTTCCTTGAGATCCAGGCTGTTGAGGAGGGAAGGAAAAATGAAAGAAGACAAAAAAGCTCCGCCACACAGTCATACCCATCCACGAGAGGCCTCCGGACCTATGGTTAGGAAAAGAAAGAGTAGGGACTTCCCTGGTGGTCCAGTGGTTAAGACACTGCCCTTCCAATCACAGGGGACACGGGTTCGATCCCTGGTTGGGGAATTAAGATCCCACCTGCCGAGTGGAGTGGCCAAAAAATGGGGGTGAGGTGTGGAGAAAGAGCACAGACAGTTGCAGGGAGTCTGAGCGGGCACACAATGAGGACATCTCGCGGCTGGTCATCACTCTGCCCCCAGCAGAGCCCGCAGGCGTTCTGTGCAGCACAAACCTGGGAAGGAAAGCGGATCAACACCAGAAAACAACAGCAACACAGGCATTGAGGCTGGAACAGAGCTCTGTGAGGGATGTAATGAGAGGCGACTTGTTGTCCTGAGACACGCGAGTGAAAGAAGCAATCTGCCCAACATCGCCCGAGCCCTGAGGAGAGCACACCGCGGGGGCCAGAGTGAGAGGGCGCTGATTTTAATTAAGTTTCTTCTCCACTGCTCTCCTCCCATTTCACCTCAAGGCTGTGACTCTTGGGGGTCACGGAGATAGATTCTTTGAAGAAAGAAAATTATTTTCTCTGGTCTCTTCTTCACACCTCTCCAAATCACAAACACACCTGGTTTCCAATCATCACGCTCCATGACCTTCAGTTTGATTGCTGCAGCAGCCAAGACCATGCCTAGCTTCCTCTCCTTCTCTGTGCACTGATCCCTCTTCTAAGCCTGCTGGCCTCCACCTCAACAGAGTAGGAGAGACGCGCGGCTGATAGCGGATACCGCCAGGGAATCTAGTAAGAGCGGTTACAGGAACAGAGGGAAGCAATGCTAGAGGCCTGAGGGCCACACGAATCTTGAAATACTGGACTGAGTTCTGGAGTGCAGGGCTCAGAGGAAAAGCAGCAAGTCTTTGCTATGCAGCTGACCTCTTTGGTACAGTCATTTTAACCAACTTTGCTGACCGAAAAAGATGCCTGAGTGGAGATCTCATTCCGACATGCCACGCCCTTCTTTTCTGGGGGGTTAATTCTAATCCTGCTGGGTTCCAATCAAAACCACGGATGCCTGACAGCTAGCGGAATGGGCATCTAGACTGCACAACGGCTCAGCGCCTGCTCTGGGCAGATACTCTTAGAAGGTACTGGTGGTGGGGAGGTGAGCCAGACCCTGCCCTTGGAGCTGACTGCACATGAGACAAAACATGATGACTCGTACCAGCTGGCAGTGTGAGGAAGATCAAACAGAGAGATGTGGTGGAGGGTTTCTAAGGTGGGGCTACGCTAGAGAGTAGAGAGCGGCACCCGAGTGACCAAGAGCCCACCACGGAGGAGGAACTGGGGAGGTGGATCTGAGGAGTGGAGCAGAGGCTGGGCGGCCGCAGGCAGGCACAAGAGTAAGAGGTGGGCAGCGGATGCTCAGGGAGGGCGTGGAATGCCCGGTGAGGAGGTGAATGCTGACCTAAGTGCTACTGAAGGGCTTTCAGCAGGGGAAGGAGGGAAATGGTTTGCATGTTAAAAACATCACTTTGGTTGCGACGTGGAGAAAGGAGGTACTGGACTGCAAGCAGCTGGGAGGGGCCGAAGTGCTTCACAGGAGAATTTTCTGTTGGACTTTTAGGACTGACTCCGAGGGTTTTCTTTCATCAGCTGAGTGGATGGGATGGTCCCCTTTTCTGAGAAGTCTGAGGAAGGAGGCTATTTATGGAAAGAAAGCAGGCCCAGGTTTCCCCTGCTATCTGAAAGTAGTGTTCCTAGGACACCTCTCTTAGCTGACATGGTGGGAAGCAACTACCTTTTTGGTGAAAATGAAACCCCTTCAGATTTCTTTCAGTTAGGGAGAAAAGGGAGAGCATTCATGGAGGTTTTTGGTAAAAGCAAAATGGCACAGAGCAAACTCCTGAAAAGCGGGGACTATCCGTATTTGGTTCTGGATGTTAAATTTGAGGTATGTCTTATATATGCAAATGGAGACGTGAACTAAATGGCTGCTACAGGAGTCTTCAGCTCAGTGGGATGCTCAGGCAGGGGTAGCTTTTTGGGGACCTAAGCCACAGAATTAGTGTGCTTTCCTGGAGGAGAGAATGTGAGGACCTGCCCAGGACTTGGGCCTAGGGCCTCCTACCCTAAAGCCCAGGACTGAGGGGAGATGCCCCCAGGCTGTACAGGCCACAGCTGGTAAGTGTCCCTGAAGGCTTGGCAGGACTACACCAGGAAGGAGTTTAGAGGCACAGAGCGCCCAGCCTTCCAATGAGGCCCTAAGCTGGGCATGGCCAGTAACGGCAGACGGGAGAAAGGAAGTGGGGGAGACTGGGGATGGGGCGGGGGGAACCCTATCTGTAAACATGCCAGACATTCCCCAACTTATTATCTAATTCCCGTAAAAAACCCGGGAGGATACTGAAGAGTTTCTACTGCACAGGTGAAGAAACGGGGGCTACAGCACATGACGGGCTGGCAGTAGGGCCAGGAGTTGAATTCAACCTCAATTCAGTTTATTGTAAAACAGAACATACACCCAACTCCCTCGTAGCTCAGACGGTAAAGAATTTACCTGCAATGCAGGAGACCCAGGTTCAATTTCTTGGTTGGGAAGATGCCCTGGAGAATGGCAACCCACTCCAGTATTTTTGCCAGGAGAGTCCCATAGACAGAAGAGCCTGGCGGGCTACAGCCATGGGGTTACAAGAGTCAGACACGACTTAGCAACTGCACCACCACCACACCCTCGCAGTATAAAATGGGCAAGGCAGATGAATCATTATAAAGCCAGCCAAGAAACAGAGGTTGAGCACCCCAGAGAAACCCAAGCTGGCCTGGGAGAGCTTGCTTTATAATGATTCACAATCAGACAGAACTAGAATGTAATGTCAGAGGAGCAGAAACTTGAAAGTGGAAATGTGGGCAGGCTCACACCTGGCTGGGCTTGGGTGTTGGATACGGGTATGTGGTGGTGGTGAGAGACACACACGTGCCTCCAGAAGGCTGGCAGCATTCTGCTTCTTGACCTGGCGATGGCCTAACCGTGAACTCAACACAGACATACATGGTGTGTATTCTTTTCTGACTTGCTTCTTCACAGACTGACCTAACGGACACACTGTTTTTGCCCATTTTTGACCTTTGTGTAAATGGAATTATATCAATAAAATACATGGCATCATACTGCATGAACTTGTGTTATTATGTCACCAAAACTTACCCATGTTCACTCCAGTAGCTAAAGAGTATCCCAGTACATGAACACATCACATTTTATCTGCTGCTGCGGCTAAATCACTTCAGCTGTGCCCGACTTTGTGCGACCCCATAGATGGCAGCCCACCAGGCTCCCCTGTCCCTGGGATTCTCCAGGCAAGAACGCTGGAGTGGGTTGCCATTTCCTTCTCCGATGCATGAAAGTGGAAAGTGAAAGTGAAGTCGCTCAGTCGTGTCCGACTTTGCGCGACCCCATGGACTGCAGCCCACCAGGCTCCTGCGTCCATGGGATTTTTCCAGGCAAGAGTACTGGAGTGGGATGCCATTGCCTTCTCCTGTCTAGTACACTATTTATCGACATCTAAGCTGTTTCCTGGAGAAGGCAATGGCACCCCACTCCAGTACTCCTGCCTGGAAAATCCCATGGATGGAGGAGCCTGGAAGGCTGCAGTCCATGGGGTCGCTGAGGGTCAGACACGACTGAGCGACTTCACTTTCACTTTTCACTTTCATGCATTGGAGAAGGAAATGGCAACCCACTCCAGTATTCTTGCCTGAAGAATGCCAGGGATGGGGGAGCCTGGTGGGCTGCCGCCTATGGGGTCGCAGAGTCGGACATGACTGAAGTGACTTAGCAGTAGCAGCAGCAAGCTGTTTCCAGTTTGGGGATGTTATTACAAGTTCTGTTACTGAGAAGCTACCTGTCAGTATAACCCTTCTTCTCAGAGAAGTCACTTTTTTTCTGGTTGCTCTTAAGACTTCTCTTTTTGTCTTTGGTTGTCTGTAGTTTCACCCTGCAGTGTGGGTTTCTATTTATCTTGGGATTCTTTGGGTTTTAAAGTCTATAGAGGTGTCTTTCATCTTTTCCTACACTGTCCTCTAGGAAGCTTCACTTCCCTCTTTATTATTTTTTTTGTCTTTTGTCTCTCTGAAGTATATTCTGGATGATTTCTTCTGGCTCTTTTCCAGTTCATGTATGCTCTTAGATAATGATCTAACTACTATTAAATCTATCCTCTCCACTTTTAATTATGGTTATTAAAATGTTCACTTCTTAAAAAAAAAAAAAGTTCACTTCTAGAAATTTTGTTTGGGTCTTTTTCAAATCTGCTAGGGCCACTTTAAACAAAATTTTATTTATGTTTGGCTGAGCTGGGTCTCCATTACAGAGCACGGGGTGCTCACTGCTGCACAAGAGGCTTCCCCAGTTGCGGTGGTGGGGTTTCTCACTGCGGTGGCTTCTCTTGCTGCAGAGCACGGGCTTGGAGCAGGGGGTCAGTAGCTGTAGTGCACAGGGCTAGTTGCCCTGAAGCATGTGGAACCTTCCCAGACCAGGGGTCGAACCTGTGTTCCCTGCACTGGCAGGCAGACTCTCAACCACTGGACCATAAGGGGAGTTCTAGGGCCACTGTTTATAGTTTCTTCTTCTCGTAAATATTTTCACGTTTGTTTACTTATTTGAATACAGCAGGCATAACTGTATTAAAATCCGTATCTGCTATCTTCATTGTCCAAATTCTCTGCCAGTCTGATCCTGATTGTGCCTGGTGTTTGCTGTGTCTGCTGTTTCTCAAGGTGCTTTGCTTCTTTTTGTGAATACTTTAAGATAGCAAAATTGCTTTTAAAAGACTGGACAATAATAATTCAATACTGACCAATGTAGCTTCAAATTGTATCAAAGGTTTACAAGGCGAAAGATGGCATAGCACTTACTGAAGCAGAATTACTATCAAAACACAAAAAGCACAACATAATCTTTTAACCTCAACTCTATCTTATTTTTGACTTCCCTGGTGGCTCAGACCATAAAGCGTCTGCCTACAAAGAGGAAGAGCTGGGTTTGATCCCTGGGTTGGGAAGATCCTCTGGAGAAGGAAATGGTAACCCACTCCAGTATTCTTGCCTGGAGAATCCCATGGATAGAGGAGTGTGGTGGGCTACAGTCCATGGGGTTGCAAAGAGTCGGACATGTCTGAGTGCTTTCACTCTCTCTATCTTAATCAGGACTGTATTACAGGAATGTTTTCATCACCTGTAATCATTTTGTGTTTGTGATCTGGATTCTTCTATGTGAGAACAATTTAAATATCGTGCCTGTAAAAAGGTCACAGTCTCATAACTATGGTAGAGGCCAATGATTACTCACAAGTACCTTATTCGAGATGTTATCAAATATGATCTTTCCCCCTTCTTAGTTTCAGCAGAGATCACTTTTGTTCCAGGGTAACCCTGTCTGGGATTCTCCACCCTCAAAGTAGACTCTCCCCAAATGATCTCTGCCCTCGTTGGCATCTGTGCAAGGGAATCTGGGGACCTGACCAAACAGACCTTTCAGGTTTGGCTTGTGTTCCCTGCCCTTTGACACTGTGGCACTGGGCTCACTTCTTCACAGAAATCTTGCCTGTTCTCCAGTCGGCTTTCTAGTTATGCAGGTGCTGGAAAGGCTCACCCAGCAGCTATCTTGCTCTCATTTCTAGAATTTTGTTGCTGTGGTCTAGTGATTCTCAATCCTGGCTGTACCTGAGAAGCACCTGAGGAGTGATTTAAAGATACTGGTATCTGTGATTTTTTTTTTTAATCGAGGTACAGTTGATGCACAATATTATATAAGTTCTAGGTGTGCTGTGCTAAGTCACTTCAGTCATGTTCAACTCTTTGCGACGCTATAGACTGTAACCACCAGGCTCCTCTGTCCATGGAATTCTCCACAGCAATTCACAATTTTTTGGCCATGCTGCATGGCTTGTGAGATCTTAGTCCCTTGACCAAGAGACAACAGGTGTCCCCTGCTGTGGAAGCAGAGTCTTAACCACTGGCCCATCAGGAACTCCCCAGTAATTCATCATTTTTAAAGGTTATACTCCATATAGTTATAAAATATTGGCTATGTTCCCATGTAGCTTATTTATGTTTTATTTACTAGGTTAGATTCCACATATAAACGGTATCACACAGTATTAGTCTTTCTCTGACTTATTTCACTAAGCATCTCACTAGGCATAATATGGGAGAAGGCAATGGCAACCCACTCCAGGGTTCTTGCCTTGAGAGTCCCAGGGACAGGGGAGCCTGGTGGGCTGCGGTCTATGGGGTCGCACAGAGTCGGACAAGACTGAAGTGACTCAGCAGCAGCAGCAGCAGCATAATATCCTCTAAGTCCATCCATGCTGTTGCAAATGGCAAACTTTCAGTCTTTGTTGTCATGCTGGGTCTTCGTTGTTGCATGCAAGCTTTCTCTAGCTGTGGCAGCAGGGGCTGCTCTTCCTTCGCAGGCTTCTCGTTGCAGAGCATGGGCTCTAGGGTGTGTAGGCTCCAGTAGTTGCAGCACTTGGGCTCAGTATTCGTGGCTTGAGGGCCCTAAAATGTGCATGAACCCGGTAGTTGAAGCTCATGGGCTCTAGATTGTGAGCTCAGTAGCTGTGGTGCACAGGCTTAGTTGCTCCATGGCATGTGGAATCTTTACGGACCAGGGATCAAACCCATGTCCCCTGCATTGGCAGGTGTATTCTTATCTACTGTACCTCCAAGGAAGTCCGAATTTTCATTATTTATTATGGCTGAGTAGTATTCCATTGTGTATATGTACACGTGTGCATGCACACGCACTCACACCCTTGACTCTTGATTCAGCAGTGCACAGGGATGTCTTTGTCATGTGAACTCTGGGAAAAACCCAGAAGATACTTGTGCTTGGCCAAGGTTAAGAACCAGAGAAACAGTTCCTTCCTTGGACTAGGGGCTGGGCCCTTAATCAGCCAGCAGAAGCCAGTAAAGGCAGTGAGTGCAGGTGTGGGGTGGGCCCTGGAGAGGGCAGGTGAGAGGAGCTGAAGCAGAGCACTGCAGTCATGAGATCAGCACTGGAAAAACACAATCAGATCCATGGAATCGTCTGGCCGGGGCGGGGAAGGCTCAGAGACGAGGGAAAAGCAGAGAGCTGCAAAGTTCCATGCTCTTGGCTGTTCCCTAACCCAGTTATGTGATTCTCCATTGCCTGAAAAGCCCTCCTGGGGCAGATGTCCTTTTTAATCATCTTGTTTTCGCTTCCAGACATTTTCTTATCTCTCCCTTATCCTCAGCAGCACCACTCCTTACTTTTACAAGACCTCTATTAACAGAAAGAACATTGTCTAACCCATATAATCAATCCTCAGAGAAGCAGTAAAGTGTGGCACACACTGGCAGTTTCTCCGCTGCCTGAGATCACCGGGCAAACACGAGAAGAGGCGGGGCTGAGCTGCCCGGGCTGAATCAGAGAGGGGAGGTTGGGGCGCATCAGAGACCCCCGGGTAACACTGACCCCTGCCAGTGCTTCTCGTGGGCCTCCCTCGGATGGCTCTGGCACTTCTGCCTTTGTCCTGTGGCAAACCATCTCTGACAGACGAACCCAGAAGCCTGGTAGCTACACAAGCTCATAACGTCATTAGAAAAAAAAATTTTTCATATCCTGATCAGCTTCTACATTCATTCACATAGTCTTGAAACCTAATCTAGAAAAATGACCCCGCCCCCCCAACAAATCTCCCACCTATCTTTATTAGGATTTAGATTACAAATAAACCTGAGCTACTACCACTTAAGCTGGGCTTGAAGAAGCACAACCTGGAATCAAGATTGCCGGGAGAAATATCAATAACCTTAGATATGCAGATGACACTACCCTTATGGCAGAAAGTGAAGAGGAACTAAAAAGCCTCTTGATGAAAGTGAAAGTGGAGAGTGAAAAAGTTGGCTTAAAGCTCAACATTCAGAAAACGAAGATCATGGCATCCGGCCCCATCACTTCATGGGAAATAGATGGGGAAACAGTGGAAACAGTGTCAGACTTAATTTTTCTGTGCTCCAAAATCAGTGCAGATGGTGACTGCAGCCATGAAATTAAAAGACGCTTGCTCCTTGGAAGGAAAGTTATGACCAACCTAGATAGCATATTCAAAAGCAGAGACATTACTTTGCCAACAAAGGTCCGTCTAGTCAAGGCTATGGTTTTTCCAGTAGTCATGTATGGATGTGAGAGTTGGACTGTGAAGAAAGCTGAGCGCCAAAGAATTGATGCTTTTGAACTGTGGTGTTGGAGAAGACTCTTGAGGGTCCCTTGGACT
>NW_011494867.1:1990528-1996324 GCF_000754665.1 Bison bison bison
GATGAGATGGCTGGATGGCATCACCGACTCGATGGACATGAGTCTGAGTGAACTCCGGGAGTTGCTGACAGACAGGGAGGCCTGGCGTGCTGCAATTCATGGGGTCGCAAAGAGTTGGACACGACTGAGCGACTGGACTGAACTGAACTGAAAGCCCTTAGCAGAACACCTGTCAGTGTCACTTAAAGGTCTGTATTAAGTGGTAGTTCAGTTCACTTCAGTTCAGTCGCTCAGTCGTGTCCAACTCTTTGCAACCCCATGAATCGCAGCACGCCAGGCCTCCCTGTCTGTCAGCAACTCCCAGAGTTCACTCAGGCTCACGTCCATCGAGTCGGTGATGCCATCCAGCCATCTCATCCTCTGTCGCCCCCTTCTCTTCCTGCCCCCAATCCCTCCCAGCATCAGAGTGTTTTCCAATGAGTCAACTCTTCGCATGAGGTGGCCAAAGTACTGGAGTTTCAGCTCTAGCATCATTCCTTCCAAAGAACACCCAGGGCTGATCTCCTTCAGAATGGACTGGTTGGATCTCCTTGCAGTCCAAGGGACTCTCAAGAGTCTTCTCCAAGGCTTTATGTGTCTCATTTTATTGTGCTCCACTACATTGTATGTGCAGATACTGTTTTTGTACAAACTGCAGGACTGTGGCAATTTTGTATTGTCAGATGATTGTTAGCATTTTGTAGCAATAAAGTATTTTTAAGTTAGGTATGTACATTGGGTTCTACATATAATCCTTGCACACTAACAGACTATCAGTATAGTATGAACATAACTTATGTGCACTGGGAAACCAAAAAATCCCCATGAAGGCTTTATTGTGTTATCTGCTTCATCGTGTTGGTCTGGAACTGAACCTGCAGTACCTCTGAGGTCTGACTGTGCTATATACTTATACGCATGATACACAGATCACAAGTTTTGTCTCACGACAGCCTCACTACCACCAACGGTGGTACTATTACCACAGTTTTACTGGCAAAAGAGCTGAGCCTTAGGGATGCACACGAATTACAGGGAGAGCCCTTGCCGGCGAGGGGCAGGGTTGACTGGCTGTCCGCCGGGCCACGCGCCTCTCTCTGTTGGGGGCGGGGGGTGCCGGGCCGTCTGCCGGGCCACGTGCGCCTCTCTCTATGACAGGGGGAGCACCGGGCCGACAGCCGGGCCACATGCCTGTGTGTGTGTTGGCGGGGGCGGGGGGCGCCGGGCAGTCCACCAGGCCATGCGCGCCTCTCTCTGTGAGGGGTAGGGGCCTACGGGCCGTCCTCCGGGCCACGTGCCTCTCTCTGTGGTGGGGGCGGGCGCCAGGCCCTTGGCCGGGGCACGCGGGTATGCAGGGAGGGAGTGGACTCAGAGCCATGGACCCACTTCTGCAGTCACTTTGTTCTTGGCTCCTTCTGAGGTTCTTAAGAAAGCACTGAAAACCATTTCTCCTGGGATATGCCTGTGCACAGTTTATGGACATCCTCTTTGTACTGCTAAGTGAAGAGGAGGGTACACGTGATAGTCAGATGCTGTCTGAGGGCTGGTGTGTCACACAGGTTGAAACCAAGGGCGAAGGCCCGCCAGGGCCATGACGACCCAAACAAAAGTCCCACAACAATGTGACAACATCTAGGCGCTCTACTGGCTCTGTGTTTGATGCACTGAGTTTGCCTGGCTTCTCAGAAGACCAAATAATTCGGATGCGGCCAAGGCTGGTATGGTGAGCCAGATCCGACCACATGAACGAAGGAGGCGACTTACAGTTCACGGGAGCCGCACATCAGCAGAGTCAGTGTGGTAGCCATGCCTGTTCCCCGGGGAGCTGCTGCTCGTGCCCTCCCACCCCCTGCCCATCACCTCAGTGTTTCCCTCGCTGGAGGGACCTGCCCACATGAGAGGAGAGCTTCAGCAACAAAGCAGAGCACTCACATTTTTCATTTCACCGTGAAAAGCTCCCGCCTACTTACGTTGGGTGGTGTGTGTACAAAGAGCTCTCCCAGGGTTTCGAGGGTTTCAGAGGAACAGAATGTGCTGGTTCTTACCCCTCCTTCCCTCGGTTGTGGATGGCTAGCTCTTCGCCAATGCCCTCTTCCTCCTTGAAGCTCTCCCAGTCCAGCTTGGACTTCTCTAGGGTGCTCATCTTCTGCTTCTTGGCTCCGATTTTCCCCAAAAGGCTGCTCATGCCACTAGATCTTTTTAACCTATGGAAAGCAAAAACATGAAACATGTAGCATGTACAAGCTCTAATCTCCTGATTAATGGTTTTTCTGACTGGCATGGGGCTCCCTAGATTCAAGCTACGCATCTTAATGGAAGCCATGTTTGCATCCAGGGTACTTCCTCTCTGGTGGAGAACACAGTGAAGAGACCAGAATTCTAATACGCTTTTCCTGCTTAATACCTCCGACCGCTCTAACGTGCTGGGGATAGGAGATCCTAAAGACCTCTCTTTGGTGTGTATGACGGACAGGCCTCTGCCTGCAAGGAGGGAGAAGTCCAGCATGACTCAGTCTTGGTTTTAGAATCACATGCCGTGGTTCATATTTCAACTTGAATCATGTGACTTTAGGCGAGTTATTTAACTATCAATACATCTGCCTTGGCTTCCTAATCCACAAAATGAACACTCACTCACAGGGCAGTGTATCTCTTCTACGTAAAGTGCTTAAGACAGCACCTGGCACAGAGCAAAGGTGCAGCGTGAATGTTATCCGCCCTGTATCACTGTCATCATCTGTGCACTAAAGCCCCAGGGAATCCTTTCAGGACAACGAGAACCAGATCCCAACACTGATGAGCAAGAAGTCATAACAGCTTTGAAAGACTCTTAAGATCGTTTCCTTTCAACTCCTGTGAGTCAGGACCCTGGTTTTTCCCAGGAGGTGGAGAACATTCCTCACCCCGAGAGCAAGGAATGTACAGCCTGTGCTCTGCTTGCTGGTGATGCTATCATGGACGGCGGGAGAAACACCCTACATGCCCAAGTTCAAGTCCTGGCAGGTCGCATGTTTCCAGTCAATGTTAAATGTGTGAGCTCAAATAAGCAAAACAGACTGCAGCTAGTAAGAAGGTTCTACAAGAAGGAATTACAGAAGGAACATGGCTTTTGGTCTCTTTAGAAAGTAAAACAAGTTATATACCAGCATACAGAAAATTAGAAATCATTTTCTGCTTTACTGGGATATGCAACAGAGTTAAAACATTTTAAAACTCTATGAGCTAACATCACAAGGCCTACTGATAACACTGGTAATAGTACCCTCACTTGTCTAGAAGGCTAATTCTCCAAGTGCTTTTCATAGCCATTTTCTCATCTTATTCTCCCTAATGCCTGTGAAAAAGGAGCACCAAGTCTCAGAGGTGGAGGAGGAACCTTCGAGGTGATCTTGACTCACCAACTATTCTGAAGTCCCACGTCCCTGCAGCACAGTGCTGGGGAGGGACGGCTTACTACCTCTGCCCTGGAGAGAGGCGACAGGCCAGTGTCCACAGTGAACACAAGACTCTAGGGGCTGGACAATTACCTTCCACATTCTCATTCTGTTTATACTGGTGGAGGGGATGTTAGCTTCCCTGTCGTGGTCATACCCTACTATATGCTGTCAGCTTAAGATCAACTCAGAAGAGGCTGGGCAGGCGTCACTGTCCTCATTTTGAGTTGGACAAATAAACCAAGAGTAGAGAGGTTAAATGATACAGAAAGGTCAAACCAACAGCAGATGCAGATCCAGGATAAAACAAGGCTTTTCTGGCCCTCAGTGTAGGGCGCTGTGCTCTCACCTCGAGTGTGTGTATTTACTTGAGAGATTTTCTAATGGCTACTTTGTTCCCAATTTGCTTATGAATTTTCCAAACAGTTTTTAATGAGCTTTCAATTCATACTCAGATAACTCAGTCCCTACAGCAGTCTCTCCATCCACACACAGACTGTATTTTACCAGGAACAGAGCATGAGTGTGTGCTTGGTCACTCAATGATGTCCACCTCTGTGCAACCCCATGGACTATAGGCCACCAGGCTCCTCTGTCCATGGGATTCTCCAGGCAAGAATACTGGAGTGGGGTGCCATTTCCTTCTCCAGGGGATCTTCATGACCCAGGGATTGAACGTGTGTCTCCTGCATTGCAGACGGTGATATTTTACCAGAACAGAGCATGAGGAGGGATGAGGAAACTTAATACGGCTCCAATGTTTCCACTTCTCACCTGCTGCACTATACTGGCTCTCAGTTTTTTCCTCACCTGGATAATTCAGCAGCCTCTTCACTTGTCTCCCTGACTTTTATCTTGTCCCATCACGGCATTGATTCTATTAATATATGCTGTCTTCAGAGTGAGTTTCCTAAAATACAAATCTTATCACATCTTTCTGTTTAAGTATCTCCTCCCTGACCCCCAACTGCTCTTACGATAAAGTCTAAACGCCTTCAGTTCTTCCTGACCTTCTCTCACCACATCTCCCTTTGCAGCCAAAGCTCCAGCCACACCATCCCGACCGTGCAGTTTACCTCTCTGGTCTTGTCTCAGCTGGGAAACCACTTCCTGCATGAGGCTTTCCCAGCCCTTCCCGCACTCTCTGGATTAGACACTTCCTGCTGGAGCTTCAAGAGCGCCCCGGTTCTCTTCCGTCCCAGCCCTGCTCCTGTACACGTGCCTGAGGGACTCCACTCTCAGCTGCGGCCACACCAGTCAGCTCTGAGGACGCTCAGGGCCACTGCTGACACCTCACCAAAACCGCATACCTGCAGGCTTCTCGTTTCTGGCCACAGGGCCTCCTCCAACCCTGTCCATGTGTCACAGGCACTGTGGTGGAATGACTGTGGGGAGCTGGTGGCTAAGCGGGCCAAGCTCTTATGCTCACACAGGCGGCTGCAGGAGGCACACTTGAATGCTCCTCAGAAGTCCTGGTGACGCGGAGCCCTTGTGGCCTTGGGCACACACACACGCCTGTACTGGCTTTTCCCTCTCCCCGGCCTCACCTCCCCCGCTCCCTCAACTCTTGCTTCTTGAGACGCCTTCCCAAATAAGCTACCTGCACTCAAAGCCTTCCCCAAGGTTCTGCTTTAACGGGAATCTAACAAAGATGCTCAGGAGAAACACGACTTGCCCTGTGCCAGCTCTGTATGGTGTGGACACTTCAGTTCTGGGTTTCTAAATCTTCCAAATCTCTCTCCAGCACGGGGATATAGTTGCCAACAGCAACAGTGTTACCTGGACCACAGAACCAACTAGTGGGAGAGGATTAGAACTTTTTAGAATAAAAGGTATTCAGAACACTTCTAAATTAGGAAATTCTAAGTGGAGGAAACAGTGTCAGACTTTATTTTTTTGGGCTCCAAAATCACTGCAGATGGTGATTGCAGCCATGAAATTAAAAGATGCTCACTCCTTGGAAGGCAAGTTATGACCAACCTAGATAGCATATTCAAAAGCAGAGACATTACTTTGCCAACAAAGGTCTGTTTAGTAAAGGCTATAGTTTTTCCAATAGTCATGTATGGATGTGAGAGTTGGACTGTGAAGAAAGCTGAGCGCCGAAGAATTGATGCTTTTGAACTGTGGTGTTGGAGAAGACTCTTGAGAGTCCCTTGGACTGCAAGGAGATCCAACCAGTCCATTCTGAAGGAGATCAGCCCTGGGTTTTCTTTGGAAGGAATGATGCTAAAGCTGAAACTCCAGTACTTTGGCCACTTCATGTGAAGAGTTGACTCACTGGAAAAGACCCTGATGCTGGGAGGGATTGGGGGCAGGAGGAGAAGGGGACGACAGAGGATGAGATGGCTGGATGGCATCACCGACTCGATGGACGTGAGTT
>NW_011494867.1:1996424-2082108 GCF_000754665.1 Bison bison bison
GAAGGGGACGACAGAGGATGAGATGGCTGGATGGCATCACCGACTCAATGGATGTGAGTCTGGGTGAACTCCAGGAGTTGGTGATGGACAGGGAGGCCTGGTGTGCTGCAATTCATGGGGTGGCAAAGAGTCGGACACGACTGAGTGACTAAACTGAACTAAACTGAAGGGGAGGAATTTCCACTTACATTTGCCAATCAGTTCTCAGCAACTCAGGATTCCCCATTTTATCTGGGCAACACCATGACTTTGTACACATCTCTTCCCCTTAGCCTACAGCTCTTATGGCGTTACCAGAATACACCATCTTTTCAACAACAGGAAAATGATTTTTGCACACAGCAGTGAAGAGGGTGCTAGAAAAGGAAAACAGTCACAACCCCCCTTTGCCTTGTTCACCAGTAAACATCAGCAAAATGTCACCTGTTCTATTACGCTTTATGGAAAAGCTTCCAGGTCCGCCTGCGCAGGATCATTAACACAGTGTATAATTTCCTAATCTGATGGCCTCAAAAGCAAAATTACCCACCTTTTATTTGAGGCTAAAGCAAAGTGAACCACACATTTACAGCAGTAGCCGAAACACTTGGCGGCCTCATCACTGAGACCAGCACCTCTCCTGGAGTCTGGCACGTGGGGTCTCATATCGCTTCCCATCTTGAAACAGGGCTGCAGTGGCACAGTCCTGGCGTCAGTCCATCGCAGCCTTCAGGAAGGCAGATCGACCCTGACCTTGGCCCCCTCTTTGCTGCGAAGGTTCATCCATCAGGCTTTCAGGAAAGCTGAGGCAGGCAGCAGCAGATAGCTTCTGGGCTGCGGCTGGGAGCATCTCTGCCCCGCTGGGAAATGCAAAGCATGCCGTGCCCTACACGCCCCACCTCACAACAGCGGCTGGGCTAGGAGATGGTGAGCCAGCACTACGTCCCACAGGCACTGAGCAGCTGTGTACTGGGCAACCAGGGAAAGGGGAGACTCCTAATTCCCTTGCTGACCTCTCTGCTGTCAGCAGGAACCCGAGCAGCTTCAGGCATCACAGTTTGTTCTGGATCCTAAGCCATAAGGGCAAGAGACTACCAGAAAGTTGGCTCTGACAGCTCAACCCCTTCCCCAGCTGCAGACTTTCCAGTCTTGGTTCCAAAGTGGGGTGAGCTGTGTCACAGAAACCACATTCAAGAGAACCGTCACCCACCTTTAGAGGCCGAAGCTCACAGGGGGCCTCTGCACTTGCTCCCTCAGAATGCATCCAGAATGTTATATTCAGACGCATCCAGAATATTGCTGCCAAGATGTTTTCCACGTAACACGTGACATTTCAACCACCTCCTCCTGCTCTGCTGACCTAACGACCATATGCTTGGTGTGAACACTAGTCCCATCTGAGGAGCACGGCCAGTTGGCCTCTGTGCCATCATGGTGTGGCTGAGCGCGCAGCGTGCTGGTGAGAGACCCTCACTAAGCCTTCGCTTCTGTGCGTTCCGTCCGCCCCCCATCAGTCAGCAATTATCGCAATTCCCGTCCCGCCACGCCAAGCCTGCTGACCTGCCCCAACACCAGACACCAGCCAAGACCTCACAAAAGAAGATTCAGAACCTCAGAAAAGTAAAAAGGATAAAAGGGCAAAACGACTGTTGTCTTTTTCCTTTCTGAATTCAAAGTTTACAGTGATAATCTGCTAGAACTTATGCTGCCTTTTAGCCCCTGAAATGTAGGTTTAACAAAATTCATTGTAACTAAATGATAAAGTCTATCCTGTTAAGTCTATTATAAAGATATTAAAGTAACATGTTTTCTTTGTTCCAGTCCCATGAACATGGACACAGATTCACCCAACTGATCTGTTCCGTAGCAAAAGCATTGCTTTATCTGGCCATGTTCAGTGAAGCTCTGTATCCTGCTATTTATTTATAAGATGTACTGGAAAGGAGTTGGAAAAATAACTTCTTAAACAGAAATAGAAAGGATGACAGGATACAGCAACTGGTTCTCAAGAAAGAGTGGGAACATCTTTCCCATGATCTTTAAAATCAGCCTCAGGCGCCCAGTGGTCCCACAGAATAGAATTTGAGGTTTGGGAATGAATTTAGAGTCCATTCGTTCATTGGACACATCCGACAGAGATTATTCAGAAATTACTGTACACCAGACAGTGTTCTTGGAACTAGGGTTTGATACAAAAATATATAAAGCATAATTCCTGGCTTCTAGGAGAAAATCTGGTGGAGGAGATGATTATACCAAAAAATTGTGACCAAATACTATTAGGGCACGAAAGAAGGAGCAGCTGAGAGGCCGGCTAATGCAAGCTCTTTGTTTTAAAGATGCGTTAACTAAACTCTAAGAAGGTTAAGAAATCTGCCCAGGTGCACAGTGAGAGAGAGACCTGGGTCAGCACTCAGTGCTGTGATCACCCTGCTGATACGAGAGATGAGGACAGCTCACCTTTGGCCATCCCTTCCACACTCCAGTTTCACTGCTGATTTTGGGGGTTGGGGGAATATTCTTATCTTCCCTGTTGTCCTGGAGCTCACTGTACACAGGACCCATGTTTACTCATTCTTGGCTCACTCAGCATCGTACAAAGCCTTGCCATGGCATGTGATCACTACATGTTTAATAGGATTTGACAGTGGGCAAATGAATTTTCTCTTATAACAGAAGTTTTTAACACTACATTTGAACCAACAGCAAAGAAAAGGAAGCTCCAAAATTGAACCAGCAAGGACAAGGTCAACACAAGTGCCTGGGAGCGCCACTGACTCCACCTGGAACCCCCACGCTCACAGCCCAACTCAAGTCTATGCCTTCCGGCTCACAACTTGCGTAACCACTAAAATGCAAATTATTTGGAGCTAAGATTTCTTGGCAGAGATAAGCAGTTTCCTTAGTATTTGGCATCTGTTTACAAGGCAGGCGTGGACTTTTCGCAGCTCACCCATGGTCTAAGAGCCATACAAAGGTCTGGAACTGGCATGGTTCTCCCTGAGAAATGCAAAGAAGGTTTATGATTGAAACTCTTCAGTGAGAGCCGTCTGCCTGTTCTCTTGCAGATCATCTTTGGATTAAGCTGAAATCCCTAAGAATGAGAAGTAAAGCCCCAGTCCCTGGGCCAATTTCACTCCCCACCTGTGCAAGTCTCTAAGTAATCTTCCCAAAGCCCAAGACCAGACGACTCAAGGAAATGGACTGGAAGCCAGTGGCACATTAGGAAAAGAGTTTAAATCCCATTCACTTCCCAACATTGTACTGCCAGTATTCTATGGGACATTGGGCGCAGTGAAGTGGAAAACTAGAAATACTGACATTGATACACTGCCAGCCAAAAAAACAAAAAAACAGAAAAAGAAAAAAGGCGTCTACCAGCAAAAGGTGAAATAAAAGCTGGCAACAAGTAGCAGTTTTTGTACAAATAGAAAACGGTGTGCTAACTCTGTTTTATTGATCTTATGCCAATCCAAGAGTAAAAGGAAGTTAAGTTTTGTCTGATTTGATTTCAGCTGCTCTCCATCTTTACAGCATGGCTGTGAAAGCTAGGTGATGATTTTGGTAGCAAAAGCCCTGAATTCTAAGCTCCTCTGCTGCTGCTGCTAAGTCACTTCAGTTGTGTCCGACTCTGTGCGACACCATAGACAGCAGGGATTCTCCAGGCAAGAACACTGGAGTGGGTTGCCATTTCCTCCTCCAATGCATGAAAGTGAAAAGTGAAAGTGAAGTCGCTCAGTCGTGTCCGACCCTCAGCGACCCCATGGACCGCAGCCTACCAGGCTCCTCCATCCATGGGATTTTCCAGGCAAGAGTACTGGAGTGGGGTGCCATTGCCTTCTCCGTAAGCTCTTCTAAAATACTTTATTACAGAAAGCCCTTTCCAACTTTTTCTTCCCTATCTGTTAAGCACAGGACTGTTTTGCTTGCTGGGAGGACTATTTTAGCTGACTTGGTTCTATTTAAATGAGCAGCCCTTTCTACAGAAGACACACCATCCCTCCACAGTCAGCTCCTCAAAGCAGTAGGAGTCCTGTAACTGCACAGTCTCTGGTCTCTCTTATGATCAAGGTCAAGTATTTCTGAGACAAGTAACTTGTGGCTGGAGACTCTCAAACAACACTGAAATGGACTTATTCTCTGGGACAGCTAACTGAGCAGCTGGGCAGCAGTTTATTAGCATCATATGCCAAGAGAAAGTTAATGCCCCTCTTTGTGAAGCACAGTCCTCCGCTGGTCTATTGTTCTGCTGAAACCAGCTCAGTGGGCTTGGGACCCTTGGCACAGAAGGCAATTGTTTGTTTTTATTGTTGTTTGTTTTCATTAATCTGCCTAGTTCAGACCTTTCAGGGCGGGTCAAAGTTAGACAAGCATTAGGAAAGAATGGGTCCTTTTCCACACCAATCCTTGGCGCACATGAGGCCTTTGCAGTGCTTAGTTCACACACTTAATGCAGAGAAAAATGCTGTATGAAGATGTAAAAGGCCTGCGTTGTCAGGCGGGTGGGTGAGCTCTAGAGCACCCAGTCCGCTCCTGCTTCTGCGAGATGGAATGTGATGGCACAAGGAGGCCAATGTGGTCTGCTGAGAACTTCCCCTCAACTTTCCAGTTTCAAAATGTCAAACTGACAGAAAAGTTGAAAGCAGAGAACAACTATTTATCTAAATACTCTTCACTGCAATAGCGTCTGCCTCCAATGTGGGAGACCTGGGTGCGATCCCTGGGTCGGGAAGATCCCCTGGAGAAGGAAATGGTAACCCTCTGCAGTATTCTTGCCTGGAGAATCCCATGGACGGAGAAGCCTGGTAGGCTACAGTCCACAAGTTTGCAAAGAGTCGGACACGACTGCGACTTCACTTTTACTTTAACATTTTGCCACATTTGCTTTCTCTCTCTCCTTCTCTCTATATATACACATTTTCTTTTTTGGGGGGTGATTCATGCCCCATCACCTCTGGGTGTAAGGAAGTCTCCAAAAAGTGAAAAAGCAGTAACTGGAGAAAGGCCAGGGGTTATGATCATCAGCAGGGTCCTAAACTAGGACTGCCAACGGTGAGCACAGAGTCCCTGGCCAACACAGAAGCATTCACCTTGATATCTGGATTCTCTTCTCAAGGGTCAGAGGCCCGGTGTGCAGAGAGTTAAGCAAAGTCAGTGCAAAGTCAGTGGCAAAGAAAAACCCTTTGGGCTGCCCACCAGGCCTTGAGGAAATGATACTTTTCTGTTTCCCTTCTCCTTTGTCCCACTCCCATGTGGTTTCATCTCATTCCCTGGGAAAGAGATAATGCCACATCCCTTCCTGCCTCTGCTCTGGAACTTCCTTCCTCACACCATTCCCATGGCGGGGCCCAGGGCGGGCAGGGGAGAGCTGCCACCATGTTAGAACAGTTGGGGCCTGAAGCAGGCCAGGGGGCTCTCCAAGGAGGAAATGTTCTATTTACTGGGAGTGAGGATTATGCCTGGGGGCGGGAAATGGAGGCCTCTCCCCAGAGGTGCTGCTGTTGCTTTAATTTGCATGATCAGGCGCAGCTGGGGAGAATAATGTACTGACCAACACAAACAGACCATTTACATTTCTGAGACAGACTTTTAAAGAAATTATTAAATACAGCTCCTAACAAAGCCCATAATGGCATTTTTCTTTAGGCAAACCCTGGGAGCTCAACTGAGGCAGGCACAGCTTGTTTTCCAGACACTGCTTCCATCTGGGTGCCAACCAGTCACAGCCCTGGGGCAGAGGCGAGAAGAGCAGGGCGAGCCCCTCTCGGGGGGCGCTCTGGAGACTCCCTGAGACGGAGTCAGGCCAGGCGGCTCCAGACTACCCTGACTACCCGCCAGGGCTGAGGGCAGGAGCCCCGCTCACCCTGACCGGTCTGATCCCCTGATCCCGGCAGGAGAAGAGTGCCTCTCCCAGAGACAGCAGCCAGTGAGAGGCAAAGTGTGGAGCCCGGAAGACAAATGTGCCCGACTGGGCTGTTCTGGCTAACTGCTGACTTGGGAGTTGGCGTGCTTTCTTACACCTCAGCATTCTGCTTTCTTTGACTTCCAGCTTGTTTTTTCTCAGGCAGGTCTCTCTCTCTTCATGAAAATGTCTGAGGATGTCAACATAAAATACGTTTTAAAGTCTTGGCCACCTCCCAGGTTGAGATCAAGTTAGAGTCTCAGGATGTGGGGGTGTGCTCAGTCAGATCAGGGAGCGTTCACTGAAGAGTCATGCTTGTGCTCCTTTCTAGAAATGTGTGGGCACATTAACCACAAGGCTTCAGATGAAACACACATGAGTTAGCTAGCATATATTTTGCAAAATCACTCCCCCTCCATCCCTCAACTTCTCACTGCTACTAAACAAGCATGCTAAATTGCAAATGAGGAGGATATGAACGCTGGACACAGCTTGATTCCTGACACCTCGCAGTTCTGTCTGGAGAGGGGTGTGCTTGACGGTCCTCTCATTACATGAGGCTGAGTGGTGACACAGGTCGTGTTCTTGCACCTGGAGTGCCTCGGGGTCCCTGACTCCAGACCGCTCTCCGCGTGGCAGCTGCACTGTCCGGCACTCGCTCCCTGGCCAGGGGATCTCCTCTGGCCTCCCAGAAGGTGCTGTCCTGCTCACTCAACGGGCAACTCAATGAGGCCCAGACCCCAACCTGTCCCCCTCCCAGGGCAGCGCCTGTCTTCAAAAAGCTAGGACACACCATCATCCACAGTTTTCCCATTGTCACAGCACCCCTCACAATCCAGGATTCAGAGTCCTTGGGAAGCAATTACCTGCACAAGGGTGATCAAAAGAAGGGGGTTGTTTCCAGCCTGAGCCCGAGGTGTCACTTCGCTAAAGCAATGCAATGGATTTCAAAAAAGAGGAATATCTGTTCCCACGTAGTCTGGTAGAGAAAGCAGAACACTTTCTTTTTCACTGCACTCAGGAAATGGTTTTCATATATGTTAACCGCAGCTGGGTAATCTGTATAACCACAACATAGCTTCTCTTTAATAAATAGAAGATTTTTAAGCACTGCATACCGACCACCAAAAACAATTCCCACCCTCCATCTCTAAGGCAAGAAAAAATGATAAGGCTAAGTAGAGTCTCTTTCCTTAATCTGCCAGTCAGGGGTTGCTGAAGAAGCTTTTTCATTCAGAAATGTAGACTGTTTCATGAGGCTTCTGTCATCCAGCCCCACTGCTGAATGATGGATGAACCGTGAACAAATCCAGTTTCTCTGCATGCTGGGATCCCCTCAGAGTCTTTATGACCATGATCCACAATGGGTCATAAGGTAAACGTATGACTATGGATCATGGCCAATAGGTGTGAAGAAGGAGCTTTAGCGACTGCTGGCTGGGAGATGAAGGTACCCTGAAACAAAGCTGGCCAACCCTGCCTAGCACAGATGGTTCAAGAAAATGAAAACAAATCAAACCAAACATCATTAACTAAAGATGCGAAGGGTGGACTGGACAGTTCTCTGGTTCATCCGTGTATATTTCTTGCCTTGGGAAACTTGGCATCACTCTCTCCCTGCTGTGAGAGCAAGGCCTCTGTCCTCTGGCTCTGTGCCCTGAAGCCAGGAGCAGCCTGGGAGAGCCAGTGACCCTCTCCTTGGGGGCAAGTGGCTTCATGACGCCCTTCCTGTCACTGTGAGGCCCAGCTGGTAATTCAGCAAAGACTGTGTGAGCATGTTCACCATTCCTGCTGCCCAGAAGGAAGGAGGTTTGGAGCCAGAGGTATTGACACTGGTGGTCTCATTTGAATGATATTACAAAAACTAAAAGGGCATTCATGCAAAAACACACAAAACAACTCCCCTCCCCCAAACTTACCTAGTTGTCATGAAGAGCTTTTTTCTAAGAGTGAAGATTAAGCTACTGAATCTGATTTGTATTCTATTGATAAAAGAATGCTGGAAAACTGGTGACACATCATTTTTTATTCTCAGTTAATACTTTTAAAAACAGCTTGACTGCAATACAATTCACATACTAAAGAAGTCACTCATTTAAAGTATACAAGTCAATGGTTCTCAGTGTATTCAGTTGTACAGCCACTATTACAGTCTAATTTTAGAACATTTTATCATTCTCTCAAAAAAAAAAACCAAAAAAAAAAACAAACTCCTCCTCACACCCATTCATTAGCTGTCACCCTCATTCCTCCAGCTCCAGGCCAGGAGCTAATCTATGTTCTGTCTCTACAGATCTGCCTGTTCTTCCAGCTATCAGTAATATTTGTATTTTACTATTAAAAAATTTTTTTATTATTATTACTTTTTGCCATGCCATACAGTATGCATGATCTTAGTTCCCTGACCAGGGATTGAACTCAGGTCCCCTGCAGTGGAAGCATGCAGTCTTACCTGCTGGACCGCCAGGGGTGTCCCAGCCAGCTAATAATTTTAAATCGTAAGTTTAAGACTATACAGTTGGTATCTGTTGTAGCTAACTATAAGAAACACTTTTAAGATTTCAACTTGTCCCATATGTTGATGCTTTTATATATATATATATATATATTTCATAATAGCCACAAAAATCAGAAATCTAGACTTCAGACAGGAATACTGTAATATCTGAGCACTGCTTATATAGCTAAGCCCTGAATATCATCACCACTACTTTGGAGCTGTGTTTTTAAAGCAGTGAGGTGTAGTGGCTTAGCATTCAGTGCAGAAAACTGCCCCTGCCACTTAAACCTTTTTGTTTGTTTGTTTGTTTTAAAAACCATTTGGGTGAGAAAATTTACCTGAGCCTCAGGTCACTCATTAGTGTGTGTGTGTGCGTGCTTAGTCCTCAGTTGTGTCTGACTCTGCAACCCCATGGACTGTAGCCCACCAGGCTCCTCTGTCCATGGGGATTCTCCAGGCAAGCATACTGGAGTGGGTAGCCATGCCCTTCTCCAGGGGATCTTCCCGACCCAGGGATCAAACCCAGGTCTCCCGCATTGCAGGCAGATTCTTTACTGACTGAGCCACCAGGGAAGCCCAAGAACACTGAGGATAATAATAACTACCTTGAAGTGTGATGACTGAACGAGATATTCATCAACCTAGCCCCTGAGTGCCTTCAGTGTGCCAGCTCTGTTGGCCACTGGAGATAGAAACACAAATTTCTTAGCCTCATTAAATTCATTTGCTCAAGACAGAAACGCAAACAAGTAATTAATTAGATTATGAGAAAACCAAGTGCTTTAGGAGCCTAACAGTGTGAGCTGGGGAAGGCTGTAGAGAGGGAGGGGGAGGTATCTGAAATGTGCAAGGTGAGAAGGGCTTTGCCAAGGAGACAAGGTGGGAGAGAGAAGTCAACAGAGATAGTGGCATCTGCAGCACATGTGAAGGCGCAGAGCAGAGAGGCCACACTTCTGTCGTTCCTACTTTCATCCTCTCATGCCCTTAAAAAGATGCTTCTCCAGAATCCAGAAACAAATTAAAATCTTGCTGCTGCTAGAGAAAAACTATGGAGCTTCAGGAGCTGCCTGTTCTTTTTCTGAAGCTAATTCATCTTTGGCAGCAAAGTATATTTTAAATTTCTACTTTTTTCTCCTGAAAAATTTCAAACCAAGAAAAGTTGATCTCCTTTGATCTAGAACAGTCCCCATGCCTGTAGAAAGGCTCACAATTTGGACTTGTCTGCTTGCTAATGCTGGCTGCTTTGGGGGCATCTGGGAGTCTTTCAGGATGCAATCTTTGGATGGCTTTTCCTCATGGACACTTACTCCCTGAGTGATTTCATCCAGTCCCGAGGCTTACGTACCAGTAAACTGCCTCTGACTCCCAAAGGTCTTATTTTCAGCCCAGACCTCGCTCCCTAACTCCAGACTTTCACTAACTGCCCAGCAGACCTCGTCTGCAGCAGCTTTCCACACCTTAGCAGAAGGCATAGCAACTGGCCAGTACTCACCTCTCAGACCTGCTCTCTCACGACTAACCCCACACTCACTCCACCTCAGGTACGCGCCCACCTTTGAAGACCTAGACTCAAGCCATTCCTTCCACCTGAAATCCTCTCTTCCAATAGAATATCTTGTTAACTCTCTCACCTCCCTCAAGACCGCACGCAGATCTCAACTTCTCAGTGAGACTTGCCACCATCCTGTTCATCCTGTTCCCACTCTAACCTTCACCCTCACCCTACAGTCCTGCTCCAACTACCCTCCTCAGATTTTTCTTTTCTTTGTAACATTCAGTATTTTCTAACATGCCACATAATTTATTTATTATGTTTATTGTCCATCTCCTTCTTGGAATGGAAACTCCACAAAGGCTGGAGCTGATGTCTGTTTTGATCACTGATATAACCCAAACATCCGGTACAGCGCCTGGCACATGGCAGGCACTTTTAATAAACATTTGTTAAAAGAATGTATGAATATTGGGAAAAGATATCAACTTGGTACATTATAAACAGATTCCAATAATGATATCTACTGAGGTAACAATTCTTGGTGTTGGCTCATCTCGTAGCTGCTGCATATCCTTAGCTAGGTTTTCTGCAGGAGAAATTAGCAGTTTAGACATGGGAAAAGCATTTGTTCATTGCAACAGACGGCAGACCCCTCCATGAATGGCTGTCAGGAGCCTGGAATTTGTCCTAGGCCGGCCCCAGTGTCACTGGGTAAGAGCCTGCAGAATGCTCCACAACCCCACCATAAACTGTAATCTGGTGGACACAGGCTAAAATATCCTAATTGAAACACAAGTCAGGGACAGAATTAGAGGGAATGCTGGATGAACCTTTGTTTTTTTGGTCTACGATAAGAGAATTTACCAAAAAAAAAAGTGATATATGCATTCGTATTTTGTGGTAAATGAAGCTCTAGAACAACCAGGTCAGGAGACAGAAGGAAAGACTTATGAGGGTCACAAATGAGTCTTTCTCTTGCCACTGGTTACCTCACAGCAAGGTTGCTTTTGTTGGTTTGGTCTTGGGGGCTAGTTTAAAGTCATATACTCTACTATGTTATGAGCCAGAAGCAATGTCTGAGTCCAGTCTTGAAGCTAAAACCAACACTGGATGGATGTACTTGGAGCAACTAGCTAACTCAATATTCAGCCAACTGAATAACTTCTTGTCAGAAGCTGCCAGAAAGAATCATTCAGGTGTACAGGTTTGCTATCGGCAGCAAGCTGAGCTACAGCAAAGATGACCACTCCTTCCAGCTGCCACAACCAACTACGTCAAGGTAAGAGAATTATACAGATAGGAACTTTCTTTCTTGTTCAGTGGGCACCTGAGCTGTGGACACAGTGGAAGGGATAAGATGGGAAGAGCAGCTAGAAAAAGAGGCAAAAAGAAGTGGGTTCTGCTCACTGCTGGTGGTCTGGGTGCCTGGTAAGAATAGAAGACCCTAAAAACGTTCAAAGGAGTATGAGGATGAGGTCATATGCAAAAATGCAAAACTTCCAAATGGCTTGAGACTTCTAGAAGCCTGACTGTGGAGAAACATCCTTACAATTCTGAAGGAAAATCATTTCCCACCTCATGTTATATGCAGAAAAACCACTGCTAAAATGTAAAGACAGAACAAAGTCATCTCCAGACATGCTTAGTTTCAAAAATTTATCTCCTATATGTCATTTCCTCAGGACGTTACTGGAGGATGAGCTCTATTAAACGAGGGAATAGCAAGAGTAAGACAAAGAATCCAACAGTCAGGGGAGCCACACAAACAGGGATGGAAGGTAGGCCCAGAACAACAGCTGCATAGAAAGCCCAGAGAACAGAGAGTCCAGACCCGAGCAGAAGGCTGGAAGACTTCAGAAGGGACTGGGGGTGGCGGTGGTCCGGAAACAACGCAGTCAAGAAAAGTATTGACAGGGATTTCATAGACCTGTGGGAGAGTTTGGAAAAAATGTGACAGGGACATAGAAAACGAAGCAAACTAACAAATAACATGCTGCGAAAGACTGAAGGCGGGAGGAAAATGGGACAATGTACATGAGTTTGAGCAAGCGCCAGGAGATGGTGAAGGACAGGGAAGCTTGGTGTGCTGCCGTCCATGGGGTTGCAGAGTCAGACACGACTGAGTGACTGAACAATAACAACGCATAAGATACATACATGAAAGGAAACACAAAGCTAGTCCACACCCGGGCTCAGGGAAGGGGCAGTATGAGAGCGTTAGTTCCTTCTCTTTCAAATCAGGAGCTGGTGTTCCTTAAAGACTAGGATTAACAGTTAAGTTAACAAATAATGTCTAAAATTGAAAAAAAAAAAAAACACACCCGGTATACTAAACACAGTAGTTTAAATTATGGACAAAATAATACCAGAAGAACTAGCTAAAAGAGTTTAAAGTGGTCGCCTCTGAAAAGCAGGACCCGGACAGGATCAAACAGTGCATCTGGATGTTTCACACTATGCCTGTATGACTTTGAGCTGATAACAAATCTGGGTTAATAAATCTTAATGTTCCTTTTAGCAGGAAAAGAAGAGAAAGGAATGTTTCTGAGGAGTCAATCAGTCTATCTCTCCACTGGACAAGCTGGTGAAATGATCTGTTCCCCAGTTAAGTGCGCTGCTGAAATGATTAAAGAGACGAAAGCTAGAACACTCTTCCAGCACTTAACAGAAAAGGTTTTGCAGAATCATATTTATTCCTCAGTAGGTTTTGTATGCTGTTAAGTTTTAGAAAGACAAAAATCTTTGAAGGGTGCCCCTTCAGACAGACGCTGTGCTGCAGAGTCAAAGTATGGGATTTCCCATGATTATGGGAAATGGCTAAAGCGGGACGTGCCTCTGCCAAATGAGAATTGGGAAGGGAAGTCCTGGAATGCCACTGAGACTGTCATCAAACCAGAAAGTTTGTTTTAAACAGGGGGAGGAAAGTAAAAAGGTGATGAAAGGAAGTCTTTAAAGTCGTTCACTCTATATTCTGGATGTTAACAGAGTGCATTCCTTCTTTCGCTCTCTCCACAAGCTGATTAAAAAAATAAGGAAGGAAGTGACAGTGGTTGGAGCAAGGCGTTAAGGTGGTTAGAGCCGGACTTCCGGGCTGCACTCTTAATTCATCTGCTGCTTGGGCTGGCCGCCCCTCGCCCCCACCGGAGAAATCACTCCTCCACATTTTCTACTTCAGTAACTGAGACATAGAGAAACCAGTTTAACTCTGCGAGAGGTCATGAACATTATTAATCGTTAATACTCTGCAAGAGCCTCTGTGGAACAGAGATATTGCAGTATCAGTTACTCATGATCATCTGGAAAGGCCACTGACCCTATCCCCTCCCAAAGATCCAGGACTTGCCTCCTCTTGAAGCACTGGATCCACTCCAGCTAGAGGAAGGTTTGCTTCCTTCTTTTCCTGTAATTAATTAATCCAAACAAAACCCTTTAAAACAACAGAAACATGAAAAGGAATAGGAAAGAGGACAATAAGGACAAACTGTTGCAACAACCAATTCCCTCTGGCTAGCCAATCCCATCAAGCCTGAAGTGCTCTCAGAAACATCTAACTGGACTTTCCAGGGGTGCAAACCCCAGAAAAAGGCTGCCTACTGGCCAGTAGACCTAGCCTGGTGTTGCAAAGCAGAAACCATCAGCTGGAAACAGGGCAGGGGGTGGAGAAAGTTTCCACCAGACGGAGGAGAGAGGGAGAAATGGTCGGGTAAAGCACGGGAAGCCTCTTCCCTCACTTTTTTTTTTTATTATTCCAATAAACTGTCAAAATAAGGCTAAAAAAGAAACAAAAGTTGGGATAGTCCCAGCACAATCTAAACCCTACCAAATTGAAAAAAAAAAAAAAAGTCTGGAGAAAAAGAAAACTTCCTATTCAGCAGGTCAACTGATGGGCTAAGGGAATGCATATGGAGGGTGAGAAATGGCTCAGCTGCCCCTCCAATTAGCCTCCCCATCAACACATTCCAGGGACTCAACCAATTCAGCGATCCTTCTGGACCAGCCATCTCTTTCATGTTGTCCTCCTGTCTTATAAAAGCTGCAACCTGCCCCCTCGCCAGGTTTCAAATCCTCTCAGGTCTCTTGATTTACAGTGAGACATGATCTATTAGAACATGAAGTATGTATTTGCCAGTGACTTCCTGCTGCTGGGAGTTGGGCGGGGGAATCTTTATTTGGTTTATGCATATGGTCAAAATGCAAAATGATCAAAAGGGGACCAATGAAAAATAATATCCTACCAGTCTCCCAGCCAGAAATTCTTTTTCTCTGAAGCAACCAGTGTTACCAGTTCCCAGTGTCCTTCCAGAGTGTCTCTGCATGTGCAATCATTGTCAGTCCCCTCGCTGTCTTCTCCAGTAGGACCTAATTTCCTATCTGAGCACTTAAATCTCCATATATTTAGTTTTTATTGGGGTCTGGAAAGAGAGGTCTGCCAGTCAGATTGTAGAAATCTGCTTCTTCCTGCCAGAGCTATTTCATGCATATCTAAGCAATATATATTTGTCTATATTCTCGCCCATCCTGCACATGAATTGACTGCAGGCCTCTACACTATTCTGCCCCTGGCCTTTTCCCTGATTTATGTATTCCAGGGATCATTACACATCAGTACACAGGGTACTTTCTCTTTCTTCTCCAAGCTGCATGCTATCCTGCTGTATGGAAGAACCACAGGTTACCAGACAGCCCCTACTGATGGACCTCGATGACAACTGTCTGCCACTACAAACCCAGAGGGGCATACCCTTGTCAAAGTGCTGTTCTCAAACTTTGGGATCTCTGCCAATCTGGTGAAAAATAGCATCTCCTTGTCACTCAAATTTGTGTTTCTCTTTTTAATAGGGAAACTCAGCATCTTTTCTAATGTGTAAGAGACATTTACATTTCTGTTCTGCTAAGGGATTTTTTGGCCCTTTTAAAAACTGGGTGATTAATATAAATATATTTCTTATTGATTAGTAGAGGCTCTTACTAAAGAAACTTATACCTTGTTTGGATCTGAATTGCAAATGAGTTTCTCCTAGTTTGTTATTAGTCTTTGTCATAGGTTTTTCATGGTATATATTTTTTTTAATTAATGTATCAGCATTCTTTTAAAAAAGCTTCAAACAATCTAAATGTCCATTGACAAATGAATGGATAAAGAAGATGTGTATATACTTTAGTAGTTTCAGTAACCTCAATGGCAAATTCAGGAAGGAGGAGGAAAGAATTTGGAAGCTGTGATAGGGTACAAGGAAGATATCTATTTCACCTCCAGGTCTTGGGAAATGTGAAGTGCAGGAGAAAAGGCAGCTCCAGCCTGAGGCTGCTCAGGGGAAGCCATGATTCCAGGGGCCCACTTGGGCCAGTTTCAGTGAAGGCAGAAGGTGAAGGGATTATTCATCAAGGAAGCTGAGTCAGCAGGGGGTCAGGATATTGCACCCCAAAATACGCCACTTTGGCCTTTTGATTTTTATGAATTAAAGGTACTTGAGAAATAGCCAGTACAAAAAGGACAGTCTGACCCTCCTTGTCCCCCTACTCACCAGGTGATAACCTCCCATAAGGAAGGCAGCAGAGGGGTAGAGGGTATCCTTATCACCAGAGAGAGGGAGTCTTGGGCTGAGAACGTCGTATAAATACACCGTGCTACTTCTTCACCAACTCACTACCCCAAGCCCAAACCCCTTTGCTCAACCCTTCACAAATCTATGGTTTCTTTGTCTAAAAGGTATAAAAGCTTCTTGTTTTGGTCACTTCTTTAAGTCTCATGTTTTTATGAAGCTCTGGTACATACAAAATTAAATTCATTTTTTTCCTGTTAATCTATCTTATGTCAATTTAATTATTAGCCTAGCAAAAGGATCTAGGAGGGGAGAAGGGAGATCACTGGGTCCCGAGTACAGGCGGGTACAAGAGGCTAGGCAGGGGCGGCAACAGATGAGCATCTCAAAGATGAGCAGAGCCTGGAGACCTGGCCGCGTGGGGGCATCCATGGTGGATGGCAGAGCAGCCTGGACTGCAGACCTCTGGACAGTCACCTTTGCCTGCGTCTACAGGGGTCAGTGCTGTCAGGAGCAGGCAGCGGCTCACAAGTTCCAAACTACTGGCCTAAAGCATTTTCTCCTGCGTTTTTCCCCTTTTATTAATGCTTCTGTTTCCCCCTTGAATTTTCCTGGTAAATTACCAGCATCCCTCTGGTAATTCTCTAAAATAGGGATCATGAGTAGGAAACTGAGTTCTTGCAAACCTGACAAATGCCTTCATTGGATCTCAATACCTGGGGGATGGCTTCCCTGGGTATGGACTCTGAAGTCCTACAGTATTTTCTCTCAGATCTATGAATATATTGTTACATTGTTTTCCTGCATCCAGCACTGCCAATAAGTCTCTGATATACCAACCTGATTCTAGGCTGCACTGTTTCCTCTATCTTGAAGCTTTTAGGATTTTTCCTTATCTTTAGTCTTGTGAGACTTCCACTGTATGTGTAAAATGTAAGCCCTCTTAATACATTTATAGTGGGCCCTTATGATAAAGATTATTTCTTATTTTGGAAACTTTCTTCCATTATGTCTTTGGGTATTTGCTCCCCGTGTTTATTTTTCCTCTCTTCTCCCAGAACTCATATTCTGTGAACCCTGAAACTTCTGAAATGACTCTTTTTGTTACATTTACTTTTCTGTCCACCTATTTCTTAATTATTTTAAATTCTTCGGGTCTCTCCTCTGCTCACTGTTAATTCCTTTTAGTTGTATCTATTAGGCTACGGAGTCCCTTTAATGAGGTTCTAGCTAAACAATCATGTTTTATTTCCAAGATCTAGGAAATAGAATTCATTCTCTCCCATAAGAGTCTGTTCTTGTTTCATTAATTAAAGATTTTCCTTTTATTCCTTTCAGGGTATAAACACATTTCCCTGTAAGTCTCCTTCCTTAGGTTCTATTTACAGTAGTTGGATTCTCCAATGTCAGCTCTACAATTTCTTGAGTTTGGAGTTTTCTCTCTCATGATGCTGGTTTTCCTGGGGTTTGCTGTTGTGCGTGGTCAAGTGAGGTTCTAGTTCCTCAGTATGTAAACACTCCTTCCATTCACCACAGCCAAGTCCAGAAATTACAGCGGGGTGGGACACGCAGAGCTCTTGGATTCTGGTTTCCACCTTTACTATGACCCCATCTGCCTTCCTCAAACTTTTAGACTATCCAGGACATCCTTTTTTCCCAACTGTTAAAGACATATAGCTTTCTGATATATTTAGGAATTTGGGGCACATCGGGGCACCTGTGTGGCGGCATGTGTTCAATTTACCATGTCAAGCCGTCTTAGCAGTGGCCATTTAAACTGACCAGGTGGAGAGTGTTTAAATACAAACCACTACTACTAAGAACCTTACAGATAAATGCCTTACAGTAGAAGACAGATTCCTTGGAAGTCTCTAAGTGGCACATGGAGAAGATGACAGATCTATTTACTTCTTTTTCCTTACCTCCTTACAAAGCCTATCACTTTTCATGATTTCTTAGCTACTGGATTTGGGATGCTTCATTTGGACAAACTCTTCTGGCCAACGAAATAATAATTTTAAGTTAACTAACAAGCATTTTGGTTTTCTAAACCAAATGTAAAACACCAGCCTAATGAGTCATCAAACAGTTCATTAGAATCTAATCAACTAATAAAATCACATTTCTAGAACTGCAAAGCTGAGAAATGATCCTATAACAGAGATATTTACAACAACCCTGGGGCCTCCTTCAAAACACAGAACATAATCAACAATCAACTGCTAAAAGAAAAAGTAATCTGAGAGAAGAAATAATGTCTGGTTCTGAAAGACAACCAAATTTAAAGGAGCCTATTCTTCCTCTAAAGAAGCTGAAGAGAGGATCTGCCTCCTTTAATAAATGCTGGGTTCAGAACATTTACTTATAGAAGTAAACTCTTCTTTGCTTTCTCCTATACTGAAATGTTTACACAGAACTCAAATACTTCTGTTGCTCAATTGAAAGCAGTTTCTAGTCAGAGTAACGGGTGGGGAAATCCTTCAATAAAACGTCACTGCTTTGGGGTAAAATGCAATGTAACAAAAACAAGACCAGCTTTACTAAGGTTCTGCAGTAAAAGGAAAACAATTCTTTGAATGATATTTCTGTCTGCAAGTGAAGTGAATGTTCAAGTAACACAATTTCAGAAATTGAGGCTGCTTTGGTGGACTCCCTGCTTCTCCACAGTACAGGTTTCTTTCCTTCCTCTTCTGTTTCTCACTTGCCAAGTAAGAGTTAATTCATGAATTAGCGGCATGTTTCAACTCCATAGAAAGCTTCTAAGGAGAGCATGAATGCAGGGACCCAGATTGTTCATTAACTCATTACCAAGACAGGGCACTGCAGCCTCAGGGCGCATATATCAGCAGGAAAGCCTCAGCTGGTGATGGCTGCTTGTTTCCTGCACATCTCAAAATTCAGAATGGAGAAGTGGGCTCTATTGTGAGTTTGTTTCCTGACTCGGAAGGAAAGAAAATATTTTCACTATGACCATTCTTTTCTCAGGTTGGTGTTACATTTGGTCCAAAGGCACAATGGCCAAACACGGGGCTTCCTCTCCCAGAGCACTTTCGAAATGCTTTTTTGTTCCCAGGTAATTATGTTCTAATGGTGCTACGTAGAACCTCGCTGGGCTTCACCAAAGAGGCACAAGTTTTTAAATGAATTTTTATGTAAATATTAATAGCTGTAAATTAGGCGAGTTTCAGCGTAATTGCCGGCCCCTCCACCTGCCACCACATACCATCAGCTACGATTCTCCCTGGTGGCTGCTGTTCCTAATTGTGAACTACTGCACACAGTCCAAAACGGACCCAAAGATGTTAGTAACCCTATGGAAACCCAACTATGTTCAGAAAGGCTTTCTTCTGTAACGCTGAGCTGGCATATACCTTGAGAAGGAAAGTCACGAAAAATTGAGCAATCATTGTGCTGTCAAAAGAAGATGGGGAGTTTCTCTCCAAAATACGTGACTAGTTGGATTAGCAGGGAGCTTAAAGCAAAATTCCAAAGTAAAACCTCTCAGTGGGGTATTATAAATAAAGCGCCCATGCACTCGGCGTTGCTCTGGCTTTTAAGCCTTGGGAAGGCTTCTGTGGCCTTACTGCAAACAGCAAGTTGCAGCAGTGAAGAGGGGGAAAAAGAAGACTTGACTTTTCACCGTCCCCGCCTAGTCCTGACCCAGCAGTCCTGCCACATCTTCCTCAGCTCCAAGGAAAGGCGGCCACAGTGTTTCTGGAGGAAGTAAAGCTGTTTTCTCCCTGCCTCTGGTGCTCTGCCTCTGTCACCACGTCCAAGGCTCCCTTTCTGTGTTCAGTTTGTTGCTCTTCTCCAGCAGCCAGTTTGGGAGGTAGTATGGAACAGCTAAGCCCTAGCTGCATGCACCCGCAGCCTCTCTGAATGCCCATCCTGTGGCCTCTTTCATTTCTAAAACTCTACTGGCATTTTCTTAATTCCTAACATTTGTAACTCAAGGGGTGTCGAAAGCTGTAGGAATAGAATATTGGTTATATTGTTCCTGGAGACCCCAATCTTAAGGAAAGGTAAAAAAGGCTAACAACATTATTAACAGACATCTGTGTAAATTAACTCAAGAGACTCAGGACAACTGGCTTAAAGTTTTACCCATAGCTTTAAAGAGGGCTCGGACTGCCCCTAAAAAGGAAGGACTGTTCCCCTCTGAATGTATCTATGGAAGACCCTTTTTACGCATAGACATTGTTATAGACCCTGAAGCCTTAGAATTAACTATGTGACTCAGCTTTCAGTCTTTCAAGAGACATTGTGGAAACTCTGGGAGGTGAGTCCTGACCCAGCCTCTGAGTCAAACAAGCCACTGTTTGAGCCAGGCACTGAGATCCTGATAAACTTTGGGATCTGGCGGCCCATCTCTCGAGCCCCTCTGGGAAGGCCCTTACCAGGTTATTCTTTCTTCTCCCACAGCTGTCAAGGTGCCAGGAATTGAGTCCTGGGTGCAACCACACTCAAGTTAAAAAGTGGCACCCTGGCCCAAACTAAACAATGTCATTTTATGTTTTTATCCTCTATGCTTTCACCTTTTACTTTTCAGATGGGCCCAATAATCTATGTGGGCCTGCTTCTGCTGACTCCAAAAGTCCTGTCTGCCATCTGACCCTAAAGATAACGCCTTCCTTCCTGGACTCTTTCCTACGCTGCATTCCACAATCGGTCTAACTGCTGGGTCTGTGGAGCACACCCCCCACCCCTGCCCCCATCAATTGAAGGTTTAACATGGTGGGTTTCTCCATTTCAAGGAAAGGACTTTCTTCAAACCTGCAAAAACCTTCACCAATCATATGTGACTGGTGACAATCATATGTGACTCCTCTTCTTGATCTGATGACATCTAACAATCCTAAGATGGACTGATGTAACTATGGACATAATATCACTTTTAATTTTGATTATGTTTTAACTTGGTTTAATGACTGTTTTGCTGTATATAAGAAGGTAAATGGGTCTACATCTGGTGGTTTTCTACCTGGTATTTATCAAATATGGGATGAGGTCAGATGGCTAACTCCTAAAAAGGGATGCCTACTATCTAATGCTCCCATATGCTGGGAACAAAAAGAGCCATCCCCAGAAGCTAGCTAGACAACTTAATGACAATGATTGGAAACAACTGGGATTTTTGCCCCAAGAAATATACAATACATCATTCCTGTGTTTTCCAATCCCAGTTTAGGTCCTCCTTTTGCCTGGCCAGGCACTCATTTGGACTGGATCCCTCAGTCACACTGGTTTGCTCCAAACGGGACCTACTAGATATGTGGCTCTTACCTATGGGTGTGGCTTCCCCCTAGCTGGATAGGGAGATAAACCCTAGGTCTAACTTTTACTCATGGCTTCTGGATCATCCCTGTGGCTCAGACGATAAAGAATATGCCTGCAGTGCAGGAGACCCGGATTCGATCCCTGGGTCGGAAAGATCCTCTGGAGAAGGGAATGGCAATCCACTCCAGTATTCTTGCCTGGAGAATCCCATGAACAGAGGAGCCTGGTTGTACAGCACATACATTCAAGCTAAACATTTTAATACGCACTTCAAGTGCCTGAATATAACAGGCCACACCAAGGATGTTCCCAGTTGCTGGCATGCTGCCACAAAATTCACTAACAGGACCAATTTGTGGAGTTTGCTACACTAGAGGTTTTCTAATCCTCTGTTGACATTAGAATTTATTTTTTACTATAAAATGTAGAGAATAGTGGTGCTTTCTAATCGTTATTGTTGGGAAGAAAATCTTGGAGCTTTGAAAAACCATTACTCACAGTAGTCACAAATTTATGCTGGCACTTCTGTTTTCACTGAGAAAGTTAGTATAACAGGAACTTATGTGTACACAACTCTGCTGTGTATCTGCTTCCTAAAAGCTTTGGCAAAAGAAGAGCATTTTCTTTACCAGCTGACTCGTTACAGAAAAGCTGTAAAAGTTTGTTTAATTAGAACAAGAGGGGCAGGTAGTAAGGAGGTCACTGCTAACTCATCACTTCCCACCCCCAGGGCTGTCCAAGACAAACGCAGTAGTTTCTGACCGATTTCTGTGTATCAGAGTGAAAGCAGAAAAGGCATTTTTTCTCTAGGCTCTTACTTGGGAGAAGAAAAACTACTTTGAGGTTAGGTGGTTAGGTTAAAGTCAGGAACCTCATTTTGCCTCTGGAAGAATTCTAAGATCAATGACTCTCAATCATGGACAATTTTGCCCCCAGGGAACATTTGGCAATGTGTGGAGACGTTCTGGATGGTCATCACTTGGGGACAGGGAAGAGGTATGACTGGCATCAAGTGGGCAAAGGCTGGGGAAGCTGCTGAACAGCCCGCAATGCACAGGCCAGTTCTCCATGACAAGGGACTCTCCAGTCCAAACATGAGGGGAGCAGGGCCTGAGATGCCCTGCCTGAGGGGCAATGGCACTCCCGCCACCCCAGGGAGCAGGTCTGCTGCCAGGACAGATGTGTCCCTGACACAGAGTGCTGAGCTCCTTGGAAACAGACAAGATTCAAGGTCTGGTCCATCAGTGAGCATTCCTTATGAGCTCCGACTTCTGGTTGTTCTTAGGAAGATGGGAGACTGGCTTGGAAACTAGAAAAAGTCTCTACACTGAATTCAGACTCAGTTCAGTTCAGTTCAGTTGCTCAGTCGTGTCCAACTCTTTGCGACCGCATGAATCACAGCACGCCAGGCCTCCCTGTCCATCACCAACTCCCGGAGTTCACTCAGACTCACATCCATTGAGTCAGTGATGCCATCCAGCCATCTCATCCTCTGTCGTCCCCTTCTCCTCCTGCCCCCAATCCCTCCCAGCATCAGAGTCTTTTCCAATGAGTCAACTCTTTGCATGAGATGGCCAAAGTACTGGAGTTTCAGCTTTAACATCATTCCTTCCAAAGAAATCCCAGGGCTGATCTCCTTCAGAATGGACTGGTTGGATCTCCTTGCAGTCCAAGGGACTCTCAAGAGTCTTCTCCAACACCACAGTTCAAAAGCATCAATTCTTCGGCACTCAGCTTTCTTCACAGTCCAACTCTCACATCCATACATGACTATTGGAAAAATCATAACCTTGACTAGATGAACCTTTGTTGGCAAAGTAATGTCTCTGCTTTTCAATTCAGACTACTGCATGATAATAAATATTTCCAAATAACATTCTGCAAATCCCTTTCCCATTTTAGCTGGTTAGATAACCAAACAAAGGTAGCACTAAATAGCCAGTCTTCTCTGTGTGTACACATTCTATCTTGTTTCATGGCAGTTCCTTGTTGAGGATTCTACTTTTGAGCAGTCCTCAAGTAGCCTGGGTACACCCTGGCTAAAGTTCCTTCACACTGATGTGTTGATTCCATCTTTCTCCAAAAAACGTGCTAGACCACATCATGTAGATGAGAAGCAAACTCTAATGAAATTGTTCCAAGATGGACAGGAATTTTAGGGAAAATGTATGTCTATGACAAAACAGTCTTTAGGGAAGCATGAGCCCCCAGAGCACATGAGGAAAGCCTGGTAAGGAGGTCATGACTTCATCACTACTTCAATTATTGTAAAAGCTTCCAAACAGAAACTAAGCAATAAGCGTTGGAACTGCCTCAGCTAGTACACTAAGTAGAATTCTCAAAGGTGGTCTGATGAGCTAAAAATGATCAATATCCTAATACTGACTAACCTTACCCTTTTCTGCTATACTACTCTAAATCAGTTAATAAGTGCAAAATCAGTTCACGCACAGTTAATTTCCTAAGGAGGCAAAGAAAAGGAAATAATTTGGTGGATGATTTGATAATTGTATAGACTGAGCAGCAGACGAGAATGCAACATTTCCTGCAGAATTTTTAAAAAGCATTTGCTTAATTATAACATTTCAAGAATCTCATTAAGAAACAACTTCCCCCTTATCCCCAAATTAAAGCAGCAGGAACAATTATAGCACTCTTTAAATAAGAGGGGTAGGACAATTATGGTTAAGACAATGTGCTGTAAAAACCCAAGTAACTTAAAACCCAATGGACCAATTGCTTGGCTATGGATGAAACTAACAATTAACTAACTAACCTCCAGTACTAGGGCATAAATTCTGAAGCCAATGAAAAGCTTGCCCTGTCAGCATATACAAGGCTTTGGAGGCCTATACAAGTTTTTTCATTGCTACACACAAACAGTAAAAAAGGAATCAGGGTGATGACTGCACAAAAATGAGACTGTACTAAATACTACTGATTTGTATGCTTTAAGATGGTTGATTTTATGTTACATGAATTACATTCACCTCAATAAGGAAACAGAGGAAGTGGGACTTAAACCACAAAATCATGGGAAGAATGCCTATTAGAAAAATACCTATAAAACAACAATATAATTCATAACCAATCAACAGTATTATAGCTCATGTACAATGTTTTATAGTAGACATATATACATATATATTCACATGAGAAGAAAAGCAAAAAAGAAAAGGAATGCTGAATGAAAGACTACTCAAAATACATCTCTGAATGAAAATAATGATCTTTAAGAACAGTCCAGGAACAATATAATTTACAAAGAATGTCCCTAAAAGCTGTGAGAGACTTGGTAATAGGAGATTAAAATAATCTGTTCCTACAGTGACTGGTTTGAGGCAGACTAAGGTGGAAGCAGGAATATAAGGAAAGTGACAGTAACTTTTAAAATCCTGGGAACTGCTGATCTTTTTAAGACACGTGTTACTTGGTCCTGAGTTTGTGTCTGGCCGCCATAAAACTTAGTCAAGTAATCAGTGACTGCACCGAAGCTGCACCAGGGAATAATCAAGGCCTTCTTGCGATAAGGTCTCGAGGCTTCTGGGCTTCCACCCAAGAAAACGGAAATGTTCATTAAGAGAACATAACAGAACTCAATGACAGTGTAAATTTCAGCGTTCATAATCCATCTTCCATGAGGACTTGCCTCGCTTAAATTCTGCTAGACACAGGGCTTACTAGTCTGCCTAGTATTAGTAACAGAACAGTGGTGAGACTGTGCCCTGGATTCTGATATGAAAGCTCCTGGTGAAATGTAAATTAAACAGCCCAAGAACCAGGAATACTAATTTGCCAAAATTCTCTGGGAGTAAATGATCTACTGCACATCGTAGCAGATGGACAGACAGGATGACGGAAATAAGAATAAACTACAAAATTTCTAGATACTCTACATTGCGTATACTTGAATCTTTTAAGATAACTCTTAAAAACTTCCACTCCAAAAAAAAAACACCAACACTCCCTATGAAAGAGAGTCGCATGCCATCCAAACTCTGGAAATAACCCTGCTCCATTCCTCTCCTCTGAGGTCGTATTTTGCTGCCTAATAAAGACTTGAAAATCCAGTCAGTCATCAGGACTTCCCCACCCCACCCCTGAAAAGTGACTGAGCTTCCCTTAGAAAAATGCAGATGGTCTAATCTATCCTTCCAGAGTAACAAGTAGTTGGTGCCACAATGCATTTGGGGAGCTCAGGTTCAGTAAGAAGCATCAATATTCTTTTGTTAATATCAACTAAAAAAAAAGGTAAAGAGAAAAAAATTAAAATATTACAGTGGAGAAACCTGGCAGACTCCACTTTAACCAAATGATCAAAGTTAGCATCACCAGTAATAAGTTGGTATTATGTGTGATAAGAAGGGCACGCCACTTCTTGGGCAGTTTTTCTAAACTTCCATAAGCCCAGCCTCATCATGAGGAAAACTCAGATGAGTAACATTCTACAAAATACATGATCAGTAGTTTTCAACAGTGTCAAGGCATGAAATACAAAACTAGAAACCATCACAGATCAGAGGAGACTATGTAGACATGGCAACTGAGTGCAAGGTGGAATCACAGTTTGGATTCTAGAACGGAAAAGGGATTATCAGTGGGAAAACTGGTAAGATCTGAATAATGTCTGCTGCTTAGTTAATCACAGACCAATGTTAATTTCTTAGGTTTCTTTCTTTTTTTTTAAATACACGGGCAATCTTCATATTTCTTTCTCTTATTTGGGTTCATTAATTTCTAATAGAAATATATGTATTTTTAACTTTACCAGTGATTTCCTATATTTTTCAATTGGTATTATACACCTCTCTCTCTCTATTTTTCCTAAGAAAAATATTTGAACAGGGACTTTCTTGGTGGTCTAGTGGGTAAGAATCTGCCTTCCAATAGGCAAATAAAGAAAGAAAGAAAAAAAAAAAAAGAATCCACCTTCCAATGCATGGGATGTGGGTCCGATCCCTGGTTGGGGAAGTAGGATCCCATATGCTGTGGGACAACGAAGCCCACCTGCCACAACTAGAGAAAAGCCCGGGCATCAGTGAAGACCCAGCACAGTCAAAAATAATAAAATTAAAACAAAGAATAACTTGTCATAGTTGGAGGGGTACTTCTCTTCCTCACAAGGATTTCAGTCCTTTGAGGATAGAGACCTTTTCCTTTCTTCTTTCTATCACTAGCACAACACTTTGCCAAAAGGATTTCTTATGACCAGGTCAAAAAGGTTAAAAAAAAAAAAGAGAGAGTGAGAGAGAAAGAAAGGAAAAAAATAAGGCAATTTCACTTAAGAATAAAGCAGCAATTTGCTGTGTGTCTGTCATTATATCTGCCCATTTGTGGAGGAGGAAGCTGAGATTAGGGAGGTCACACTCCCGGAAACGGCTGGGGTGGGGTGCAAAGCCCTGGTCTGCCTGACTCCACGCTTGAAGTTGTGAGAGTGTGAGGCTCACAGATGTGGAGGCCCCCCGCCCCGAATCTAAGACATATCTGCAGGGGAAGTATCCCCTTGATGGTATAAAAATGTTGTGGCCTTGATGGTCTATTAGTTTTAGACAAACAGTGTTATCATGCAAGATGTTAACATTAGGGGAAGTTGGGTGGAGGGTACATGGCACTCGCCATTCAGTCTCTGCAACTCTTCCATAAATCTTAAATTTATTTATTTCCTTAAAAGTGGTGGAGAAAATATTGTTGCCTAAATGTAATGGGATATTCTGGATTGAACTCTTATGGGAAAATTGGAATATAATCTAGACTTTGGTTAAGTTTTGTCCTCTTGTTGATATCTTAATTTTGACAAATGTCCCATGGTCATATAATTGTTAAAGTTAGGGGAAGCTGGATTAAAAATATATGGGAACTCTCCATATCATTTTAGCAACTTTTCTGAAAGAAATTATTCAGATTGCTCACTATAAAATTATTCTAAAATAAGAGCTTTATTCTTATTAAAAAAGAAAACCCAAAAGCCATAAAAATTAAGGGAAATAAACATTTTATATACAATTATAATTCCATTTGTAATGAAATAAATATAATTTTATTAAAATAAGGCTAACTTATTAAACCTTAATTCTTTAATAGATATCTTTTTAATATTCCATTTTATGAAGTAGAAGTAAGCACTCCTGCCAAGAGTGGTGGTCCCTAGGAAAAGCATTTGTACAACCGAGCTGCAAGCTAAATCTGCTTTTCCAGATAAACTATGGTTACTCATAGTTGGGTACTTGGCAGATATTTTCTCATTTCTGAAAAACGAACGAAGTCTTTCACTTGAAGGAGAACAACTGACAGTATTTGCTGCCAGTGAAAAATTCTGAGATTTAGAATTCTGGGAAATTTGGATCTACCACTGTGAGCTGGATGGCTTCCCAGAACTTAAAGACTTTCTGATGAGATTGGTGGTGATATTAACGAATGCAACTTGTTAATGAAATCAGTCAACATTAGCTCTGTGTAATCCAGTGAACTAGCACTCTACAAATGCCTAAAATGACTAGTGCGTGGTGTTACAAATCATTGTATTGGTTAAAAAAATTCATTCAAGATGCAAGTGAGACCAAAGATTTTCATATGATAGTACAAAATGCTTACTGGTACGTTTTCAGATTCCATGTTGCAACTTAGCTTTAAGAAACTACCACTGGAGAACTCTGTGTATTAAAGAAAGAAATCCAAGTATCTGAATTCGGTGTGCTGCTGAAACAGGTGCTAATGCATAAAGCCACTCTGTGTTTTGTTGAGCTCGTCAATGTTTTGTATTATGTTTTTAAACAGGGAAATCAAGGTGCTGCTTTTTTATGAGGCAAGTTATATGTACTATTCTCTCTATTTGACAGGTTGTGCTGCCTACCGGAGCTTGCCTGCAGCAAAACAGTGAGGAACGGCAGATCTAGTCACTGGCTCTCTCGGGGTGCTGGAGGTCCTCAGAGACAACCAGCAGCACGGCCCCAAAGACACGTGTTATGCCTGCAATCCTGCTCCTGAGGCTTCCAGGGAAGATCACAGTCACACTGACCCCACAGATCTATGATTTCCAGACTCAGACCTGCTCTTAAAGCTGCTCAGAAGTCCTGGGGAGTGGCTCTAGGAAGCTCCCCTTTCCCATTTCCCAGAGACCGTTCCAGCCATCACCACACTCCTTGAGTCCCTAACATCATCTCCTCTTTCCTACTGTAAGTAAGAACAATCAAGCAGGATCCATCTTAACTTCCAGGCCATTCTCCCCATGTGGAGGCTCTATGCTTGTGTACTCTGAAAAGTGAAAGTGAAAGTGAAGTCACTCAGTCCTGTCCGACTCTTTGTGACCCCATGGACTGTAGCCTACCAGGCTCCTCCGTTCATGGGATTTCCCAGGCAAGAGTACTGGAGTGGGGTGCCACTGCCTTCTCCAGGAGATCTTCTACCCAGGGATTGAAGCTGGGGCTCCCACATTGTGGAGTCACTGGGGACCTCCACCAATGACTACCAAGGAGGAGTAAGACAGAAGCCAAATGCAGTGGGAGAAGGCAGGAGCCAGGGGTGTGCGAGGGATGCAGTATGTGAGGGCAGACCCTGGGAGCAACTACAAAGGGAAAGCTTAAATAGAAGAAAGAGGTGTATCTAAAGGGAGACTGCTGAGGAGGTAGAAAAGGATGGATGGAATTCTCAGCTCAAAGAGTGCATTAGTTTTGGAATAGAAGCAATTAGAGCACACAAGCATTAAAATACAGAAAGCTTGTTTAACTCACTTCACAAAAGCATTAACAGATGACGTACCCCTTCTGTGACTATTTAAAGACAAACTGAGTTAACACTAATACCAATCGTAAATAGACAGAGGGATACTTAACTGCAAGAACTCAAAAAACTCTGCTCAAAGTTGTAATGGCAGCTAACAAACCAATGAAGACACGGAGTCCTAAACACAGCTAAATATGGGTCACAGGACGGGTCACGGGTGTGACCAGGTGCCACCTCACGACACGTCAATGTGGACAGGAGAGGGCGGAGGGGCCTGGAGAGGCCGGCTGACATGTTAACTGTGATGCATAAAACAGAATCTTAAAATGGGAGGGTAAGTACAGAAGGTACAAATCTTCACCCCCTCGGGGGCTTTATCTGTACTGGTAGTTCATGCCGTGGTCTGTGTTTCTGCCATAGCCCCCTTGTGATGACTGATAGGAGCTGGGAGGGCCGCACGTGTACTCTAGTAGCTTCTATTCTAAAACTAATGCACTCCTTGAGCTGAGAATTCCATCCATCCTCTTCTACTTCCTCAGCAGTCTCCCTTCTTTAGATACACCTCCTTCTTCTATTTTCGCTTTTCCCTTTGTAGTTGCTCCCAGAGTCTGCCCTCACTTGCTGCATCCCTCGCACACCCCTGGCTCCTGCCCTCTTCCACTACATTTGGACTGTCTTACTCCTCTGCAACCAGCTGGTGGAGGTCCCCAGTGACTTCCTAGTTATCGAAGGCAAAAGAACTTTTTCTCTCTTTTGTTGTGGGTACTGGGGATGTGGGAACCCTGGATATTTTTGCTGGATTGAGACCATTATTTAGAACTAAAAGTTTCAGAAATATAAGGGTCACCTAGAGAGTTCACCCAAAGCAAAGGATAGTAGGAGAGGCCCAGAGAAATGTAAGATGCTTTCCAGTGTTCTATAACTAGAAGCAGCAGGCCTGGGCTTTGAGGCCAAGAAGCTAGGCTCCTGCTGGCTCACCCTCTCACTAAACTGCTATCTCTAGTCTCCTGTATTTTTTTTTTTTTAAATAATGTACTTCAGAGGCTTTCCCAGTAAGTACATACTGATCTTAGGGTTTAACAGCTACATTATAGTCCATTGTGTAGATATACTATATTTCATTAGTTACATTACTGGGTTACTGGGGATTTAGATTCTTTTCAGTTTTGCTATGACAAAAAAAAGTTGTAATGCTTTCTTATAGGAAAAAAAAACAAAAACTATCAGTCATATTTTTGTGTAGTACCATAGAACAATATCCAAAATGATCTAAATAGCTATTAAAATACTCCTTCCTTAATAAGAAAAATAAGAAAAAAAAATAGAAAAAAATACTCCTTCCTTTACCAACTATGTATCGGTATAAGACCAGCCAAAGTAACATATTTTAAAACAGCCTGAATGGAGCAGCAGATCTGAGAGCCCAGTTATCTTCTGTTAAGATGCGCATGTGTGCTTAGTTGTGTCCAGCTTGTTGCAACCCCACGGACTGTGGCCCGCCAGGCTCCTCTGTCCATGGGACTTCCCAGGCAAGAATACTGGAGTGCGCTGCCAGTTCCTTCTCCAGGGGATCTTCCCGACCTCGTGATCAAACCTGTGTCTCTGGCATCTCCTGCATTGGCAGGCGGGTTCTTTTTCACTGCGTCACCTAGGAAGTTGCTCTCCTATTAAACCAGATGTTAAAGACAGAAAATCACAGCACGACTCCAATTTTTTTTGGTAAATATAGTTATTTATATTATGTTAACATGTATCAAAGTTCATTATTGTTATTTGAAAATGAATTAATAAATATTTTAAGTTGTTCTCAGTTTTAACTTTTTACACTATAAATGGCAATTATAAACCAACTCAACAATTTTGAAGAGTGCTAAGAGGTCCTGAAAACAAAAAGTCTGAGGACTGCCAAGGTGGGTAAAATGTACACAAGCTTCTTTTCTCCAATGTGGGGAAAAAAGCCAGACTCTTATTAACAGAGAATAATTCACACCACCGGCTCCAAAATAGTTAAGCTCTGCAGAGGCTGATCAAAGACGGCAATGGCACCCACTCCAGTACTCTTGCCTGGAAAATCTCATGGATGGAGGAGCCTGGTGGGCTGCAGTCCACGGGGTCGCTAAGAGTTGGACACGACTGAGTGACTTCAGTTTCACTTTTTACTTTCATGCATTCGAGAAGGAAATGGCAACCCACTCCAGTGTTCCTGCCTGGAGAATCCCAGGGACGGGGGGGCCTGCTGGGCTGCCGTCTATGGGGTCGCACAGAGTCAGACACGACTGAAGCGACTCAGCAGCAGCAGCAGCAGCAGCAGAGGCTGATATGCTATGAAGTGAATCAAGTGTGTTGAAGTTTTAGTCAGTCTGTGCATTTAATTCTGCCCACCTACTCCCCAACTCTTAGCAAAAAAAAAAAAAAAACAACAAAACCATCAAATTTCATACCTTGTGTTTGCCAAACCATGAAGCCAGTTTTGTTTTTGTTTTTGTTTTTTTAACATGCCTTTGCCACCATTAAGGAGTTTCCCTGACCATCAGCACCTCCATATTATACAAAGGCAAGTGGCTCACCTCCTATCAGATTCTCCTATCTTTTCTCCAGGGATACCAACCCTGAGCACATTTTGGAGACATATTCAGGACCGTTAGAAGTAACTGGTTTTGAATTCAGAATAAAAGAATAACTACCTGTGATCCAATAGGGATGTGCTTCATGGTCTCCTTGACCATGGTCAATTTCTCTGAGGGCCAGAGTTTCATAAATACAATCTCAAGTTTTCAGTGTTTGTTTATTGTGCTATCCAACCCCACATTTGCACTGCTAATGGATACACTCCAACGAAAGCTGAAAATGATCCACTAGAGACAACTAGTTTTCTACTTGGTTGTATCTTGCATACTTTCTATCTTTTTAAATGCTGGTCTCCCCATAGAGCTTGGAATACCTGTCTTGTAACGTACCCACACATACTTCTTACCAAATCAAATAAAAAATGACTTCTGGAAGGATGTTCCTTCTGAAAGTAAATACAAGGGTCCTTATACCACAAAACAGCTTTATTTCACAGATGTGGTGACTTTGGAGTAGAAGTCAGGGAAGGCTGGAGGTGACTCTAAAGAGAATGATGTATCTAATTAGTCAACCACTGAATGGGTGCTGAATCACATGGCTGGGTAGTGAATAAAGTTCCTTGGAGCCAAAGTAATGGGATAAATTCTAAATCCTGGCCTTAGATGAGTAAGAAAAGCTGTAGGGAAAACAGAGCAGAAAAAAAGAAATCTATGGTACTGGCAGATCAAAGAAAGCATAAACCATTTCCCCCTTGAGATGAATTTACCCATGCAGAATTATACCTACTTGTTAACTGTATCATAATACAAATAATGTTGTGTGTAACTGGGGTCCATGTAACTCATATCAGTTACCAAAGCCCATCAGGGCCTCAAGACTACTAGACTATCCTATTTAGATTTAAATAAAATTAGTTCAATCTATCATCTCATGTAGGAAAAAACATGCACCCAGCCACTCTCTTCTGGATATTCTCAGAGTCTTTTATTAGTTGCTTTCAGTTTCAACTTTTTTCAGTTAGGTTCAGTTTCAGCCTCTGCTCTTTCACTTGTCTTTAGCACGCTGTCTATACACGTGATGTCATGTATACTGGTGCCCCATGATAGACACCAACCAATTCTGCCACCAGAGCAAAGCTGTGGGCCCTATCACACTTTTCCAGAAAGCTTCAGGAAGGGCAGTGGTGCTGGTATGGAGGAGGAGGCCTCCACCCAGCACAGTACCTGACTTAGTGGAACAAAGAATTAACCGTCTCTCTTTTTGGGAGTCCGTGGGAACTCTTCACCAGCTAGTTCTTTCTCTGAAGGTCCTACACTGGTCAAGAATTCTCAGTATATGTGTAATTTTTCTAGGAGGCAGGTTCACAATTTTCCTTAGATTTTCAAAACCTCAAGATCCAAGAACAGTTAAGACATACTTTATCTTTAGGTAAAAACATCAAAGTGCACTCTAATAGTAAACAACTGTCTCCCCACTAGGTAACTGAATCAGTAATAGGGAAATGCAAATTGAAGCTACAGGAAAAGTTGCATCTTAATAGTGTTTACTATTACCGTTACATACCGTTTCACACCCACGAAAATCGCAATACTGAAGTCTGCCAATGCCAAGGACTGGAGCAATAGGAACTCTCATTTCCTGCTAGACTGATTCAACCACTTCAAAAACAAACTGACATTATCTTCTTAGGTTAACATTTAAACACATTCTAGACCCGGTCATTCTTAGAGCAGTTTTCAAACTGTTGGTTTTAATCTAATGGATCTTGAGTCAATTTAGTGGGTACAATCAGTATTTTATTTTAATAAAAGTAAATGGAATAAAATGTTATATTTTTACCTCATTACACACAAATAGTGCATTTTGTCTTATTATATTTCTTCCTATGGGGTCATGGTTAAAAACACTTCCCTAAACAGACCAGGAGAAACATCTACACGTGTGCATAAGGAAATGTGGAGGGGAATGTTCAACTTCTTCAGTGTTAAGATGCATTTTGGGCTGTTCTTTCAAAACACTCCTTCCCCAATCTCCTTCCTAAAATCACTCATTAATTCAACAAATATTTATTAAGTGCCTGTTTCTAACATAAATTCTTCTGGGTGCTGCTGATACAGAGGTAAGTAAACCAAGTAAGCTGGGTTCCCACTGGTGGGGCTCATGACCTCAACATGTAAACATACATGGTCCTGAGCACAATGACAATACCAACCACTACCCAGTAATGAGAACTTTCACAGGTGAAATTCTGGGCTACAGTCACAGATTCAGGTCCCCATAAATGCCTCCCAGAGTGATATTGCTATTAGAGTTTGTTACTTTGGGACAAGAAGAGGTACAGCAGGAACTAAAAATTCCATCTCAAAACAATGTTCAGTCAGATATTACAAAAAATTAGAAAGGGATAAGGACTAGAGAAGTTCAGAGAATGAAACATTTACAATACACAATAGAACTCCCAGGGCACCTGTAGCCTCCATAAGTATACCACGGAAAAAAACCTCTGAACGCACGCATGGGCATGTTTTCAACTAGGCCGGGCTCTTTCTGAATTTCTCATGTCAGTTTCCTCTTTGGTTCCTCTGGTTTCCTTGAATTTGTTTTCAGAACTTTTGTTATTTTTTTGTTCTTTTCCTTCTACTATTCTGCAATGTGCAGCTATGGCACGGATTGGAGTGACGTCTAAGAAAAACAAGCAAAAGAGCTTGTCTTGACCAATTCCCATAACTACAGGAAGTTACTTGTATAAGATGAAGAAACTCAGAAAAATCCAGGTAGTCAATGAAGCTGTTTTTTCCCAGAGGTCCTTTTGCCACCATCAGACACTTGCTATTTCCTAGAGTGTATGATCTATACAAATTAGGTGATGACGGCCAAATGGGACAGTCCTGGGACACCATTATATTCTCCTGTTTTTACCTGTCTGGCCTACAGGCTTTAAGTAAAAAATGTCCTTTGCAGCAAAAATAGAAATCTATGATGGCTTTGTGTAGTCTGTGGTGCAGCATCCTACTCTGGGTAGAGAGGTGGGGCCAGGCTACAGTTCTAGGAATGCTGATGCCAACACTGTGCTGAAAGATCAATAAAGTGGAAATCAAAACACAGCTTTCCAATTTTTTAAAGAGTCAACCTCCTGCCTTCCTTCTAGGAAAAGCATCTTTATGTCCTGGATATTCTTGGACAAGCCCAACTTTTTTACTCTACTCCTTAATGTATAACTATATTTGACTTACTATTTTTAAATTTTCTTTCTTTATTCACTGCACAGGGTCTCAGTTGTGGCATATGGAATCTTATTTGCAGCATGTGGGATCTAGTTTGCCAACAAGGAATCAAACCTGGGCCCTATGCATTGGGAGCATGGAGTCTCAGCCACTGGACCACCAGGGAGGACATCCTTATTATTATTATTTTCAAAAATTTTGGCAAAGGCATTTATTTAGGGGAAAAAACCCACAAAGCTTATTCCACATAGCATAATCCCTTTAGGACCAGCCATGATGTTGACTTATTTTTTAATACCACTGTATGACTTTTCTGGTAAATAAAACTACAAATGAAAAAAATTTTGTTACAGCAGGTGTGCTGATTTTTGGTTTATAAAATACACTCACCATAGCTCGAAAAAAACTGTGGCATGATCTCCAGCACAAGCTATGAGCTGAGGTACCTTCCAGAAGCATACACTCTGCTCTTCATTCCTACACTTACTAAGCAAACCTAAGTGAAAGATCTGTTCACGGATGGGAAAAGAATGACTTTACTATGAAAATACAGTTCACCGTGTGCTCTTCTACTAATAACTATAAATCTTCTGCTCCACAGGGTTGTTTTGTATAGAAGAGAGAATAAAGCTTTTTAGAAATAGTGAGATTACACGGAACCTGAGGCAAAGGAGTGGACCTCAGTGGCTACAGCAAGAGCATCAGCTCTTGTTACTACGGCAGGGGCAGATCTTACGGCAATGGAGGGGCTCACGAGCAAAGTGTTGGCTTTGAAATCCACCTGCTTGCCTCTGACGACCCAGCGGTGAATGAGCTGAGAACACTAAAAGAACCACCGCAGGGAAACAGATGAAACGTTTGGCCATCTTCATCCAGGAACAAAGAAATGTTTGGTGTAATGCTCTTTACCTTAGCATTAGAGTCAGATTTGGCCTTTTTTTTCCCCCTAATGTTTATTTTATTTAGAGAAAAACATAAATCAAAGAATGAGATGGAGAAGGAAATCTTTAAAATAGCAAAATGGCTTCATGCATGAAAGTATGAGCACAAACCCATTCTGCGGCCTCCTCTTGTGACGCTCACCTTCCGAATTGCTTACTAAATATTTATTGCTCATCTAATACACAATCTATGGGGAGCCTGAACAAATGCAGGAAGCTTTTTGCCCATAAAGAAATGGTGTTTGGGCAGGATATTTGTATTCCGGCAACTGGCCAGAACTGCTCAGCACTGACAAATAGGAAACTGATGTGAGTTTCCCATAAATCCTCATTCATTTGTTTAATAAATGTTCGTTGACAAACCATTATGAACCAAGTACTAGACTGAGAAGAGTGAATAGATTTGATTCATGCCCTCAGGGAGTTAACCATCTAGTGAGGGAGAAGAAAGGTGAAAAAATAAAATAGACAACAAAATCTATGTACTTACAAGTTGAGGTAAGTGTTACAAAAGAAAAGAATCAGGGACTATAAGAGAAAGACAGTGGGAACTGAATTTAGATTGAGGAGGTGTCTCCTGAGGTTCTTCTCCCCTCTAAATATAAGTATCTAAAATAAAATAATTTTTGAAAATCTATTACTTTAAGCACCTTTCTGCCAGAAGAAAAGATAAGGGCTTTATTAAATCATTTACATTTTTTAAATGGTAATTAATGTATAAGGCACAAAATTCAAATTGAAAATATGCCTTCCTTCCCTCTCCTATCTTCTAGTTACCAAATTCTGGCTCCTCTGAGACAAATACTGTTATTAGTTGCTTGAGTATCTTTCTAGAGATAATACTAAACTAAAATGTAAGACAAGGCCATTCCTCTGAATTTTTTTTGTTTGTTTTGGAAAATATATTTATTTTTCATAAAAATTCTACTTTTACTAACATGTAATGAGTTTATTCTGGAGAAGGGAATGGCTACCCACTCCAGTACTCTTGCCTACAGAATTCCGTGGACAGAGGAACCTGGAAGTTGACAGTCCATGGGGTCACAAGAGCTGGACATGACTTAACAACTGACACTTTCACTTCCAACGAGTTTATTACTACCTGAATAATTTCTTAGCTTTAATTTCTAATACAGGAACAGATATCAAAAGCTCTTTGGGGTTTTCAGTAATTTGTATGCATGTAAAGAAGTCCTAAGACTAAACAGTTTGAGAACCACTAATCTAGGCATTTATAAATGTACATCAGGACTTCCCTGGTGGTCCAGTGACCAAGAATCTGCCTTCCACTGAAGGGGATGCGGGTTTGAGCCCTGGTCGGGGAACAAAGATCCCACACGCTGTGGGAAAACTAAGCCCACACGCCGCAACTAGACGCCAGCCCGCCGCAAGGGGAGGCCCGCACATCACAACAAGCGAGACCCACGTGCACTGCAATGAAGGCTGCGTGCAGTCAAAATAAATTTCTTTAAAAACGTATGTCAATTGTTCATTTTTAATCCTACTAAACCCTGGTCCATCTACTGCATTATTTTGGTAAAGGTTTTACAGTATGCTTTGAGTAGACTGGCAACAAGATGGAAACCAAGTTACTTATCTGCAGCTACAATATGCTCTGGATTATCTGGCCTTCAACACATCACAAATTTCACCATGGTGACTGGCTAGTTGTCTTCCTACAGCACCTTAAACGTTTAATGTATTAGTAGGTAGAATTACTCAAAGCCCATTAAAAGTTTTAAGAAAGTAATTATATATATATGCTAGCTGAAGCTGAGTGGCAAAGTTAAACATATACTTGTGGTGGGACAGTAATGAGAGAAACTGTTTTTAAAATCGAATAATGCAGTAATGGTGGAGTACCTTTTATGGACTAACCCTCCCACAATCAGATAACAATGATCAACTCTGGATAAAACTGGAAAAACAAGTGTTTAAAAAGGCACTAAAGAGCAACCAAAACCAGGTAGAAAACTGGAATGGAGTCAATCACCAGAAAAATGGACCCAGCTGAGAGAGCCCAGTTAAATACAGAGCTTTGCCTGCACACAAGCACCAGTCCCTGTGGCATGGAGTGGCTACAACTCAAGTTGAAAACTGCATTTTCATGGCAGATCTACCCAAGTCAAAAGGCCATGATAATACTTTACCTACTCCCAAAGAGGGCTTCCCTGGTAGCTCTGCTGGTAAAGAAGCTGCCTGCAATGCAGGAGACCCCAGTTCGATTCCTGGGTAGGGAAGTTCCCCTGGAAAAGGGACAGACTACCCACTCAGTATTCTTGGGCTTCCCAGGTGACTCAGATGGTAGAGAATCTGCCTGTAATGTGGGACACCTGGATTTGATATCTGGGTTTGGAAGATCCCCTGGAGGAGGGCATGGCAACCCACTCCAGTATTCTTCACTGGAGAATCCCCATGGACAAAGAAGCCTGGCAAGCTATGGGGTCGCAGAGTCGGACACGACTGCGTGACTAAACACACACACACACACATGCACATGTGTGTGCACACAGTTCCAAAGAAGGAGCCAGCAGTAATATTCATGACAGTGTTTTCTTCCCTCTATTATAAATAGAAAGATGTATATGTTTTTTATGTCTGTTCACAAATAACTCAATACTGGGGCGGGGGCACACCCGCAAGTTCAAGACTGGACCCAGGAGTGCTCACTAGTCTCGACAAAGTGTCAACTGACTGCCAAAGGATCCAGATCAGTGGAACTTTCCAGTTCTCTAAGGAAGCAATATACACTTGCCCACAACATGGTTCCAGTATCCAATCAAAACTGGAAATTGAAAAGACTCAGACCAGGTTCAGAGCAACAAATATCTTCTTCATGAAAGAGTCAACAGAAAACCTAACAGAAGTACTCTACTTGTGCCTCAATCCAGGGTTTAAGGTTTGGAAATCATTCTACTTCTTAAACTGCTTGCAAAGTTCATCCAACTTTTCTTTCCAGGTTTTCTTTCATGGGGGCAAAAAAAAATCATTGCATTTTAACATAAGAAAGTGCTAACTTTTCTTCCTGCACCTCTGTAACCCACAAATTTAAAAGAACACATACACACGCACTCTTCGAAAGCCTGTGTGAATCCTAAATAAGCCAGAACATGTGTAAGGGAAGGAGTAAATAAAAGTGTTAGCAAGGGAACATTTTAGCTACAAAGTTCTAAAGGCAAACTGATACCTGAAAAAGGAAATTAACTTTATCAACCTTGAGATAAAGTTCATGACCCTGTTGTTTCAAAGGAATTCCCAGGCCGGGAGTCAGATCATAGACTCAATTCCCAGTTCAGGAACCAAAACAATTCTGGCCTGGAGATAGAGCGGTGAGGAGCCACCCAACACACCTCTGCTGGAGCAGCTGCTCCCATCTGTCCACTTCCCTCTAAAAGCTACTTCAAGGGCTGGATTTATCAGTTACATATGCTGATTGAAAAAGATGTACATTTCCCAGGCCACAATCATGGAAATAACATGCTGGCCCATTTCAACACTCACAAACAGATGTTAAACTGACCAAAGTATATGTAAATAATCTCACCTCACTCACTCTTGCTAATGCTTACAGGTGAGTTCTCTTACAGACTTTCTTACTACAAAACGACTGGCCATATACTATGCGTGCATGCTTAGTCGCTCAGTCATGCCCAGCCCTCTGCGACCCCATGGACTGTAGCCCGCCAGGCTCCTCTGTCCACAGGACTCTCCAGGCAAGTATACTGGAGTGGGTTGCCATTCCCTATTCCAGGGGATCGTCCCAACCCAGGATCAAACCCGGGTGTCTTGCATTGGAACCTGGGTCTCTAACTTTACCACTGAGCCACTAAGGAAGCCTAGCCATTTACTATAAATTTTAGATTTTAGAACTATTAGGAAAGATGTTTTGCTTAGAGAAAAAGGAAAATAATTAGAAAGAGGACAGCTCTTCAAAAGAACTTTTACACAGGGAGCATTAAAAATTCCCTTAAGCTCAGGCACAGAATACTGGCTTCTTTTCGTCTGTGACCCTCTGTCAGCCTAAACTTGCTGTGTAACTGATCATGTGTAACAACTGATCATGAACAAAAGAGAGGCAGTTGGAACTCCAGCAGGAAAAATACACTATATTTAAAGGGTCTGCTCCTCCTAAGACTGTTTTGATTAGAGTTATGAAGCCATTTCGTCCTTGACAAGGGAACCTTGACTTCCTCTACACAATTCACCCATTCTGGCTATAATAACCACTTCTACTTGAGAAGAAAACTGTTTTTATCAGATTTCTAAATATGAAGAAGCCTCTAAAAACACACTGTTTATCAGAAAGCAAAACAGTAAATAAACTAAATGTCTCTATAGGGAAATGGTTTTATAAATTATAGAACATTCAAAACAGAACACTATGCAGCCACTAAGAAAAATATCAAATAATCTATATGCACAACACAATATGTGTTAGTGTGTATATTTTTGTATTTTTAAGCAAAAATGACAAATTTCAGGAAAACAGGCTTGGATGACTTCATGTAACTAAAACTAACTGTTACATGTGAAAAAAAATCCCAAGCACAGATAAGTATATAAAGATTACTAAATGCTTAGGAAAAGGTCTAGAACAGAGCTGTTCAATTGAAATATAATGGAAACCACAAATAAGAGTCACAAATATAATTTAAAACTTTATAGTATCCATATTAAAGAATGTAAAGGTGAAATGAATTTTAATTATTGTATTTAACCCAATATATTAAAAATGTTACCACTTCAATAATGAAATGGATACAAAAACTGAGCTAGTTTGCTTTTTTTCCCCTAACTGTTCAAAATTTAGTGTATATTTTATACTTACAACACATCTCAATTTAAAGTAGTCACATTTTAATGCTCAGCATTAAATGTTAAGCATCAAATATGCTTAATGAGGACTGCACTGAACAGAGGAGGTCTAGAAAAAGAAACATAGAATTATTAACTTTCATTTTGTTTTCTATAGCTTTCTGCACTGTTTGAACTTTTTAAGCAACAGTTTAAATTGTTTTTACTTTCATGATTCTTAAAAAAGTGACTGTTTAAATATAAAAATAATCAAGACAGATAAAAAAACCTAAGCACACACCAGAACAATGAGGGAAAGAAAAGAGAAACCATCTCAACCTTAGGATAGGGAAACTTCTTAGGAAACAAAAAGCACTAACCATTAAAAAAAAAAAGATAAACTGAACTTGAACAAAATTTAAAATTTCTGCTCATCAGAACATACCATAGGACTTCTGGTGGTTCAGTGGTTAAGAATCTGCCTGCCAATGCAGGGGACATGCACGGGTTCAGTCTCTGGCCCAGGAAGATCCCACACGCTGTGGGTAACTAAGCCTGTGCGCCACAGTTATTGAGCCCAAGCACTAATGAAGCCTGCAAGCTCAAAAGCCTGTGCTCTGCAACAAGAGAAGCCACCACAACGAGAAACCCACGCGCCACAACTAGAGAGAAGCCCCCACTCTCCACAGCTAGAGAAAAAGCCCTCGTAAAGCAAAGACCCAGCACAACCAAAAATAAATAAATGAATAAAAAAAGAACAAACCACACACCATAATGTCCAGGTGGTAAAGAATCCACCTGCCAATGAAGGGACACAGGTTCAGTCCCTGGTTGGAGAAGATTCCACAAATTGTGGAGCAAATAAGCCCATGTACCCCAACTACCAAAGCCTTCATGCACTGGAGCCTGTGCTTACAAGAAGAGCTGCTGCCAAGAGAAGCCTGAGACCCGCACCTAGAGAGCAGCCCCACTGTTCACACCTAGAGAGCAGCCCCACTGTCCACACCTAGAGAGCAGCCCCACTGCCTGCACCTAGAGAAAGCTCCCACTGTGTGCACCTAGAAAGCAGACCCCACTGTCTGCACCTAGAGAAAGCCCCCACTGTGTGCACCTACAGAGCAGACCCCACTGTGTGCACCTAGAGAGCAGCGCCCACTGTCTGCACCTGAGAAAGCCCCCACTGTGTGTACCTAGAGAGCAGCGCCCACTGTCTGCACCTGAGAAAGCCCCCACTGTGTGTACCTAGAGAGCAGACCCCACTGTCTGCACCTGAGAAAGCCCCCACTGTGTGCACCTAGAGAGCAGACCCCACTGTCTGCACCTAGAGAAAGCCCCCACTGTGTGCACCTAGAGAGCAGACCCCACTGTCTGCACCTGAGAAAGCCCCCACTCTCTGCACCTAGAGAAAGCCCACTCACAGCAACAAAAACCCAGTCTAACCAAAAATAACAAATAAATATAATTGTGAGCTAAAAAAAAAAAGAAATACTCAGTAATAGCATTTATATCTGACAAAGTACACACATCCAGAATATATTAAGAATTCCTACAATTCAACAAACTCATGAACAACTGATAAAAAATGAGACTGGAGGACACATTTCACAAAAAAAGACATACAAATGGCCAATAAGCACATGATAAGATGTCATTATTATTAGTTTTCAGAGCAATGCAAATGAAAACCCACACCCACCAAAATAAAAAAGACTGACGAAACCACACGTGGACCAGAATATGGACCAAGTGGAACTCTCTCACACACGCAGGCAAGAATATAAAATAACGCACTCACTTTGGAGAACTGTTTGGCAATCTGTTTTTCACATTAAATACACACCTATCCTATGACCTAGCAATCCTATTACCTGGTATTTATTTACCCAAGAGAAATAAAAACATATGTCTTCAAAAAGATTTGGAAATAACCCAGATGCCCATTAACAGAATGGATAAACTGGCATATTCTCATACAATGGAAATAAATGAATATGACACAGTAACACGGGTGGAGAAGGCAGTGGCACCCCACTCCAGTACTCTTGCCTGGAAAATCCTATGGACAGAGGAGCCTGGTGGGCTGCAGTCCATGGGGTCGCTAAGAGTCGGACACGACTGAGCGACTTCACTTTCACTTTTCACTTGCATGCATGGAGAAGGAAATGGCAACCCACTCCAGTGTTCTTGCCTGGAGAATTCCAGGGACAGGGGAGCCTGGTGGGCTGCGGTCTGTGGGGTCGCACAGAGTTGGACATGACTGAAGCGACTTAGCAGCAGCAGCAGCAACATGGGTGAGTCTAAGAAACATGCTGAGTAAAAAAAGCCACAAACAAAAGAGTTACACAACATATGACTGATATACATCAAATTTTGGAATAGGAAAACTAACATATCGTAATAAAAATGAGTGGTTGCCTGGGGCAGAAGGTGTGAGGGGAGCGGGGAAGAGAACCACCTGAGAAAAGGCATGAGGAACCTTTCTGGGGAAATGGAGTTACACCACACAGACCTCATTTCAGGAGGGGCTACCTGTATATATACAACTGTTGTAACGCGCTGAATTGAACACTAAGGCTCCTATGATAACTATCCTATACTCTGTTAAGAAAGTCAAATTCTGTGGGGAACCAAAAAGCACTCAACTGATGCTGTTAATACATCTTCTGAATAGATGAAGACTCAGAAAATAACGAAGCTTAGAATATGGGGATTGTCACTAAAATGCTCTCCACCATTCTTGACTTGAGTTCACCTGAAATGTGATGAAAGAATTCTAACCACAACTAAAATGATATCCTTATCTCTCTACAATCTTGCCTTATTTATATCTCACCCCTTTCTTGCATATTCTCAATATATAGCTATTAACAAGGCATCTAGCTGAAATCACAAAAAAAGAAAAAAAAGATGGCAAAGAAGAGAAGAAACTAAGTATGAGAGAAGATACAGAAAGATCTTCCTGTGTTCAAGTACCATCTAGTCAATTTAGTTTCAAAGGAGGAAAAACATGAACCCATTAAATGTGCTCTTAACTGAAAGTCAGAGAAATCATTCAAGAAGTCTTTTCCCACTGGCCATCCCCAGTTCATTCAGTTCTTTTTTTTCTTGCAGTAAAAACTGTTAGAAAATCCCCAAAGCAACAGAGCGGAAGTCACCCCAAATTGCTTGAGCAGTAAATAGGGTATCATGCCAAGTGGCAGAGTGTATAGCTCGGGTCCCTGTACACACAACTTAGATGGCAGTCACCAGCAACAGCCTGAACGCTTTAACAGTAACGGTGCACAGTATACAATAAAATCCTTTAGGTACATTTTAACCCAGGGAAAGTGAAAGTGTTAGTTGCTCAGTCGTGTCCAACTCTTTCTGACCCCTTGGACTGTAGGTCAGCACCTCGGTCCGTGGGATTTCCCAGGCAAGAATACTGGAATAGGTTGCCATTTCCTTTTCCAGGGGATTTTCCTGACCCAGGGATTGAACCTGGGTCTCCTGCACTACAAGCAGATTCTTTCCTGTCTGAGCTACCCAGTACCTACACTGAATGGAGAAAACAACCAAACAGTTATCCATAAGGAAACTCAAAGTTAAGTGCAGGAAAGGCTGAGGGAATACCATGTGCTTCCTGACTAGAAAACAAGGCTTCTAGGTACATATCAGAGCTTTTGTTCACTGTACAAGGATGTGTATTGTGAAATGTCTTGTTATGGAAGCAACACTTTTACAACAAGAGGACAAGTCAACCTGTAATAAAGGAAATAGCAGGAGTTGTGAAATAAGTCTTGTGGAATGAGTAAGGAACTTCCCACATGTCTATGCTTGAAATACGACATGATCAAGCTGAAATGAAATGTCATTCTAATTACATAAATAGACATTACAGTTTGTTTCAGGGGTCAATCACTTGCTGAACACAAGCTGTGGAACCAAAAACATTCTGCTTTTAAGATTAAGACTGATAGGAGAATACACATAAGCAAAAAAAATGAAATCTCCTTAGATTTGAGTTTACGTAAGACTTTTAAAAAATGGTGATCATTAATAAAATCTATTTATTTATTCATTCATCCAAGAAATGCCTATAAATTATTTTCCACGTACCAGAATGGGTATTAAAGAAAAAAAAAAAAAGACACAAAACCTACATCCTCAAGTTCACAGACCAACATGTAAACTGACAGAGGACAGTACAGCAAGTGTTGCAATAAAGGCTATTAACAGATGCAGTGGGAAGCAAGTATTAAAGTTTCTAGACAAAGACACAGACACTGCCTCTGGCTGATTTACACAGAAAAGGAATTAAGGCTTTGAAGCATTCACAGAACAAATACCAAGCTAGACCACATCCAGGGTCATAAAACTAATGTCAATAAATTTAGAAGAGGTGCAGGGGACTTTCCTGGCAGTCCTGTGGTGAAGACTGCACTTCTACTGCAGGGGACATGTATTCAGAATATATAAAGAACTCTTACAACTCAATAACAAAAAGACAACCCAATTAAAAATGAAGAGCAGATCTGAATAGACTCTTCTCCAAAAAAGATATACAAATGGCTAATAAGCACATGAAGATGATCAATATCATAAGCCACCAGGGAATTCCAAATCAAGATTACAGTAAGATGGCACTTCATACCCCCAAAGATAGTTATGACCAAAAAGAAGGACAATAACAGTACTGATGAGGATGAGGAAAAGTAGAACGTTTGTGGAAATGTTTCTTTGGAAAACAGTCTGCAAGCTGCTCAAATAGTTAAACACAGTTACCATATGACCCCACTCACGTCCACTCCAAGAGAAATGAAAACACATGTCCACAGAAAATCTTGTATACAAATACTTACAGCCTTATTCATAATAGCCAAGAAGTGGAAACTGACTTGAATGTCCATCAACTGATAACGGATAGCCATACAATGGACTATTACATGGCTTCCCTGGTGGCTCAGACGGTAAAGAATCCACCTGCAATGTAGGAGACCTGGGTTTGATTCCTGGGTTGGGAAGATACCCTGGAGGGGAGCATGGCAACCCACTCCAGTATTCTGGCCTGCAGAATCCCCATGGCAGAGGAGTCTGGTGGGCTACAATCCATGGAGTCGCAAAGAGTCAGACACGACTGAGTGACCAAGCACACACACAGCAACGAAAAGAAATGAAATATGCTACAGTATGAATGAACCTTAAAAATATCACGCTAAGTGAAAAAGCCAGAGACAAAAGATCATGTATTATCCATTCCATTTATATGAAATGTTCAGAATAGGCAAACCCATAGAGAAAGAAACAGACTGGTGGCTACCTCGGTTGAAGTGAAAGGAACAGGCGGGGTGGGAGGATGGGGAGTGACAGCTAATGCGTGCAGGAGTTCTTGTGGGGGAGATGCAAAACTCTGTGACTGTACTAAAAACCACAGATGTGTACACTTTAAACAGCTGAATTATACAGTATGTCAACTGCATCACAGCAATGCTCAAAAAAAAAATCAACATAATCCATCATATTAACAGGCTAAAGGAAAATAAATCACTTGACTATATCAATCTATACAAAAAAAGCAACTGACAAAATTTAACACCTACTTATGATAAAAATCCTGAAAAAAATCAGCAATAGAGGGGGTACTTATTCAACTTGATTAAAAGCATCTACAATACAAAAAGCCTGTGGCTTTTTACATTACAGTGTACATATTTTACATGTAGAGCTTATACATTATAGTGAAACGTACTGTTTCTCCCTAAGACTGGGAACAAAGCAAGGATATCTGCTCTCACTCTCTTATTCAATACAGTGCTGTGTCTGTGCCAGAGCACTAAGGCAAGAAAAGGAAAAGGGAAGAGAGACAGAACAAGGGATAAAATTGCCCCTATTTGCAAGACTGGCTTCCCTGGTGGCTCAGACGGTAAAGTGTCTGTCTACAATGGGGGAGACCTGGGTTCGATCCCTGGGTTGGGAAGATCCCTGGAGAAGGAAATGGCAATCCACTCCAGGAGTATTGCCTGGAGAATCCCATGGACAGAAGAGCCTGGTAGGCTACAGTCCATGGGGTCGCAAAGAGTTGGACACGACTGAGTGACTTCACTTTCTTTTGCAAGATTAACTATGCAAAAATCCCAAGGAGTCTATTTTTAAAAATGCTACAACATGTGAGTTAAGTCAGGTTGCAGGGTATAAGAAAAACACACAAAAATCAATTATATTTCCATATACTAGCAATGAACATGTCAACATTAAAATTAAAAATACAATAAGAGGGAAACTCTGGCAGTCCAGTGGTTAGGACTCTGCAGTTTCACTGCCAAAGGCACAGGTTCAACCCCTGGTTGGGGGAACTAAGATCCTGCAACCCGTGTGATGCAAACAAATTAAAAAAAATAAAATAAAGTCAATTTTAAAAAAGAGAGCTGGAGTGGCTATACTGATATCTGACAAAATAGACTGTAGAAGAGAAAAATGTTAATGAAGACAAAGATTAATTTAAAAATACAATGCCATTTTTAATCATTCAAAAGACAGTGAAATATTAGGCATAACTCTAACAAATTATATATATAGGACTTATATGTTTAAAATTATAAAATGCTAATAAAAATAAATGGAGACACATACAAAGTTCATGGATTGAAAGACTCAATATAATAAAGATATCAATACCCTCTGGACTGACTTACAGGTTTATATTAGTCTGCCTGGGCTGCCCCATAGCAGCATACCATAGACTAGTGGCTTAAATAACAGAAATGCATTTCCTCACAGTTTTGGACAGAGAAGGCAATGGCACCCCACGCCAGTACTCTTGCCTGGAAAATCCCATGGACGGAGGAGCCTGGTAGGCTGTAGCCCATGGGGTCGCTAAGAGTTGGACACAACTGAGCGACTTCACTTTCACTTTTCACTTTTATGCACTGGAGAAGGAAATGGCAACCCACTCCAGTGTTCTTGCCTGGAGAATCCCAGGGACAGAGGAGCCTGGTGGGCTGCCGTCTCTGGGGTCGCACAGAGTCGGACACGACTGAAGTGACTTAGCAGCAGCAGCAGCACAGTTCTGGAGGCTGGAAATCCAAGATCAAGGTAAGACCTCTCTGGTTGGCAAACAAATACCTTCTTGCTGTGTCTTCACATGACCCCTTCTCTGTTAATATTTGCAGAGAGAGGTCTGGTGTCTCTTCCTCTTCTTATAAGGAGACTGATCCTATGGGATGAGCACCCACCCTTATAACCTCATTTAACATTATTTACTTTAATACCTTATCCCAAAACACAGTCACACTGGGGGTTAAAGCTTCAAAATACGAGTTTTTAAGAGGGGAGGGAGGAACACAATTCAGTCCATAACAAGGTTTAACAAGGTTTGACAGGAATTCCTATCAAAATCCCAGAGTTTTTCTAGACACTGACAAAATTATTTCAAAACTTATTTGGAAAGGCAAAAGAACTAGAGTTTTTAAAAAATACTTCTGAAATGAAATAATGAAGTGGAAGGAATCAGATGACCAGATTTCAAGATTTATTTTATAGATCAGTAATCAAGATTGTGGGATAGACACATGTCAATGGAACAGAGAACCCAGAAACAGAACTACATAAATAAGCCGAATTAATTTTTGACAAAAGGGCAAACGTAATTCAAAGATAGCCATTTCAACAAATGTTGCCACAAAGAGGATGGCACAGGCAAAAAAAATAAATAAAATGAAACAAAAATTTAAAAAATCATCCTTGACTTAAATCACATGCCTCATGCAAAAAATAACTCAAAACCAGTTCATGAAGTTAAATGTAAAACATAAAATTAAAAAAAAAAAAAATCAAAGAAAAATCTGTGGGGCCTAGGGCTAGGCAAAGCATTCTTAGACTTGACACCTCAAGGAAAATCCATAAAAGGAAAAACTGATAAATTGGACTTCATCAAAATCACAAACATATGCCCTGTGAAAATCTTCTTAAAAGGATAAGACAGCTATACATTGGAAGAAAGGATGTGCAAACTTAGTATCTGATAAAGGACAAATATCTAGAATTTACAGACAACTCTTAAAACTCAGCAGTAAGAAGTTCAACAATCCAGTTAGAAAATGGGCAAAAGACAAGAACAGTCATTTCACCAGAGGATATATAGATGACAAAAGAGCACATGAAAAAGTATTTAACACCTTAGGGAAATGTATTTATATGCCATTAGAGAAATATAAATTAAAATCATAATGAAGCATCACTTCACACCTACTGGAGTGGCTAAAATAAACAATAATGACCATGCCAAATATTGATAAGAATGCAGAGAAACTGAATCCCTTACACACTACTGGTGGAAATGTAAAATGGCACAGCCCCTTTGGAAAAGTTGGACAGTTTCTTATAAAAGTATACATTCAACGACCACCAGTTCAGTTCCGTTGCCCAGTCATGTCCGGTTCTTTGTGACCCCATGGACTGCAGCGCACCAGGCCTCCCTGTCTATCACCAACTCCCGGAGTTAACTCAAACTCATGTCCATTGAGTCGGTGATGCCATCCAGCCATCTCATCCTCTATCATCCCCTTCTCCTCCTGCCCTCAATCTTTCCCAGAATCAGGGTCTTTTCCAATGAGTCAGTTATTCACATCAGGTGGCTAAATGATTGGAGCTTCAGCACTAGTCCTCCCAATGAAATAAGAAAATAAAGTCTGTCACTGTTTCCATTGTTTCCCCATCTATTTGCCAGGAAGTGATGGGACTGGACGCCATGACTTCATTTTTTGAATGTTGAGCTTTAAACCAACTTTTTCACTCTCCTACTATATGGTAGTTTCACTCTCAACTACCATGACTCAGTAATTAACTCCCTCTCAGAGCATTTACCTCTGAGAAATGAAATTTTAAATGTGTTGAGAAGAATAAGGACCCCTCTCCCTGATATTCACTCCCTACCCTCTTGGAATCTGATTTAGTTACCTTACAGTTCCATGGCAAAAGGGACTCTGCAGATGTGATTAAGGGTATGGTCCTTGAGACAGTGGAGATAATCCTCGATTATCAGTGTGGGCCCAATATAATCAAAGAAATCCTCACAGGCAGAGAACCTTTCCCAGCTAGGTTAGAGATGAGATGAAAGGAGGAACAGACATTCTTAGCTTGAGAAGGAATCAACCAGCTGCTGCTGGCTTTGAAAACAGAAGCGGGCCACGAGTCAAGGAAAGTGGGTGGTCTCTGGAAGCTGGGAAGGCCCACAGCTGAGAGCAAGAAAATGAAGCCCTTAGTAGTCCTACAATCACTAGGAATACAGATCCGCTTTGATTTTAGCATGGTGAAACCATGGTGTTGGGCTTCTAGCCTACAAAATTGTAAGTCAATAAATTTGTGCTTTGTAAGTAGCTGCATTTATGGTAATCTGTTATAGTAGCAATAGAAAACTTGTTCACACAAAAATAACACACTTATGTGAATTCCCTGGCAGTTCAGGGGTTAGGACTCAGTACTTGCACTGCTGTAGCCCGGGTTTAATCCCTGGTCAGGGATCTAAAAGCCAGCAAGACACATGGCGCGACAGAAACGAAACAAAACACCCCACAAATACACACACTTAACAACCACACAAAACCTGTACATGACTATCTGTAGCACTTTATTTGTGATACTGTAAGATGTTACAATAGAGGGATGCTGGATCAAGGATTCAAGAAAGCTGTTATTTTACAAACTGCATGTGAGTCTACAATCTCTCAAAATAGAAAGTTTAATTAAAAAAAAAAAAAAGGTATTGGGTTACTCATCAAAATCCAGGATTTAAGAAGCAAGTTCAGAAGCTGGAAACAATGCCCCCAAATCACACCACAGACCTAGACTGACGGTGCTGCTGTCTGGGGTCCCACACGCACTGCAGCTGCTGCCCCTACGTGGGCCCGGGAAGACCTTCCGAGTTCGCTGCCTCTGCCTCACTAGGCTGGACTGAAAATCCTGGGCAGGTATCTGACTCAAGCAGCCCAGGTTCCTGACTGAAAAGTAGCTACAAAGAACACTGGGAAATCAATGGTTTTGAATATTCGGCTCCTTGCCTCCCATGAAGTGCGGCATTTATGAAATGTCCTGCAGATTTCTGAGAGGGTGAGGCACCAGACAGACAAAAAGAAGCTCCACAACACCTGGTGGTAAAGATTTTCAAAACAGACATTAAGATGGAGCTGGGGGCGGGGCAGGGGAAGGCAACAAATAAGACTAATATGAGAATGAGGAAAATTCATGGATGCTTTAGAAAATGTAACAAAAAATATTCCCAGATATTTTGTTTCTGAAGAGAACAAGGAAAACCAACAAAGGGAGCAATGTAAATAGCTCAAAAGAGGGAAGAAAAACAACAGATATTTAAGATATACAGTACTTTAATGGCAAAAATCAATAGGGTTTGAATAGAAGAATCAGTTTCTTTCTGAGATGAAAGAAAGTCATCAAATGTGTTTTTAAAGGTTACTGGGTATTTTCTTTTTTATTACTCAAAAATGGTTCATTTTTTATTTAGCTTTCTGACTCTGTGCTTGTGCTTTCAATACTTTCACAACGTCTTCTGCTCTTCAATAAGGAAAGCACGCTTGATCCTGTCGCAGACACATTTAGCACACAAGGAACCATCATAGGCTCGGCTGACAAGTTTCTTCGTTTTAGACAACCTCATGACAGCTTTTGGTCTCACAGCACGAACGCCTCTAAGTCAGCCTGGGCACACAACACATGCAGATTTTGGTGCTTTCCCAACCTTCTTGGTATAAAGGTAAACAATTCTATTACCAGGGGTTCGGGACGGCCTGGTTTTGTAGAGGCTGTATTGTAGGACAGCCTACGATGGAACGTCAGACGCTGCACCATCCTGAATGCCTCTAGATGCCGTTCCCCCCACCCCCTTTTTTTTTAATAGGTTACTGGGTATTTCTTCCTATGCTCAGTGTAGTCAGAAGTATTTCCTTTGAGTAACTTCAAATTTGCCAATTGTAATGACCAACTTCGTACTAGCTGCAGGGAAACATTATTTAAAAAAGCAATACATAGTATCTGCCCTTAAAGAGGGGCTTCCCTGGTGGCTCAGGTGGTAAAGTGTCCATCTGCAATGCAGGAGACCTGAGTTCGATCCCTGGGTTGGAAGATCCCCTGGAGAAGGAAATGGCAACCCACTCCAGTACTCTTGCCTGGAGAATCCCATGGACAGAGGACCCCGACAGGCTACAGTCCATGGGGTCGCAAAGAGTCGGACACGACTGAGCGACTTCTCACAATGAACTTCCAGTTCAGGCAAGATGAATGTTTAATGTAACCTAAACATTCTCCAATGAAGACCTAGAAACACTAGATTTAAATATACCAAAAGACCAAACATTATTTTAAATGCATAGTTAAACCCGGCGAGAGAAAAGGGAAACGTCCAGGGTGCCAGGATCAAGGAAGGAACTGAAACCACAGTGGCAGAATATGAGCTGATCCAGTGGCTAGAGGAGCTGAATGCGGTGGGGAAGGAGTTTCAATAACTTCCGCCCTGGGTTTTGCTATCCACATGATAACAGGACTAGTCTCGGACTTGTAAAAGGTGGAAGGCTAGAACTAAAGTCTCAAATAAAACAGAAACTGTGTATCCTCAGAGAAAGGACAGACTAGGAAAAGTTCACCTAACAGCCTACAGAGCAAACAAGAAAGCGTCTCTCTGCTTGGACAGTAGGGAAAAGGTGGGGGTGGGGGGGAGTATCTCCTGAGAACTGGAACCCTGGCCTGTGATAATTAGGATTCATAATTATTCCAGTTATGATAGCTGAGTGTTCCAGAAACTTCAAAGCAAAAAAAGAAAAAAGAAAACATAAAAAGCCAGGGCACCGAGTGGAGAATTCATCTTACTTTAGAGAAATATAATTTCACTAGGCCATATGAGATCACGCCACAGACAAAACCTTAGTAAAGATGATAAAGAATACTAAACACAAAGGGCCATAACCCACTATAAGAGACAACAAATGAAATAAAGACAGCTTTAGAACTCTAAGAACTTCTGATAAAAGAACAATCAGACAGAAACTATAAAGGAAGCACACATAAAATGATGATGAATATAAAAGAAAACCTCAAAACCACATGATCCTATGAGAAAAAAACAAGCAGATTTGCAAACAAATCAAATAAAAATTGTAAAAATAAAAAGAAAACATACTTATTGAAATGAAACTCAGTGAACAAGTTAAAACAGCTTAGACATAGCTGAAGAAAAAGTAAAGAACTGGGACACTGGAAAGAGCCAAAAGGCAACTCAGAGATACAGCGAGGTGAAAAATACTAGAGAAGTGAAGCGATGTGGAGGACAAAATGAAAAGACCTGACATATAGGCATTCTAAACGGTGATGATAAAATGCAAACAGACAATATTCAAAGAGACAATGCCTGAGAAATTTTCAGAACTTTCAAAAGGCATGAATTTTCAGATTTAAGAAACAAAATTAAATCTGTACCATCCACCCAGTATTGAACTGCAGAAATTCAACGTCAGAGAAAAGATCTTAAGAGTTTTATTCCCTTCAAGGCATGAATAAGGAAGAATAAAATAACTATACTTCATGGTCACATATTTAAAGGGCCATTAGTGGGACAGGAGTACAAACAGAGAGGATCTGCATCAGGACAGAGTGTGAGAGGGCAGAGCTGGGCTTGAAAAATGGGCAGGATTCCCACAGATGGGAAGAGATGACGGCACCTGGGGTGGAGACAAAGTCTGAATAAGCTGATGGAGGAAAATATGGGGCAAAGGGAAGGACCCTTCTCTGGCTGTCAAATAGAGTAACAGAAAAATGTGTGGTTTGCTGGAACTAAAATCCATTGTTCACTAATATTAGGCTAAAGAATTTGAACTGAATAGTAGGCAAAAATAATCAAATTTTTGAGCAAGTGATAGGATCTAAATTGAACCATTGCCCAAAATCTCTTATTCCAGCAATGGCATCCAGGGTGGATACAGGAAGAGAGACTGCAGTCTCTTAAGTAAATTTAGGAACCAATTATAATAATCCAAGCTATTCAAAGACTTCAGAAAATATTTCAATTACAAGACAGATGATGAAGAAAGACCCAGAAAAGAGGCAATGTCAGTGAAGATGAAATATAGACAGAAGGCACGAAGAGAGAGAAGGAAAGAATATAAATGAATATTCAGAACATTCTGAAGGTGGAATTAAAAGGACTTAATGGAAAGTTATGACCAACCTAGATAGCATATTGAAAAGCAGAGACATTACTTTGCCAACAAAGGTCCGTCTAGTCAAGGCTACGGTTTTTCCAGTGGTCATGTATGGATGTGAGAGTTGGACTGTGAAGAAAGCTGAGTGCCGAAGAATTGATGCTTTTGAACTGTGGTGTTGGAGAAGACTCTTGAGAGTCCCTTGGACTGCAAGGAGATCCAACCAGTCCATTCTGAAGGAGATCAGCCCTGGGATTTCTTTGGAAGGAATGATGCTAAAGCTGAAACTCCAGTACTTTGGCCACCTCATGCAAAGAGTTGACTCATTGGAAAAGGCTCTGATGCTGGGAGGGATTGGGGGGAGGAGGAGAAGGGGACGACAGAGGATGAGATGGCTGGATGGCATCACCGACTCGATGGACGTGAGTCTGAGTGAACTCTGGGAGTTGGTGATGGACAGGGAGGGCTGGCGTGCTGCGATTCATGGGGTTGCAAAGAGTCGGATACGACTGAGCGACTGAACTGAACTGAACTGAATGGACTGGGCAGTTGGGAGTAGGGGAAGGATAGGAAAAAAAAAGGAAAGAATTGAAGACAGCACTGAGGCTGGGATGAATGACTTAGGAAATAGTGGTGGTATAGTCTTTCTCCAGAGACAGACAAGCGGGTAGGAAAAATGGATTAGAAAGAAGCTTTAGTTTAGAAGTTCTCTCTGAGAAGCTACTTAGCTTCCCAGGCTCCATTTCTCCAGTACTGTAAAATGGAAGAATTTAGAGAAAATGAATTAAATGTTGGACCACTGTGGTGTCAAGAGGATTCAGAATAAACTTGTAGCAAGCAATGAGAAACATGGGTCTGGAGCTCAGGAGAAAAGCAGTATTTGACAGACAGCGAACTACCAGCACTGAAGAGATGGTCAGAAGAAGAGGCCTTTGAACCCTGTGGACGCCCTACACACACAGAGGAGGCGGCAGTGGGAAGCTCAGAGATATGTCAGTCTTATCAGGAAGGGGCGTCCTGAGATACTGTATTGTAAGTAGATGACACACAACGCTGGGAGAAAGGAGATGTGTTCCATTTTCCATTGCCAATCAATTCCCCTAGGGATTGATAAATGTACGGAAAACAGAAGCCTTTATCCAAACTTTTCCTACTACATCTGAGAAGCACTGATCCTTCGCTTTCATTTTGATGCTGACCAAAGTCCTATTTCAAAGGAGCTTTAATAAATACATATATAACTCCACTTTCATAAAGACAGATACTTCAAAAGCTAAGCCTTTGTGCTGAAATTCTACCTGGCTCATTCTTCTATGATACTGTAAAACACATAGCTGATTGTCCAAGTTAGCCTAATAAGAAAGTTGGCTTCATCACAGCAAGACTGAGAAATTGAGGTCCAGATAGGTCCAACGTAAACTTAATTGGAATGACTTTCTGAAATGCTTTCAAAAACTAGGATTTCATTAACCCACAGCATATACAGAAACACAGCTGGGAAGCAGACATGATGCTTGTGGTTAATGCTCTAAAGGAAACTCCCTCAAATCTTTTCTTTGAAACTAGTTACATGAGACAAGAGTTCAAGATCAAGAGTGTTTTATACATGGGATCCTTTGGATCTTTCTAATTCTCATGTCACACTTTGACTATAGAGAAACTCTTCTCTTTTGGTTCCTACCTCTTACAGTTCACCATCTCGCAAGCATCTGGGGCTAAATGATCCCAGTTTAAAGCAAAAGCCAATGCAAAGCGTGGACTGCTCTTGCTCATTCTCAAATAAGCAGCTATGAAATTGCAAGCATTTCAAATTCAAGGGAAGTCTAACTTTCAAAAGGCTGTGACATTTTTTTTATGGTCATAAGCATCCAGAATTACTATTAATATATCCAAAGATTAACACTTATTCAGAATCTCCCATTTTCTTAATGATACAGAAATATTAGCCTAGGTTAGAAATTTTAAATTATTTTGAATGACGTTTATCATAGGTTCCCTCGGATAACAGGGTTTTGGCAAGAATCCAGGGCTAGTAACTGACTACAGTTCAGTGCTGGACCTCACATCAGCCTGATTTTCAATCCCTGACCAAAATAAAGAGAACAAAGCTACTCAGCCTCTCCCATAAGAAAAACTCCCCAATCCAAATAAAAATATTTATCAAATATGAATCTTTCTATATAATCATACTGCTAAGTCACTTCAGTCGTCTCCGACTCTGTGCGACCCCAGAGACGGCAGCCCACCAGGCTCCCCTGTCCCTGGGATTCTTCAGGCAAGAACACTGGAGTGGGTTACCATTTCCTTCTCCAATGCATGACAGTGAAAAATGAAAGTGAAGTCGCTCAGTCGTGTCCGACCCTCAGCGGCCCCATGGACTGCAGCCCTCCAGGCTCCTCCGTCCATGGGATTTTCCAGGCAAGAGTACTGGAGTGGGGTGCCATTGCCTTCTCCGCTATATAATCATAACCTCCCACCAAACAGTAGCAAGATGCCTGTATCAGAACATGATCAGAATGTAAGAACCACTGGCTGCTAAGCTTAGGACAAATGACATTCTTCACTGACATGAAAACATTTGGGAATAGTGACTTCCACCACTAAGGACATAAAGAGAGAAGTAACACATAGCATTTTAAAGAATCTATAATATACTGCAGTCCCTAAACTGGCTCACAATTGCTCTCAGCGTTCATAAAACTCAGGTTTTTATCTGAACTCTTAAATGACTGAGAATTAATTAACTTTGATGATCTGATATGACATGGAGACAATCTATAGGTGATACCAAAATCTTAATTCTTTTTCTAACATTTGAAAAATGCACCAAAATGTAGCACTAGTTTAATTCTTGGAAGAAAAAAAAAAGTCTGTTTCTGATAAAAATTTTCAAAGGAGGGGGAATTTTAAGCCACAACACAAACCAGTAGGTTAAGAGGAATCAGTTAACATGATTGTGGAGAAATCTTTGGATACTAGTCAAGTAATGATGTGCAGAAATGCGCCCTCCAACTCACATAACACTGGAGATTTCAAACTGTTGTTGCCTATTTGGCAGCATCTATTAGGATTTAAGGTGCATACATTTGACTCAGCAATTCCACTTATAAGAAATCTGTCTTCCAGAAATAACAGCATGAGAAGATTAAAAAAAAAAAGTATGTACAAGGATTACTACAGAACTATTCATAAGTGCAAAATCTGGAAAACTAAAAGTTCACCAATAAGGGAATGGTTGGTTATTCAAATTACAGAATATTCACACAACAGAGTATCATGCAGGCATAAAGACGTGTAGACGTTTATACTGGACCTGAAAAGATACCCAAAATAAGACTGTTTAAAAATACAAGTTGAAGAAAGAATAAGTCCATTTTTGTTTTAATGTATATATATTATAATATATTAGCATAATATAGGGAAGGATTGGAATATAACTGATAACTGGCTAAAACGATTAGCCTCTGGGACTGGCAATGAAAGAACTCAAGAGAAGAAAAATCATTTTCCACTTTCTAAGCACAATGGTACAATTTAAAACAAAACAAATTCTCTAATAAAAGAAAAATGTAGAAACTATATATAAAACATAAAAATATTTCATACCAAGAGAATAATCTCATATCATTAGAGAAAAATGTACACACTTATATACCCGATCTTAGGAATGAATGTTTCTTCTGCTGGGATGTTGCCAAAGACAAACCATCTTTTCAGGGGAACTCTGCCCTCTAGTGCACACTGAAAGAAGCCAAAACACAAGAAGCAACTAAAATCAATAAATTCATGTTACAATCAAAATATTTCCACTTCGTCCCTACAGCATCACAATTCTCTTCTTAAATGAAGGCCTCTATGTATCTTTTCCAAATCAATTTCCTATTATCGCACCAAGTGAACTTCACGAGTCATAACTTCAGCTACCTACCCTTTCTATGCTTCCCTACACTCCAAGAAGCACTCAAAGCATCTTCCTTTCCTATTTCACACCAAGAGAAATTTGGCAAAATCAAGGGTATAGGAATACAGAAAAATAAAAATTTTAAAATTTGTAACACATATAGGTACCTGGCTCTTAGGCTTGTTGCCGCTTTAACTCAAGGGTAAAGGAAGGAGGTTGCTCTGTGTAATAAAGCAACTCCTTGATAGGACTTGCTAAGATCACTAGAGCTTGTTCAACTCTGGGCAACCTGAAAACCAAAAGCGACATTTCCTAGAGGCATAGTATTTGCTGTAGGGATTCAATCCCATCCTAGTGACTACAAAGGAAAAATGTCCTTACTTTGCAGTGTTTCCATGTTTGGGTTCTCATTTAGATGCATGAATTACTTGATCCAAATATCAAAAAGTCTCCCCAAAAAAGTGAAGGGTGGAGTGAAAGGAATATCATTAATCTCTCCATTCATAATTCTTTCAGTTACTAGCTTGACCTGGAACAATCTCTTCAAATCAAGAATGCGCATGAGATGAGATCACCTGTAATAAATTCAAAATATTCCAAGTATTCATGGGGAAATCTTAAAAGAATTAATTTCAATTTCAAATCCACTTACCCTATACCTGCAACAACTGTAGAGTATAACTAAAATAAAATTTAAGAATAAGCTAAAACCAAATGAAGCAGAATATAAGCATCCATTGAAGAACATGTAGGTGAAAGTCGGTACAGGGTTTTCTTGCCCCAACGAAAAGCAGCATTCTGGAGTTGATAAGTAAAGTAACAGCAGTACCAGTGAGGCTGATAGAATCAATCATTTCCTCTTAAAAGCTGTTTCTAGATAGTCCTACTCTGGAACAAAGGGTTGCAAGAAGAAATGACCTTAAAACAAGCCAGACAAGGATATCTCCTACTTGGGTCCCCTGGAAGCTGGGAGGGGGGTCCTCACATAAGCTTTCTGCAATGTAAAATTCAGACCTCAGTAGGAGTCCACTGCTGCTGTTGTTCAGTCGCCAAGTTGTATCCGACTCTTTTCGACCCCACGGACTGTGGCACGCCAGACTTCCCTGTCCTTCATGACCTCCTGGAGTTTGCTCAAACTCATGTCCATTGAGTCGGTGATGTCATCCAACCATCTCATCCTCTGTCGCCCCCTTCTCCTCTTGCCTTTGATCTTTCCCAGCATCAATCAGCCTCTTTTCCAATGAGTAGGCTCTTCACATCAGGTAGCCCTAAAGTATTGGAGCTTTAGCATCAGTCCTTCCAATGAATATTCAGGGTTGATACCCTTTAGGATTGACTGGTTTGATCTCCTTGCTGTCCAAGGGACTCTTAAGAGGCTTCTCCAGTGTCACAATTTGAAAGCATCAATTCTTCAGCGCTCAGCCTTCTTTATGGTCCAACTCTCACATCCCATACATACATGACTACTGGAAAAACCACAGCCTTGACCATACAGACCTTTGTCGGCAAAGAGGTATCTTTGCTTTCTAAACAAACCTGGAACTCATTTTTAAAATGTGTTAGCTCCTTCAATTTCATGAGATAAGGCTGAGATTAAAATATAATACAGGAAACCCGACTAGTCATGGTTAATGAGGAAAAGGCTTACAAAGGAAACGGGATTAAATAGTCATCTCACTTCCTTCAAAAATAACAAAACACAAAATAGCCTTAAAGGGTCCTTCATCAGTTATAAAGCTGAAGAGATACTTTTAACAAAAAAGGTCAATTAGGAAAATAAGAAGGACTGGTTGTAAGGCACAGTGGCTGAGAGTTCAGGTTTTGGTCTCAAGTAGACCTAGACTTGAATCCAGGCTTCACCATCCAACAACTATGCACTTTTAACAAATTAAGAGCACCTCCCTGAGTTTCAGTTTCCTGTTCTGTGAAATGGGCACAAAGTTAGCACCTGTCTCTTGAAGTGTCCATGGGGAGTAAATGAAATAATACATGTACATTTAGGACTGTGTCTTAAATCTGGTAAACTATCAATAAACAGAAACTACTTATTCTTTTAAAGCAGATAAACATTTAACCTACAATCTGAGAAGGCAGTAAGTCTGATACTTAATCTAGAAGACAAGTTGGTTCCAAAAGGTAATTAACTTGAGCATTAAGGAGGAACACGGGGTTCAAGCATGTGAGAATCACCTGACTGCAGGGACCTGGCAGGCAGCAACACTGAGGAGAGAGAACGGGAATGGGCACAACCCATCGGCTCTGCTCCAGTTCCTTCCCGCTGTCAGGAAAGAGTGGGGGCACGGGTACAACTTATTTCTGAAGAAAAGCCAATAATCCACCTATGCCAACTCTCCTGATTTTTAAATACTGGTCAAATAAAACATCCAAGGACAGATCTGATTCATCAACTGTCAGTTTGTGAATGTCTACCCTGGAGGAGTCTCAAACCGGAAAATGAAGGACCCCAGCTCCCTAAAACAGTATGTCACAAAGGGGACACTACTGGTATTTTGGAAAAGAAAATTCTCTGCATAAACTGTCCTAAGCACTGCAGGATATTCAGTACCCCTGAACCCCACCCACTAAGTACCAATGGTCTCAAGTCATGTGGCACCAAAATCTCCCTCTCACCACATGTTCCTGAACACCTCCTACTGGCAGAACCACATCCACTAAGAGCAACAAAGTTACATTCAAACATTAATGGAAAAGTCATGAAACTCATCTATTTACAAACAGTAATAAAATAAGGGGAGGGCCAGCCCTGAGTCAGCTGAAGTAAAACCCCAAATTATCATCAAACAGGAAATCTCACTAAGTAGAAAGCTTAGAGCTGGCTGTGGGAACAAACCAAAAGTCTTAACCTCTCTCCTTACATCCAACATGAACTATGACAAAAGGAAATTGCTTTACCTTTTATCTAGCCATTTCTTTTATAATGTTACTGGACATTACAGCTTTCCACCAGTCTCTTTTTCCTACAGCAGAGCTTATATATAGAACTACACATGCTTTAAAAGAAATCACGGTCAAAGGAACCTCTTGGTAACACGTGAATTCTCCTCTTATGGCTCCTTGTCCTATCCAAAACTGTGTCCAACTTACCACATGACCCAGAAATTTCATACCCAGGTTCATACACATATCCCTACAAAAACTTGTACATGAATGTCTGTGTGTGCTTAGTCACTAAAGCAGGGGCCACGGGTTCCATCCTTGGTTAGGGAACTAAGATCCCACATGCTACACAGTGCAGCCAAAAAAACCAACACACATCATGCTAGTCAAAGAAGCCAGACACAAAGCAAGAAATGCTGTATGACTCCATTTATATGAAATGTCCAAACAGGCAAATCGAGACAAAGAGAGAGATTAGTGGTTTCCTGGCGGTGGGGAAGAGAGAGGTGTATAAAAATGGAGATAGACAGCATTTTGGGGGAAGTGCTAAAAACTACGTAGAAGGCAATGGCACCCCACTCCAGTACTCTTGCCTGGAAAATCCATGGACGGAGGAGCCTGGTGGGCTGCAGTCCATGGGGTCGTTAAGAGTTGGACATGACTGAGCAACTTTACTTTCACTTTTCTCTTTCATGCACTGGAGAAGGAAATGGCAACCCACTCCAGTGTTCTTGCCTGGAGAATCCCAGGGATGGCAGAGCCTGGTGGGCTGCCGTCTCTGGGGTCGCACAGAGTCGGACACGACTGAAGCGACTTAGCAGTAGCAGTACTTAGTAGTACTGCAGCAGCAGCAGCAGTAGCAGCTAACTAAAGAATGGCATAACTTAATTGGTAAATAAATACAGTTCACTACAGCTATTTTTTAAAGAGAGATAAGGTACATCCAATTTTAAACTATTAAACTAATACTGTTTGTTCTCTTAAAAACGAATATGAAAAGATATCACAAGTCATGTCTAGAATGTCCACTTTCTTCAAATGAACTTAATTATAATAATTAATTATAATAATTACCAATAAGCACTTACTTATGATATTTATTCTTTTGAAACAAGCTGATTCTCTTCTTCCAGGAATGGCCCTTCTCTGGCATTCAGTAACCTCGTCATGTATACCTACTCACGGGCCCACAGGCGCGTGCCACCTGATCAGGCATTTCACAAGAGCATCAAACCTGGAGGTGGAGTCAGATTTCTGAGACAACCTGTCTTTTTTTTTTTGCTATTGATGTAAATATATTTTCTGTGAATAATTTGGAGGTCAAAATTTGGAGATCAATAATGAGATTCAGGGAGAAGGCAATGGCACCCCACTCCAGTACTCTTGCCTGGAAAATCCCATGGACGGAGGAGCCTGGTAGGCTGCAGTCCATGGGGTCGCTAATAGTCGGACACGACTGAGCAACTTCACTTTCACTTTTCACTTTCATGCATTGGAGAAGGAAATGGTAACCCACTCCAGTGTTCTTGAGCCTGCTGGGCTGTCGTCTATGGGGTCGCACAGAGTCGGACATGACTGAAGCGACTTAGCAGCAATGAGATTCAGATCAAAAATTAGAAACTTTTCCAACCCAGTGCTGTGTCTATGTTTGATTTTTATTTCTTGAAGTAAAATGCCCAATGATCTCTATCAAAAGACTATATATTGAAACTTAAAAGCCAACAAGGTTTTAACTCATGTCCAAGGAGTTTGGGAGAGATCAATAGCTCAGACAGATTCTGTTGTATGAAGTAAAGGTCCTGGGGATGGATGTCTCAAATACACTCAATACCAACAGGTCTTCAACCAGCAGTGTGACACTGTGAGGAATCCTCTCTCTTCTATTTTTGGGGCAAACAGTGCTAACCTGATACCACCTAGGATGATGTCTGAGACTCAACAATGAAGCCTTTTTTTCCCCCCTCAACAGATCGAGATGACAACACAAAATTACACAGGAAAATGATGTCTTGAACCCTTATGTTTTACTGGTTTAGATCATTTTCAGTCTATAAAGAGGAATCTAATAAAACAGTAAGCCCTTAATCAAACAAGTTAATGCCTCTGGCTGGGATCATAAACTTGAAGGGCACTCATGGCTGCCCACTGTTGGAATAAAGTAAGTAGTAAATGCTGGGTTGAAGACAAGCAGTGAATGTACCAGCCCAACACCCACAAACGCTGACAGAAGCTGGATTCAACTGGTCAACAGGGCTGGAGGGGAGTGGAAGGTGAGAAGTGGACAAAGCGCTTAGAGTAACAGGACTAGGAGAATTCAGACACAGCAGGGTGAGCGCGGTGCTTCTTCTACCAATTGTAGAGTTAACTGTCGTCTCTGATTCCTGCCTCCAGTGAAAACTGGATGTTTGGTTTACTCTATCCCCAAAGTATAAACTTTGGATTTTTTAAGCCAAAGCAGTGTACTATTTTAAACATGTGGAGGAAATGCATTTTCAGTTACAAACGTTTGCTCCTGTGATTCTAGCAAAGGATGTGGGACAGGATGTTTTACTCTCCTGCTCTGGTTTTCCTGTATTGCTTAAATCTGTTTAGAGAGGAGAGAAATAAACAAACAATGTGTTTCTGCTGGGCAACCTCTATTAACTGAAACAATTCCAACACTGAAAAAAAATTTTACTGCGTTAAATAAATTTCATTTAATAAATTTGGTATCTCCTGTAGACTCTTCTGAAGACTTTCCACACCATGTGTGTGCAGCCTGCAGCACATACTGATGTCTGCACTGATAAAATGCTGTTAGACACCTCAGATCAACTGAATTCCTTTTGACCCTGTCTTTTCCCAAGCACAACGACCACTGTGGACATTTTTTGAGATAAATCTCAGAAAAATGATCATGTCAACTTTGAAGGTCATCTGCTGGATTTATTGAGAAATCCAAAGTCCATGTATCATTAATGAAATGTGTCTCTGTTTTTATGTACAAACTGTGAGGACTTTTTTACTCAGTCAGACATATCCTTGTAATCTTGTTATGTTTCATTATAGCTTTCAAAGAAGCTCAGGTTCCACCCCGTCACGAAGGAGTGAGTTCATTAATCTGCTGAAGGATGCGTCACTGGCTGACCCGTCTGGATGCCTCTGCATCCGTCTCCACACTGCTCCTTGCCCCAGATGCTGTCCTGTATGGGTGTATCAACAAGAGACTCTCTACTTGATCCAGTCTTAGGCTCCTTTGAAACCTCTTCTCCATGACGTCTCAAACTTGGCCCCTCTCCTCACTGGGCTTGCAGAGCTCAATTTTAGCAAGAATCCTGCTAAATCAGGTTAAACAGCATCACCCACCCTTGACAGCTGATCACGCTCAGTATCTGAACAGTTTCCTCATTTGCCACCTTTGACATGTAAGTCCTTGGCCCGGCTGCAACAAGAGCCCTGTTGGGTCAGTGAGCCAGAACCCTCTCGCCCCTGCTGTCGCCCTCGGCACTGGCCCATCCACAGACCATCCTCCCAGCCCTCATCTGCTCCCTGGCCACAAACCCCAGCTCTTTGCTGCATGCAAAGTCAAGCCTGAAAACTATGAGGTACACTTGAGTCAGAATGGTCATCATCGCAAAATCGACAAACAACAAATGCTGCAGAAGTGTGGAGAAAAGCAAACCACCCTGCACTGTTGGTAGGAATGTAAACTGATACAGCCACTATGGAGAACAGCAGAGCTTTCTTAAAAGACTAAAAATAGACCTACTGTGTGACCCAGCAATCCCCTCATTGAGCATACACCCAGAGAAAACCATAATTCAGAAAGACACACGCACCCCAAGTGTTCACTGCCGCATTATTTACAATAGCCAGGACATGGAAACAACCTGCATGTCCGTCAACAGAGGAATGGATAAAGCAAACGGGGCACATCTATACAATGGGACATTACTCAGGCAGAAAAAGAAAAATGAAGCCGAGTCCTGTGTAGAGATTTCTATGGACCTAGAGACTGTCATACACAATGAAGTTAAGTCAGAAAAACAAATACCGTGTATTAACACATATATGTGAAATCTGAAAAAATGGTATAGATGATTTTACTTACAAAGCACAGATAGAAACACAGATGCAGAGAACGAATGTAGAGGATACCAAGGGGTAAAGGCAGGGACAGGATGAACTGGGAGAATGGGACTGACATATACACACCAGGAACTGAACCCGGGTCTCCCGCATTGCAGGCAGATGCTTTACCGTCTGAGCCACCAGGGAAGCCCCCCATATACACACTATGACACTATGCATAAAATAGGTAATGAGAACCTCCTCTACAGCACCAGGCACTCTACTCAGTGCTCTGTGGTGACCTAAATAGGCAGTAAACCCAAAGGAGAGGGGATATATGTATACGTATAACGGATTCACTTTGCTGTACAGCAGAAATTAACACAACATTGTAAAGCAAATGAACTCCAAAAAAAATTTAAAAAATAAAAGTTAAGCCTGATCTTTCTCCCCTACTGTGACAGTTGTTAATACCTACTGCAATAAGCCTGAATAAATCTTCCTTGCATTTTAACAAGTAGAGGATAATTTTTTCTTTCATGAGCCTCATTGACCAATGGAGTCCCCAGCAGAGAAAGGATGGAGGGAGGAATGGGATATTTGGTTATTTATTCCCCTGGATGATCCATCGCTCAAGCGAAGCTCTCAGCTCCTGACAGGAGGTCCTCCTTATCCTCACCGCCACAGGCTGCTCCCTGCCGCGCCCCTCAGGTCGAGGGGTGGCGATGGAGCCTCATTATTGCCAACCCCAGGGATGCTGCACTCTCACTATCTGTGCAGTCTTTCATTGCACTGTGAGTTCCTAAAATCTCCTAGAGGTGTCCCAGTTTGAGGATGCCATCTGTTTCCTTCTGGTTCCTACTAAAACATAGCAGATTTCTTATCTTTGAAAGGTTAGTAGCTCTTTCTAAGAAAGCATGGCATGAATACAGAACACAGTGAGATTTTCATGACTGACTCTGACTTAAACAAGCTGACCTTGCCAAGATGCCCCTTCTCCCTCCTCCGGTTATCTTTAGAACTATGGTAACCGTATTTTCTGAAACACATTGTTTCCGAGTAGAATCTCTATTTTAAGAAACGCCCAAGGAAGCTAGAAATAAAAATTATGCTACTTGAAACTAACTATGCTAGAAATCTAAGGCAGAAGAAACTCTGACTTTATTTCTATCCAGCACTTAATCCACAGTAACATTCACAGTAACACTTTCAATAAATGCAAGAGGCATTGTTTAATAATACCAGATACAAGCCTGTTGACCCAGAGATAAGCCTGCAGAATGCTAATTCTATTATGTAGTCTAGAGCAGTATTAGTTAAATACCGGTTGTAAGAGATGGTGAAATTGATTGAATGGGTCATAACATTCTTCCAAAAGACATATACTACACAAAATAATTACATAATAATAGACATAAAATAGAAGTCACCATACATATCTATATTTATGGGTAGACTAAGTCATAATGTAGGGCTTCCCTGGTGGCTCAGACAGTAAAGAACCTGCCTGCAATGAGGGAGACCTGGGTTCGATACCGGGGTTGGGAAGATTCCCTGGAGAAGGGAAAGTAGAAGAAAATTCCACTCCAGTAATCTGGCCTAGAAAATTCCATGGACAGAGGAACCTGGCAGGCTACAGTCCATGGGGTTGCAAAGAGTCGGACACGACTAAGCAACTTTCACTTCACTTAAGTCATAACGTAAGATGTATTTCTTAGTGTGAGTGGCAGTCAATAAAGTCTGAAAGCCACTGGTCTGCAGAGAACCCCTCTCAGACAATATAATAACTAGAAAGCTAAAAGCATGTTGTTTTAGCTTAGAGCCTCCTATTTTTATCTCAGCTCTCAGGAAAAAAAAAAAGCAGAAAACAAAACTTCACCGTTTTAGGGGAAAGGATGAAGCAAAAACTGAAAGGTCAGCAAGTCAACTATAGGTGACAGCTTCTCTCAAGAAGAGAGCGAGCTCTGCTCGGGAGTCAAGGTGGTCAGCGCTGTGACGGGAGTGAGTGGCCCATGTTCGCCGCTCTCGAGGCGAGTGCCCTGACTCCCACTTAACTGTCACCTTTACTTCTTACACGCAGATTAAGAAGAAAGAAATTTTTCCTTCTTCCAAGGAAAGAATTCTAGTCTTCAGCTCAAAATAACTCATGTACTATGGAAACCATGAAGGGAGAAAAACTGTTAAGTTTTTGACAATGTGCTAATAAAATTATTTGTAAGTCAGCCTTGACCTTTTTTTGTTCCTCGGAGATCCTTAGGAAGGAAGTATTCAACTCAAATCTTTATTACATGTTATGATGAACTGCTGACATTTACATTCAAAAATCATTTTTTTAAGTGTGAAGTCTACTATATGTTCACCTCTGTGGCCAACACTGTAAACCAGGACTTTGCTCAGAATCAAACAAGAAGCCTGCATCCTCCATTCTGCAAGTATTGTTCTCTGCATCCTCCATTTTGGCAGGTATTTCAGCAAAGACAGAACAGCAGCAGAATTCCTGCTCTCAGGAAAGCAGCCACGAGAGCTACAGGCAAGGCGCCCTTGTTGTGAAAACAGCTTCTCCAACGTGCCAGGTGCGTCTCGGTCTGAGACTAGACTACTCACCCTGACCCGGCAGGAAGTGATGGCACTGCTGGAGGGACGTTAGACTGGGGTTTTTCCTTCTCATTTTGCTTGAAGAAGGATTTGGCTTCTTTAGATGTGGCATCCACTTCCTTAATCACCCTGTACCAAGGGAAGACACCAAGTTTACAAGTGGAAGAAAAGGAGAGAAACAAAATCTAATAAAAAAGGCATAAAGAACCAAGGAAAAAATTACTGGGCTTTCTGTAAACTCTGGCTGCTGAGCGTTATGGTTAAAATTTACTTCAACAGTTCTAGACAGACATTAGCCCTTATTAATTCAAAAAAGGAAACAGCAGCAGATGGAAGTCTGCTGTCTCTCAAACCCCCTCCATTACTTCTGTCACATGACCGTCACCCTGAATCAGAGCCCACGTGAGATCACCAAGGTGAAGACTGAAGGGCTCTCCCACTGCACCTCACGTGCACATTAGTGCTCACGCTTAAGTCAAAGTGGGAACAGGGACGTGGAATAATTGGGAGAAACACACTGGCATTATTTCAGGAGAAAAGCAACAGTATAAACAATTGGGATACTCTAAAGAAGGCTCCTGTTCTGTACCTAAAACAACCCAAAGATGAAACAAAATTCCTTAAAACTAGCTACATAGATAGTGATTTAGGAGTGAAAGAAAGTTACCCGATTGAGAACCCTGTCCAATTTCAAATCTGAGAAAACTGCCCTCAATAAAACTGACTCCTAAAGGATCAAATGAATATATGAATTTGATGCCAGAAATTTCAGATAAAGAGGGGAAATGCCTTATGTCTGCCTTGGGGTTCCCAAAACGTCTGAGGAATTGTGTTTAACTGCAATCCGTCTGTTGGAGGGTCCAAGATTATGGTGTTATTCTGAGTGTTCAAACAGGTCATTCACAATAATGACAGACAAACCCTATATTCCAGATTTGCAAAGAACAGAAGTCCTTATCTTTTCTTTTTCCTTCTAGGCTTCTTGGGACTAGAACCAAATTTTCATATTAAGAACTATCTCACTCCTGCACCCGGTACTATTTCACCATCACAGGTAACACAAAATGAGAGTTTTACATTTAAGAACCTTTGGGGCTTCCCTGGTGGTCCAGTGGCTAGGGCTCCATGCTCTCAATGCAGGGGGCTGAACATTGATCCCTGGGCAGGGAACTGGATCCCACGTGCCACAGCTAAAAGATCTCACATCCTGCAACTGTGTGGATCACAACAAACTGTGGAAAATTATTAGATGGGAATACCAGATCACCTTACCTGTCTCCTGAGAAACCTGTACGCAGGTCAAGAAGCAACAGTTAGAACATGGAACAACGGATTGGTTCAAAACTGGGAAAGGAGTACATCAAGACTGTATACTGTCATCCTGCTTATTTAACTTATATGCAGAGTCTGTATGTGTGCTCAGTTGCTCAGTCGTGTCTGACTCTTTGCAACCCACGTTGCCCGCCAGGCTACTCTATCCATGGGAATTCTCGAGGCAAGAATATTAGACTGGGCTGCCATGCCCTCCTCCAGGGGATCTTCCCAAACCAGGGATCAAACCCAGGTCTCCCACATTGGAGGTGGGTCTTTTACCGTCTGAGCCACCAGGGAAATGTGAAGTTCACGTTTCACCATGTGAAATGCCAGGCTGGATGCATCACAAGTGAAAATCAAGATTGCTGGGAGAAATACCAACAACCTTAGTTATGCAGATGATACCATCCTAATGGGGAAAATGAAGAGGAACTAAAGAGGCTCTTGATGAGGATGAAAGAGTACAGTGAAAAAGCTGGCTTGAAACTCAACATTAAGAAAAGTAAGATCATGGTATCTCGTCCAATACCTTCATGGCAAATGGAAAGGGAAAAAGTGGAAGCAATGACAGATTTTATCTTCTTGGGCTCCAAAAATCACTGCAGATGGTGACTGCAGCCATGAAATTAAAAGATGCTTGCTTCTTGGAAAGAAAGCTATAACAAACCTTGACAACATATTAAAAAGCAGAGCCATCATTGTGCCAACAAAGATCCATATAAGTGAAGGGATATGGTTTTCCCAACAGTCATGTAGGGATGTGAGAATTGGTCCATTAAGAAGGCTAAGCGCCAAAGAACTGCTGCTTTCGAACTGTGATACTGGAGAAGACTCTTGGAGAGTCCCTTGGACTGGAAGGAGATCAAACCAGTTTATCCAAAAGGAAGTCAACCATGAATATTCACTGGAAGGACTGATGCTGAACCTCCAAAACTTTAGCCACCTGATGCAAAGAGCTGACTCACTGGAAAAGACCCTGATGCTGGAAAGGACTGAAGGCAGGAGGAAAATTGGGCAACAGAGGATGAGATATTTAAATAGCATCACCGACTCAATGGACATGAATACGAGCAAACTCCAGGAGATAGTGGGGGACAGAGAAGCATGGAGTGCTGTAGTCCATGAGGTCTAAAAGAATCAGACTCAATTTAGCAACTGAACAACTGCTGTCCTAAGAAAATCTCTCCATAATACATCAAAGTCAAAAACAGAGGGAGAATCTATATGATAGATTAGACCATCATTCCCCAAATAAACACTCCTTCCCTGTTGACCAAGAAGATATTCCCCAACCCCCACAGATGATGAGCTTGGATATATGACTTCAGTGGTCAATGAGATGTTAACTGATTTGACAGGAAAAGAAGCTTTAAACGTATTTGTGCTTTTTCACTTGTCCCTTGAATTCCTCCCTTTAGCCATAAGAATATGCCTCAAGGAGCTGCTGGTCTAAGACAGTGGAAAAACATATGCTGCAAAAGTCTCAACCCAACCAGCAGCTTGGACACCAGCCTAGATGAACTGAACTCCAGATATCTAGAAACACATGTGTAACAAATAAATGGGTATTATTGTATACCACTTTTGAGGGGAATGGTCAGTAGCATTCCTGTACCAACAGCTAACACATTTACAATTCATGAGTAAGAACATGGATATCTAAGGAGCTAAGTTACTTTTTCTCATCTAGAGATTAAGTAGCAATGCTAGAGAGAATCTTTTAACTCTACTTTCCAAATACGGTTGCCATAAATTTCCCAGCTCCCATGTGGTCCAGAAACTGACACTACCCCAATGAAAAGTATGTCACCCCACTTGAAACCAAGTGGGCCTTTGTGGCTGCGTCAGCTCACGAGGTTCAGGGGAAAGGGCTCTTCTAAGACTTGCTGAGAAAAGTGATAGAGCTTCCAGGTGGCTGTCTCTCGGAATACACCTCTAAAACCCCACGTCACCACATAAAAAGTCTGTCTGCCTTGAAGCTACCATGCTGGAAAGAACACATGCGAATACCACAGGGAGAGAGAGATCTAAGGAGCCGTTCCAGACCCCAAGTGTTTGAGTCTTCCTGGCCCAGACACCAGACAAGGAAGTAAATAAGCTATCAAGATGGTCCCAGACCCAGCCACTAAGTACAACTGCAAGACAGGCTCTGCACGAGAACCATCTAGCTGAGCCCAGCCACCCCATAATTAAGAGAAATTATAATAAAACAATGGTCTTAAGTGGCTAAGTTTTGGTGTGATTCCTTACACTGTAATAGAAAAAAAAAAAAAAAACAACAACAAAATAAACTTATGTCCAAACCTGAGAGTTGCAGAGTCTAAGAATACTGGCCTGGAAGGTTGCTTTAAATCTCCTTGCCCTGGGCAGAATCTGGGGAGACCTAAGATGGTTCATTAAGAGAAGTGGAATCTTTCACTTGGAAATGGTGGTCTGAACACATGCTCTACTTTCTACTTTCTACCAAAACCCTGCCAAATAGTGGTAATAAATTTACAAAAGCAGAACTACACAGTGATAAGAACAGGAATAATAAGAGAAAGATATCAATCAAACTTTTGAAGGTAGAAAGCAAACAGACAAGTCAGCAGGTGACCGAGGTGTGTGCTCTGCTCTCTCAAGCTGCAGCCATGTGGAATGGCCAATAAACACACCATATCTCCTACAAAGGTTCAGGAAATTGAGATACCAGGAACCTTTGAAGGTGGAAGATAGAGTGCGGTTAAAACCATCTGAATGTCTGTATCACGAGCACCTAGGTCCCAGATTCCCTTCTCCACTGGGTGCCACAGGCTGCTGACCCCAACCAATCCAGCAGAATCCATTACTTGGCAGAAAGATGAGAAACCACCAAAGTTCTAGATTCAAAGGGCAGGGCTGAAGTTTCAAGACTCATTCTCAAAACAGACAAATTAAATGAAAATGTATTTCCTCAGATTTCCCATGCCACAACAACCCCAAATGTTACGTGTTTCCTATGTGTTCACATGCATGTGTCATTAGATGGAGCTGCTGCCTCACCTGTCCTGGACTTTGCAGCAGTAAGAAACAAACGTGTGTTATGCTACTGGCGTCCTGGGTTTATTTGTTACCCCAGCAGAGCCAAGTCTAGCCTTACTATTACATCAATTTAACCGACAGCAATTTCAGAATAAGAGAAAATATGGGAGGTCATCAACAAAAAGAAAAATTTCCTAGAAGGATGAGTTTCCATAAAATGGCTGCTCCAAAGAACAGCTGACCCAGCAATTCACTTTATTTCTTTATTTAAAATAAATATTTTGACCGCACCAGGCACCTTACAGGATCTCTGTTCCCCGTCCAGAGATTGAATGCAGGACACAGCAGGGACAGCCTCACATCCTAACCACTAGGCTGCCAGGGAACTCTCATGACCCCACAATGTAAAAAGTTCCACATCAAGGCACAGCATTATGAAAGTTCAGCAGGCTAGTGATGAGAGAAGATACAAATCATGTGCCCCCAAATTACAGGGAAAGTAAAAGAAGCTTTTATGCAAAGTATGCTTTGTTTTCTTATTTTACCACAATATGAACAATATGTTTCTGCCAGCAATTTAAGACAACTGAGTGGACATTATCTAAAAAAGCAACCTAGATGCAGGCCCTGTGTTACATGTGAGACAGAAAAAGATGTAACATGGTCTCTGCCTTGACTGGCTCACAGTCTTTTGGGATAGCCAATCATGAAAACACGTCATAACAAAATGTGATATATGGTAAGTGCCATAAAGCAAGCAAAGAAAAAGGATAAGCTGTGGGGAAAAAAGTATAAGGAAAAAGTATCTCTATAAATTTATTACTGTCAAAGTCTTATTCATATTCACTAGGGAAAAAAGTTCTATAAACTGGAATATTTCTCAGGGACTCTGGTAAAGGACACAAAGGAATAACAAGCAGACTACTGTACACTGAGGCTATGTCTAGAAGAACTCCAGTTTTAAGAAGCAATGAGAAGAGATTTGCGGGAATTCCCTGGAGGTCCAGGGGTTAGGATTCAGTGCTCTCACTGTCACGGCCTGAGGTCAGTTCCTGTTCAAGAAACTAAGAGCCCGCGATCCATGGGGGCAGCCAGAAAAAAAAAAAGAAGGGTGGGGGGAGCTATCAAAATATCTTCAAGTAAGAGAATAGTTAAATTATAGACCACTTCTAATATACAAGAGGGATCCCTGTCAGGAAAAGGCCCACCAATACCAACAGCTAATTCAAGTGCTATCAGCAGAAATTCCATCTTAACTTCATTTTCACTTAATCAGAACTTCCTGAAAAGTCTTTATTTAGCAGAAACTTTCCATGACTGGCTTCTTCCAAAAGGTGAATCATTTAGGAAAGTCTGAGGTAACTGGCTCAGCTGGTTATATGATAAGGAAGGGTAAAAAAAATCACTATTTTTCCTCATTCCCAGTGTTAATGAGCTACACATTTTTCAAGTGGAGAAAAACTGAAACAAAATGGTAAAAACTCAAAATTTAGCATTTAAAACATATTAGGAAAAAACTAAACACTAATCTTTGCTAACACTACCTTATGCCTATACTTATAAATTCTTCCCAGTCATTATAGCTCTTTCTCACATTTTTCTAAGATGTAGTAATGCTCTTAATTGATACAAAGACAGAAAGAGCAGAATAATGACATCAGGAGATTAAAAGATATGCTCAAATCCATTTACCAAGTTTGCATCAATTAAAATTCAGGCCCTCCAAATTCTTACATAATGTTCTATTTAACTATAAATACTTTAAGTTTAAAAAAATGCTGCCAACATGCCAATTATTATCAGAATTTTTGTTTAGGAGGAAAAAATTCCAGAGAACTTTCCCTTAGCATGTTATATGTCTCTGCAATATATATGTTTAAACAAATAAGCATATATACTACCTTTAATATAAAATATATATATATGTGAGTATGTATATTTATTGGGAAAAAAAACTGTTTCCTTATTCATATTTGTTTCTTTGATAAACACTGGGCTGCCCTCTTCTGATAAATGACAGAAACAGCAGGCTCCCTGGATACTCATCCAGTATTTAAAATCATGATGCATTTGCTTAAAAAATGAAATAGGGGAAAAAAAATTTTTTTAAGAAAATTTGTGTCAACTATATTTATAAGTATTAATAAATCCACAAAATTTAATTTGATTAGGAAATTTAATGATTTTTCATAACAACAGTTATTCACCAGCTTTTCTTACTCTGTCAAGTCAATGGTAGAGTTATAATAAATCTTTCTCAGATATCCTGTATGACACGTGGGAAACAATGCAAGCCAAGAAAGATTTCCAAAAATTTAAAACCTATATTCCTAATGATATATTAAATTTTCTGTATTTTTTGTAGGACTTCCAAACTTCAGAGGCTCACCATCAGTGTTCTACTACCCTCTGCTGGACAACTCAATAGTTCCCAGTGGATTTCTGGCAGCAAAATACATTCTTAATTCACATCAAGATTTATTTAATGGATCCCAAAAAGGATTATGGCTTCCCTGGTGGCTCAGAGGTTAAAGCGTCTGCCTGCAATGTGGGAGACCTAGGTTCGATCCCTGGGTCGGGAAGATCCCCTGGAGAAGGAAATGGCAACCCACTCCAGTATTCTTGTCCGGAGAATCCCATGGACGGAGGAGCCTGGTGGGCTACAGTTCCACAGGGTCGCAAAGAGTCGGACGTGACTGAGCGACTTCACTTTCACTTTCAAAAAGGATTATGAGGGAAAAGACTATCTCTGTAATGGAGAATCCCTACAGATATCACCTAAGCGGTCTAACTCATCAGCACCAGTGCTGGGTGGTAATGATATGATGCGCTGAGGAGGATAAACCATCATCAGTGTAGTATTTTTGTCTAAAGTGATTAACATGAAGCTAACCATGCGGTAACAATGCACCCACCGAAACTGAGAGACATCCTGCCACACAGATGGGCTCTTAACACTAAATGCAGAGGGTAATCCTGGACTGGATTTGGGACTGGGCAAGAAATACAGGTATTAAGAACATTTGGAATAACTATGCAAAGATCTGACTAGAATTGTACATACAGCTACCAAAAACGTGAGCTGCAAACTACCTAACAAAAGATAGGTACAAAAATTTTGAGTATTTAAAAAGTCGCCTAGAAATTTGATAGTGTCACAATACTCAAGATATGAATGATGAACTCACAGCCTTAAACAGAACATATACCAATTATTGCAAAGTACTCACATGTGATATTACTGTATTAGTCATGTGCAGTTAGACCATACTACAGTGAGAAAGTTTAGGGTTATTTTCCCAATTAAAACCCCAAAATGTGATAAAATGTAAGCATTTCTCTTTACAAATTGTTATTTTTATAATCATTTTAATTTTTAATCATGTGACTTTAAAATTCATTTTTTAATAACTAAGAAAGTAAAACTGTTATTATTTTTTAATCCTAATTCGCTGATGGCAAAAAAATCCCCACACTGTATGTCTCTGTAAAAAAAAAACAACTTTTTTTTTTAATATCTTTTCTGGATGCAGCAGAAGTAATAAACCACATGATGATAACAGAAGTGACTTCAAAGAAATGAAGGGCAACTGAGGGGAAGCTGATTTTACTCCATGAGCCCTCACACACTGGGCTTGGTTTTTGATCATACAGAGCTAAAACCACGGTGAGTTCTTTGCAGACATGTTTTAGCTAGTAAAGCAAGCAGCATTTACATATAAAACATGAAGAAATAAACTCAAAATCAAAAGAATTATTTGGAAGAAACACTACTAAATTCAAAAGTCAATAGAAACAGATACAAAATTCCATTCATTAGCATTGTGGCCAAAAGGGAAAGAAGTACTTTCTGTTGCTAAACTAAACAGAATAAACCATTTCCAGGACATTAGTAAAAGACCATATCAATGATGTTTGCTTGGAAATCTTGGTGAATCCGTGACAAAGAAGGTAGTTCAGTTTAACTTTCCAATGACACCATGGCTTGAGGTATTTGGGATCTAGCTTATGATAAACTATGACAAAGTTAGCAAAGTGTTTCTTCAATGCAATTTGAAGAATGACAAATTACTGCTGATATGAAAATTATTTTAATATTTGTGATTTAAACATGAGGGTGATATTAAAAAGTCTTTTTTTAAAATCAGTTTCTTGTTAACAAACATTAACTGACAGTGATCTGTATAATAAAAGTAGGATCACATGACAACAGATGAGATTCGAAGTGTAAGTGTTTGCAAGAATAAGTTCCAATGACACAGCTGCAGGACAGGGAAACAGTTTAGATTAAGAGGACTGTGCTAGAACATAAATCAACACACTGCTTCCTTCGCTGAGAAAAATCTTAATACAAAACAAAAAACCCCACTATTCTGAGCACAGTAGGAAAACCTGTGAATCATGTAAAGCTAATGCATTAAATTTAAAAGACTATATTTGATAAACTGAAAGCTGATCATAAATGTGGATATATTATATATGCTGAGGTACAATGGTTATGAAGAAAGTGCCGTAAGAATGAACTACAGAAAAAATTTAGTGCTTCTAAAAGAGAAACAATAACCATATGGTCCCCAGTTCTAAAGATCTCAATTAAATAGTAAAACATGCTTATCTGTCTGCTTTGGTTTTTTTAGGCTTTGTTTTGTTTTTTTTTGAGGGTTGGGGGGTTGTGGCAGGAACCTTGAAGGATCTTAAGTTTCTTGACCAGGAATTGAACCTGGGCCCTCAGCCATGAAAACACAGAGTCCTAATCATTTGATCATTAGGGAATTCCCAGTTTGGTGTTTTCAACAATCTTAGTACTTTCATACAGGGATGAGATCAGTCTCAGATATTTTTCAGAAGCAAATAAACAATAAGAGCAAAAGTGAAAAATAAAAGCCTGAAGAACAGTCCCTACAAATTAACATGTTTGATAGAATATTTTGAATTGTACTTTCCATAAAAAAGAAATCCACACATAGAGAATTCATGCATCCAGAATTCCTTTTTCCCACTGAAATATAACTTAAATTTAATTATAAAAAAATTTAATTATAACTTGACAGGATAAATGACTGGAACTGACTACTGATGAAGCATGGAAGATGAAATCGGAAAACACAGTTATTACTAATCATTTCATGATTACTAAATCAAATCATTACTCTCTATGCCTTAAACTCATACAGTGCTGTATATCAATTATTTCCTCAATAAAACTGCAAGAAAAAAAGTTATTAATGACTTCATTTGAAAAAAGGAAAAATGAAAATCCTGAACTTAATGAGACTGCCTTAAAATCCACACGTCCATCTCCATTAACTTTACATTATTGCAGATTATTATTTAAACTATCTGCAGTGAAGGACTTTGACATAAAATTTTCAACCTGTTGCAGAACAGTATTATTGTAAAACACAATCAAAAGAAATTATTAGAAAAATAAATGTAACCAATACAATATTGTAAAGTTAAAAAATTAAATTAAATTAAAAAAATAATAAATTTAAAAGATACAACACAGCCTTTTGAGATGGATTTCTTTATGATGAATATTATTTTTTAAAAAATTAAAAAGAAGACAAGGAAGAACACCAACACAGAAACAGTAATTTACAAATACATTATCCTCTAGGAGTAGGGCTGTCACCAATCCCACTTAGACTAGATAATTAACGAGAAATAAGCTATTCTGACACATTAAAAACTGCAAAAATTAATATAAACAGTACTTTTTCAAAGTATGTGTCTAGATGTTAAGTATTAAGAACTGATACTCTACTCTTAGTTTCTTGTTTCAATTATATAATTAAAGTGGATTCCTTTCATCAATCACTTACACTCACATTTTCAATGACCAATATGTAGAGTTACTGGGAATTCCCTGGGGGTCCAGCGGTTAGGACTCAGCACTTTTGGCACTGAGGTCGGGGTTTCAACCCCTTGTCCAGGAACTGAGATCTCACAAGTTTTTTGGGGGTACAGCCAAGGGAAAAAAAAAAAAAGAGTACAGTTGTATAACTCTTTTCCTTTTCTTATTTATGTTCATTTTGATTGTATATACTGAAATGTAACTTTATATCTGCATGTTAAATCTCATTGTTAAAAGTGTGAGCTTGCATTTTGTATCTTTTTAACATACTTTTCTAATAATTCCTTTTTTGTGTTTTAGGAAAGTACTGGTTTGCAACAGGCTGAATATTTAAAATCAGGATCCTTCACTAGAGTGAGTTGAGAGAATAATCTGTATTAATGTGAAATCTACTGGATGTGAGAGTTACACTGAGTCACCATGGAAAATATCTTTGTTCTCAGGAAACAGGAATGAAGTATTTAAGAGTGAAGTGTCATGAGACCTACAATTCTTAAAAGGTTCAGCCAAAATAAAAAGAGAGAAATACAGATACAGATGGTGGAGAAAGAGGCAAAACATTTACAGGTGGTGAATCAGTATGACAGGCATATGGATGTTCATTGTAATACTATTCTTAGAACACTTTTGTAAGTGTAAATTTTTTGAGAAGAAAAAAGGAGGAAAAAAAATAAAAAATAACACAAAAAGAGTGAAAATATCTATGTACGTGTGCTGAGTACTCAAGTCGCTTCAGTCGTATCCGACTCTTTGTGACCCCATGGACTGTAGCCTGCCAGGATCATCTGGTCCATCGGATTCTCCAGGCCAAAATAATGGAGTGGGTTGCCTTGCTCTTCTCCAGGAAATATACATATGTGTAACTTAATTCATAGCAGAAAGTAACACAACATTGTAAATCAACTGTATTCCAATTAAAAAAATAGCCACAACCACCATCAACAAAAAAATAATAAAAGTTTTCCTTCACATCATTTATAAAACAATGCCACAACTTTTTCCAACATATATTTTCATTAAATGAAACAACTGTTGGAAATTAGATATTATTTGTTTTTAAGAACATCAACTTTAAGGAAAATAACATTACTGATTGGCAGGCAATTCATTTGTTCTCCTCTAGCTCTAAATTCGGAGAAGGCAATGGCACCCCACTCCAGTACTTTTGCCTGGAAAATCCCACATACAGAGGAGCCTGGTAGGCTGCAGTCCATGGGGTCGCTAGAGTAGGACACGACTGAATGACTTCACTTTCAGTTTTCACTTTCATGCATTGAAGAAGGCAATGGCACCCCACTCCAGTACTCTTGCCTGGAAAATCCCATGGACGGAGGAGCCTGGTGGGCTGCAGTCCATGGGATCGCTAAGAGTCGGACACGACTGAGCGACTTCCCTTTCACTTTTCACTTTCATGCATTGGAGAAGGAAACGGCAACCCACTCCGGTGCTCTTGCCTGGAGAATCCCAGGGACGGGGAAGCCTGGTGGGCTGCCGTCTATGGGGTTGCACAGAGTCGGACACGACTGACGTGACTTAGCAGCAGCAGCAGCAGCAGCAGCTCTAAATTACAAATCCACTGTTTTCATATTAAATTTTTTAAAAATGGGAAAGAGGAAAATTCTAGGCATGTGGCTCTCATCCAAAACAACCCAAGTATTAAGCCTGTACTGTTTTGCTAAACTAGTAACAAATCTATGAATCAATTGAAAAAAATAATAGAGATGAGGAAACAGCATCAGAATCAAACTTCTCTCCTAGTACTTTAAACTGTCAGCGGATTTCAAACGTTTTATTGGGGCTTATACTTCAAAGTCAGGGAAAGTACTGAAGGGAGAAAGAGCCCAGACGCAAAGTACGGCGGTGAGTAAGTGGAAGCAAACAGTTAGCGCTCACAGTTGGTTGTTTCTGTTCAGCCAACCACTGCATGCTGCCCCAAAACTACATTACCACACATGAAAGGACATTCTCCTGCTCCCTGATGATTAATGGAGCCACTGTTTTCCTTGAGTTCAAATATAACTCATCCAAAGTATTAAGATAGGTTGGAAAGAGGACAGATGTCTAACATCATTTAGAAAGATGTTCCTTTTTAGGGGCTTGCCTCCCTGGTAGTCCCGAGGTTGAGAATCACCGTGCAATGCAAGGGACACCGGTCTGATCCCTGATCTAGAAGGATTCCACATGCCTAGGGGCAGCTAAGCCTGTGCATCACAACCAATGAGCCCGCACCTAGAGCCCACGCTGCACAACCGGAGACGCCACAGTGAGAAGCCCGAGCACCGCAGAGAGAAAGCTCACACGCAGCAACGAAGACCCAGCGCGGCAAAAAATACATAGAATATACATTTAAAGAAAAATGTTTCTTTTAAAAAGAACTAATTTTGGGGAAAAAAAAAAAAAAAGAACTAAGTTTGAAGTTTGTGAATGTCATCTTACCTGACTTCTTCACCAGCAAAATCAAACACCTTTGTAATTTTAACTTTTTCTGTTTCTTTAGGTTTCTCTAGCCTTTCTGCTTTGACCAAATGACTTGAACTTGTCTCTTCAGTCTCCTCTCCTGTCTATGAAAAAAGAAGTGTAATAAATTTCACATTAGGATGAAAACTAAAAGATCCACCCAAATATATTGTTCCCGGATAGTCTCAACACGTGTTTCATCTCTAAACACTTAAATACTCACTGAATTGATATGATTAGAAAAGCTTATGTTTTCTCCCACAGGGAATGCTTTGCTTTTCACTTAGTAGAGTTACTATTAAAAAGCAGCTAATCAGATTTCTGCTGTAAGTCTCAAATCTCGGTTTGTAAATTTTCTGGGAAATTTCCAAGAAGCAGTCATCCTATTCACCAGTTAACTTACTTTAACGTGTGTACTTGGGGGCACTTTTGATTTCGGGCCTACATCATTCAGGAAGCTGGCCCACAGTTCATCCTCCTTCTTTTTCCTGGCATCCTCTGACTCAACACCTTTTTGCTGCTCTGTTGCTGCATCTTCCTCCTCACTACTACTTCCTCCGGATTCCTCATTGGCATCCTCTTCATCCTCTTCTAGTGAGAGGCCACCTTGTTTTCTCTTCCTAGTCACCAACAGTAAGAAGGAAGAAGAAAGATAAGACAAACAGGCAAAATAATTTCAGTTATTCTTTCCTAAATTCCAAACATGTTGGAAACTTCAGAAAACTTTTAAATAGGGACGACTGATTTAAAGGACTACTTACCTCACAGTGTGACATGGTGAGTGGGAGAGGTTAAGCTGAGATTTTGTGGAAGAAAAAAAGAACTGAGCTCTCAGAGTTACCATTTACCAAAAACACTTAGAATTAAAATCTACTCTTCTACTTCTGAATTAGGACTAGCTATTCTCACCAAGAAAACACCGAAAATCACCTCAATCAAAAAGAGGGCTCTAAGAATATATATATGCCAGATACTTTTAAAAGTCACTCCATTTGGAGAACAGATATTGAAGAGAGCCTCAGATTTAGTCACATTGTTTCTTTCTAGAATTCTGAGGGAACGGGGAGTAGAGAATCCATGTTTCTTCCAACTTTCTGAAGACAGGAAAGCTGGAATACAGAAAAACTCAAGGACAAAAGAATTGAGCCAAGACTTAAAAGAGCAAATTGTTTCCTAAGACTATTCTGACTTCAAGTGAATCATCTAATACTCAAAATTCTTCTACAATCTGCTTTTTGCTTCAATGCCCAGGAAGACAGAAACACCAATCAAAAAGAATAAAAGACTTCTATTGAAGGACTCCCTTATCTGAGTTAAGTAACTTGTGAGAACTTTCATACTTTTTTGTTGGGAGTGCAATTTAGTACCAGGCTTAGAGAAGGTAATTTGCCTATACCAATATATATATATATTTTACTACATATAACCCTGGGTCAAACAATTCTACTTCTCCATGATCTGATTTATAAATATACAAGGGTACAAAGACAAAGAATATTCATTGTAGTCTTATTTGCTGTAGTAAAGATAAGGACAATCTAAAGGTCTCTCAAGGAATGTTTAAACAGAGTAGAGTCTATCCATAAAATGTAACACAATGCAGTTACCAAAAAGAAAAAGGTACAGCTAAATGTACTGCTGTAGCATCATCGCCAAGGTGTGAAATAAGGAAAGTGAAAAAAGATACGCAGACTACGCTACTATTCATACTTTTTTTTTAAAGTAGGAGGTACAGGGTATTCTCTACTGGTTCACTGTTAGGACTCCTGCTTCTACTGCAGAGAGCATGAATCCAATCCCTGGTCAGGGAACTAAGATCCCACAAGCCGTGTGGCAAAAAAAATTTTAAAAAGTAGGAAATACAAAATACACACTTATATATATACACAGAATGAGGGGCTTCCCAGGTGGCTCAGTGGTAAAGAATCGCCTGCCAGTGCAGGAGACACAGGAGACTGGAATGCAATCCCTGGGTCAATAAAGATTCCCCTGGAGGAGGAAATGGCAAACCCACTCCAGTATTTTTGCCTGGAAAATTCCAGACAGAAGAGCCTAGCAGATTACAGTCCATGGGGTTGCGAGGAGTTGGACATGACTTAGCGACTGAACATGGCACGGACAGAGAATTATTTCTGGCAATGTAATTCTTCTGAGACAAAGCAACAAGAAATAGGAATGGGATACATATTTTTTCTAGTAATTGAGCTTTTCTTTTCTCTTTCTGGCAAACCAATAGCTTGTAGAGTCTTAGTTCCCCAACCAGGGACTGAATCAGGCCCTGGCACTGGATGCATAGAGTCCTAACCCCTGGACCACCAGGGGGTACCCCAGTTTTGCATTTTAAATCAGGTGCACATATTACCTATTGATTTTTTTTAATTAAAGTTCAAAAATTATTAGAGCTTACCAGAGAATAAGAATTTAATCCTAAAAGGTCACTAAATATTTCCCTCAATGAGAAAAAGGTTCGAGACTGGCAGCAAGAAATCTGTCATCAGACCAATGCCAGCAATCTGGATGGCTGTGTCAACAGCCCCTGACTTCTAAGGGCCTTGAGGGCAGCATCACCTGGCCAGAACGCTCTCAGCCTTTCTTTTTGTCCCTTTGGTTTTCTGTGTCTCCTCTTCACCATCCACTTCATCTTCCTTCACTAATTCATTTATATCATCTTCACTATACTCTCCACCTGAAATAACATAACACGGTGGTCAGACAGACAGGAATAAAGGTTTTCACATGGAGATGGCACATTTTCATTATGAAAAACTAGTACTTTCCTTTGTTCTTCACCAGACTAAAATATTTTCTGAGAGCTGTCCTCCCTGTTCCTGAAGACTAGGATAAGTTCGCCTACTCCAGGCCTCCAGGAGAGTCCATTAACTCACTCTACTTATATTTGCAATTTCTGCTATGCTCCACCCACCATGAGGACATGGATCAGCATGTCTTTACAACTATATGCTGAATGAACAGAAATTCCAAGTCTACTACTGTCACTTTTCAAAGAAGAAATTGATGTTTTTACCTCATCATGGATATCTTTCAAAAGTAACCAAAAGTATCTTCTCTTATCAATAACAGAGGTTTAGAAAGAGGCTTAAAAACTTCAGGTTAGACAGAAAAAACAAATATGTCAATTTCCCATCTTCAGACACTGACATTCAGGGTCCCCAACAAAAGTGCTCCTTGGATGACTAGTCTGATCACTTTCTGTGGGTACCAGTCAACAAATCCTGTACACAAAGAGATTCAATCAATTTTTTTCTTTTTTATTTCACATAAGCTTTACTGCAAGTGTAACATACCAAAAAGCACACAAGCTAATGCACAGGTCACTGAAATTATGCAAACTGAACACTCCTGTTTAACTAGACCCAACTGAAGAAGCAGAACATGAACAGCTTTGCAGAAGTCCCTTGTGCCCTACTGCAATCACTAGCTACCAGCCACATCCCCCAAAGAACCATTATCCTGACTCTAATGAAACAGATTAGTTTTATCTGTTTTTGAGCCTTAAGCAGACGCCTACAATATGAACTCTTGCATCCTGCTTCTTTCACTCAACATTTTATTTGTAAGTCACCTTGCCTGGAGAATTCCAAGGACGGAGGCTACAGTACATGGGGTCGCAAAGAGTCAGACACGACTGAGCAACTAACTCTTTTATTTCACTTTGTATGGAGGTATAGCTTATTCATTGTCATCCCTAAATATTATTTCATTATATGACTATACCACAAGTTATTTACCCATTCCTGTATCGATGGATATTTGGTTTGGGGCCATTACAAACAGTGGTATTCTGAACATTCCTCCAGATCCACTTAATTATTAAAGGTTTAATGTACAGTGAACTAGGACCGCCAAACAACTGAGGAAAGTCTCTAATATCAAGGCAAGACTAAAAACAGAAAGGAATTCAGAGGAAACAAAACTAGGGAAAAAAACTTTTATAATTAATATCCATATAGTAATAAGATACTTGCACTCACAAAACAAGAACATGATGCTATTTAAAAGTTTTTGAACAACAAAGAGAGTTATTAAAAATTAAAAATATTCAAGGGTCACATCTTGATGCCCAATACTGGTGATGAGGACAACAAGAAAATAAAGCACATGCCGCACCATGGCTTCGGAAGTTCCTGGTCTACAATGTCAAAGAGCTTGAAGTACTGCTGATGTGCAACAAATCTTACTGTGCTGAGACTGCACCCAACATCTACAAGAAAGCCAGTGTCATGGTGGAAAGAGGGCCATCCAAGTCACCAATGCCAGGCCATACAGAAAAGAAAACACACAGACGGCTTGTGTACACATTGTATTTGTGTTAATAAAAGCCATAAAACATAGAAAAAAATATGGAAAGAGAAAATACTCAACAGAAGAGGAGGATGTTAAAATACTGAAATATTCACATAAAGAAAAAAAAATCAGAGTTAGAAAATAGAGGATCAAAATGGAAGAAAAGAGAGTTCCAGTCAACATAAGAGTGAAAAGTGAAAGTTGCTCTGCTGCTGCTGCTGCTGCTGCTGCTAAGTCGCTTCAGTCATGTCCAACTCTTTGCGACCCCATGGACTATACAGTCCATGGAATTCTCCAGGCCACAATACTGGAGTGGGTAGCCTTTCCCTTCTCCAGGTGACCTTCCCATCCCAGGGACTGAACCCAGGTCTCCCACGTTGCAGGTGGATTCTTTACCAGCTGAGCCACCAAGGAAGCCCAACATAAGAGTAAATATACAATGATTCCAAAAAAATAAAATGAAGAAAATGGTCCCCTTCCCAAATTTAAAAAGTTCCATAAGGCCAAGACCAATGGATGAAAACAGACTCATACTAAGGTACAGTATATCACTGTGAAGTATCAGAAAATATCAGGAACAAAGATTCTATGAGCTTCCAGAGACAAACAAATTTTATGGAAATGAGTAAAAACTAGCAACAAGAGACTTCTTAAAATAATGGAGAAATGCCTTCAAAATTCAGATAGAAAACTACTGTAGAATACAGAGCTCCATACCAAACTATTAATCATGCCTGAGGGCCACCTACTTATTTTTAGATAGTCATGGTCTCACACAAAAAAAGTTTCTATCATCCATCTTTCTTCAATAAGCTATTTGAGGATTTACTCTCATTTTGGTGGAACACACCAAGAATGAAGACATCACGGGACCCAAGAAACAAAGAATCCAAAAGAAAAGGGAGACAAAAGGAACATCCAGAGTGGTGGTCAGGATGGAAGATTTTAAGTGTAAAAATGGTAAAGCCAAGTCAAATCCGAGCAGGTCAGAAGACAGAGAGGGACTTCAAAAAAGTGAATGATTATTTAATATATCAAAATGTCTTGAAAGATGATTTAGACAATTTTAAGAGTTTAGGATCAAATCAGTATTAAGTACACAGATGACTAAACAACAACAAAATGGCAATTATTCACTCCAAAGAAATCTAGTTCAAGAAAAGCAATAACTATATACAACATGACTCAGCCAAGAACCTGGTGTCCACAAAGTCATTACAAAAAAGGAATCAATACCAGTCTAATCCAAATTAGACATAGGAACATTGGCAGGCTGGGGATTTGGGAAGGGTCTGAAGTTGAAAAAGTCTGTTTTGGCAGTGAGGAGAAAGACTCAAAAGGGTATTAAAAGAAGACCTAACATGGATCAGTTAAGTCAACAAACAATGCAAATACCAAATTTTAAAAGAAAGCAGTCTCTTCTAGAGAGAACTGACAGGGATAATAGGTGATGGAAAAGGTTCAGATTCAAAGTATTTCATTAATACTTGACTATTTTTAAGCATACCCATGCCATCTGTTTGGCTTCATCGGGGTTGAGACTGTAAAGAATCTGCCTGCAATGCAGGAGACCCGGGTTTGATCTCCTGGGGAAGGGAATGGCAACCTAATTCGGTATTCTTGTCTGGGGAATTCCAAGGACAGAGGAGCCTGGTGGGCTAAAATCCATGGGATCGCAAAGAAGCAGACACGACTGAGCGACTAACACGGTGCTTTTGATTAATATGAAAACTAGTTTTCAAATTATCACACTGGCCAATATCATAAGACCAATGTTGGTGGATAAGAACGGAACCTGGTAACCCAGTTGGGAAGCTATGGAGAGTCTTAGTGATAATGGAAGCTCAGTAAGAGCGAGATTACTGAGGGAGTGTTAGAAACGAACCTTCCACGTGGACTCAAACAGAACTGAATGATTATCTGGATCAAAAGAGTGAGAATAAGGTCAACTCCGACGGGTTTTTCGGTTTTGCTTTTACCTGAGCGATTGTACCAGCAGATACATCTAATGAGATGGGGGAGCCTGTGGAAAGCGCAGGATGGCGGACGGGTTAGGTCTGGGTGACATTTTAGCCCGGGTTTACACAAAAACTTTACAACTAAGGTCTGAAAAGACAGCAATGAGTGCAATCTTTGCTAAGAAGTAAAGGGCATCATTATGTTAACTTTTAAACAATCAGATCACTT
>NW_011494867.1:2082208-2095722 GCF_000754665.1 Bison bison bison
GTGAAAAGCTTATATGTGGGACATGCCAGTTAGCAATTCCCTGGGGACGCAAGGTCTGCCTTTCAGAAGAGTTCAGGGTGGGTGAGAAAACGCGATGCCCAACGACCCGCAGCGTCTGAGTTCACTTGCAGGTTCCCGCCCTCCGAGGTGGGGCGGCGGTCCAATCCAGGCCACCAGGAGCCGCTGCGCAAAACGCCTCGGCGGACGCAACCAGGGCCACGCGGGTTGTGCAGAGCCGGCCGGCAGGCGAGGGCGCGGGGCGGGGCCGCCCGAGGCGAGCGCTGCCCGGCCACCGGGCCCACGCACAACGGGCAAAGCGCGCCTCACGTGAGCCGCTGGGCGGGGCGAGTCGCCTCTCGCCTCAGGCGGAGTCGCTCACCCGAGGGCACGTAGTCCTCGTCCTCCTCGGAGGTGGAGAAGTCTTCAGAGTCGAATTCCTCCATGTCGCTACCGCGCAGGGTCTACAGGGGCGAAGCAGCTGTGCCCAACGGCAAAGCTCTAGGGATAGAGAGTAGTGGTGCGAGACAGGAGGCAGTGGCTGGGGCGGACCCCCGCAGCGTGGAGCATGCGCAACGCCTGCTACGCGCACCCAATGCGACACTTCCGGGCCAGAGGCTCGGGCTTGCAGACGCGGGCTCGCTGCTGTGGCGAGGCATGCTGGGACGAGTAGTCTTCAGCGCTCCGCCGCTTCGCCTGAGAGGCTGTATCCTTGAAGCAAAATTTGTTTGCCTGTGGAAAGACGGCCGACCTTTGTTTAGTAGTTGACGTTTTTGAACTCGCTTACTTGTGAAAATTTACTGTCACCCCCAAAATCAAAAATTTCGGTGCTTTCTGGGTTTATTTGCGGACATGCGCAGAGAGAGAAAATTTTGAGTTAACCAGTGGTGGATCGTCGAGATTGGAAGCACATGATCCACTATATTACTTCAGCTCTAGAAGTGTAAATAAGTGTCGTATTCGCGGTCTATTTCTTGCCGCGGTTTTTCATCTTTGGGCTCTCTGTTAGAGATTTCGCTGTTTAAAACGACCCTAAGCATAGTGCTGGGGTGCTGCCTAATGTTCATAAGCACAAGAAGGCTGATGTACCTTATGGAGAAAAATACGTGTGTTAGATAAGCTTCGTTCAGGCATGAGCTGTAGTGCTCTTGGCCATGAGTTCAATCTTATTCAATCAACTATGCGGTACTTAAAGAAAAAGGAAATTCTTTGATCCGTACGTGTAGCTGCTCCGAAAAGTCCTAAAATGACATCCATAGTGAGCGAGGAAGCTGTGGAATAGATGGAAAAACGGCTCAGTTTGTGGATTCATGAGATGACGACTGATAAAAAAAGGTCTCGTGGACAGCCTTGTTGTGAAACTAAAAGCCTAAGAACCTCTCCACTAGTGCTGGAAGGCTTGCACATTTCAAAAGTCAGGATGGTATCTGTTGTGTTAACCTTGCAGGTGGGGCAAGTTTTGCAGATCTGGAAGCTGCGGAACTCAAACAATACTTGCTAATTGTTATACAGGAAGAGGATATATGAAAGAGCAGGTTTTCAACGCTTATGAAACTGGCTTATTTTACAGGGATGTTGTTAAAAGAACCTATATAATGCGAATAGCCTCCAGTGCCACTGACGTTAAATCATTCCAGGAATATGAAACCTTATTTTTGTGCACTAATGCTAAGGTCGACTTTAAGTGCAAACCCCTACTGGTATAGAGCTGCAAGTTCAGTTACTTAGAAGGAAAAGCATGAACCATACCTTGTGTCAGTCTACCAGAAGTTGAATACTGTCTCCAGGGCAGAAACTTTTCCTTCAAGATTTTGTTGATTTTGCATAATGCCCCACTCCACTGCTGTAGGACACTCAAAAATCCCCACACCAAGGTACAAGTTCTTTTCATGCCCACAAATACTACCTCTCTCATCCAGCCCTTGTATCAGAGTTCTCTAGCTCAGTCCTGTCCAACTCTTTGCAACCTCATGGACTGCAGCATGCCAGACTTCTCTGTCCATCACCAACACCTAGGGCTTACCCAAACTCATGTCCATCCATTCAGTGATGCCATCCAACCATTTCCTCCTTTGTTGTCCCCTTCTCCTCACGCCTTCAACCTTTCCCAGCATCAGGGTCTTTTCCAATGAGTCAGCTCTTTGCATCAGGTGGCCACAGTATTGGAGCTTCAGCTTCAGCATCATTCCTTTCAATGAATATTCAGGAATGATTTCCTTTAGGATTCACTGGTTTGATCTCCTTGCAGTCCAAGGGACTCTCAAGAATCTTCTCCAACACCACAGTTCAAAAGCATCAATTCTTTGGCGCTCAGCTTTCTTTATAGGACAACTCTCACATCCATAGATGACTACTGGAAAAACCATAGTCGACTAGACCGACCTTTGTTGGCAAAGTAATGTCTCTGCTTTTTAATATGCTAGGTTGGTCATAACTTTTCCCAAGAAGCGTCTTTTAATTTCACGGCTGCAGTCACCATCTGCAATGATTTTGGAGCCCCGAAAAATAGTCTCTCACTGTTTCCACTGTTTCCCCATCTATTTGCCGTGGAGTGATGGGACCGGATGCCGTGATCTTGTCTGAATGTTGAGTTTTAGGCCAGCTTTTTCACTGTCCTCTTTCACTTTCATCAAGAGGCTCTTTAGTTCTTCTTCGCTTTCTGCCATAAGGGTGCTGTTATCTGTGTATCTGAGGATATTGATGTTTCTCTCACCAATCTTGATTCCAGCCCAGCATTTTGCATGATGTACTCTGCATATAAGTTAAATAAGCAGGGTGACAATGTACAGCCTTAATATACTCCTTTCCCTATTTGGAACCAGTCTGTTGTTCCATGTCCAGTTCTAACTGCTGCTTCTTGACCTGCATACAGATTTCTCAGGAGACAGGTCAGGTGGTCTAGTATTCCCATCTCTTGAAGAATTTTCCAGTTTGTTGTGATCCACACAGTCAAAGGGTTTGGCACAGTCAACAAAGCAGTTGATGTTTTTCTGGCACTCTTGCTTTTTCGATGATCCAACGGTTGTTGGCAATTTGATCTCTGCTTCCTCTACCTTTTTTAAATCCAGCTTGAACATCTGGAAGATGTTCACATACTGTGGAAGCCTGGCTTGGAGAATTTTGAGCATTACTTTGCCAGCGAGTGAGATGAATGCAATTGTGCGGTAGTTTGAACATTCTTTGGCACTGCCTTTCTTTGGGATTGGAATGAAAACCCACCTTTTCCAGTCCTGTGGCCACTGCTGAGTTTTCCAAATTTGCTGGCGTATTGAGTGCAGCACTTTCACAGCATCATCTTTCCATAGCACTTTCATAGCTCAACTGGAATTCTATCACCTCCACTAGCTTTGTTCATAGTGATGCTTCCTAAGGCCTACCTGACTTCACATTTCAGGATGTCTGGCTTCAGGTGAATGATCACACCATCGTGCTTATCTGGGTCATGAGTGGAGAGGAGAGGTTTGACCATAGTGTCCACTGCATCACTGTACAGCCTGTAGCTCCATCAATAGGAAAATATTAGGTGCTTTTATAAAACTTTAAATGCTTAATTTTTCACTTCCCAGGACTTTATATGCATGACTATACAGACTAGTATGCGTTTATGTATGACTTAGGGGAGAATTAAGGTACACAATCTCACTGTTACTCATAACACAGTAATACTCATTGAAACGTTTCATTATAAATACTGTATATCATTATTTATAAAAATGATATATTAAATTGTATCTTTGAACAGAAACACAGGTAAAACAAGGTTATGTACTCATCAGTTGACAAAAACCTATAGGTTCTCAGAAACATACAGGAACTCAACCCTGTATGTTTTTGTCAACTGTGTGTATATGGTGATCTTACAGACATAATTACAAGGGTAAGCTGTATTCTAGAAATCGAACATCATCCACACCATTTCCTTCAAGCTAATACATATGCAAGTACTACCATATGTAATGGTTCTCATTCTCTCAGATTAAAAATTTTGTATACTGCAATTCTGGGAGGCAATAATCCTCCTATTCTGTGGGGATCTTTTCACATTAATGGCATCCTTTTAAGCATAAAAATTTTTAATTTTTATGAAGTCCCGTCTACCTGGTTTCTAACATCCCTCGTGCTTTGGGGGTTGTATCTAATGTTCCTTTGCCTAACCCAAGATCACAAAACTTACTCCTGTATTCTTCTGAGAGTTTTATTGCTTTAATTCTTATATTTAAGTCTATGCCTCATTTCAATAAATCTTTCTTATGTGAGAATAGAAAAATAGACGTACAATTAAGACCCAATATTTGAGAGTTGACCATTCTGTCTCATTTTCCTTGGACAGCATAGTTAAACCCAGCGGTGACAAACTGGGATGTAGCTTTTTGCCCCATCCCTGGGATCTGAGTCTGAGGAAAAGGCTACCCCAGAGTTCTTCAGCAGTCTCTCTCCTCCAACACCCTGCTTCTCCCATTCTCTTCACAGCTTACCAGCACCCCATACATTTGTTCAGATTCTGACCACTTTAAGGGTAACCAGGAAACTATTTTCTATTGTGTTGTTTAGTAAGGAAGTCTAAAATTGGTTAGCAGGCCAAATCCAGCTTAAAGACATATACTTTTGGACTTGAAAAGCATTTTCCATGAATTAAAATATGTCACCAGCTATTATATTGATTTTGAACAAATACACATTTGGTCATTGAGATGACCAAAATTTCTCATATACTCCCATCTTCATCCATAGTTCCTGGCTCGTTATCTTCCAAAACCCTGGAATTTCTGGAATATTGAGTGATCAAGGTGTTTTGTGTTAGCAAAGGATAGGTGCTGGTTGCCAGGAGAGCCAACCTTGTGATTACAGGATTGAACTTTCAGTTCCCAAGCCCCCTACAGCCCTCCCCTGCCCCACCTCTGGGGAGGCGCAGCATGTTGCAAGCTGAATCCCTCCCCAGTAGCCAGTGATTTAATGAATCATGCAACGTAATGATGTAATGATGAACCCAAAGGACAGGGTTGAGAGATTCCCAGTTGGTGACCATGTGAAAATTCCGGGAGAACTGTGCCTGTGGAGAGGTCATGGAAGCTCCACACTCCTTCCCCATGCATAGCCCTGTGCATCTCTTCCATCTGGCTGTTCCCGGAGCTATATCCTTATGAAAAACCAGTGATCTAGTAAGTAAAATGCCTCAGTTCTATGAGTCAGTCTAACAAATTAATAGAACCCAACTTATCAGTCAGAAGCACAGGTAACAACTGGGACTTGGAACTGTATGCTGGAGTAGGGGTTGGTCTGGTAGGACTAAGTACTTAACAGGTAGAATCTGGTGCTATGTCTGGGTAGAGTCAGAATTGAGTTCAATTGCTGGGCACCGTGCTGTTGTCCAAGAATTGCTTGTTGGTATGGGGAACACTCAAAATACCAGCACTTAAAAACTGAGAGATTGTACATAATCTAGATTTCCAACTTCCTTTGAAAAAGTAGAGAATCTGCCAAGACTGGGCACATAATCCCACCCAGCAGAAATAGGCTGAAATTGAGGAATCCCTTTAGAGAAAGGTCTCCAGTTGGCCACAATAAAATCCCAATCCCCAAGTTTCCTGGTTAATTATTACTGTGTTGTCTTGGCAATATAATTTATGGGATCCTTCCCGCTCTCATTCCCCAAAGTTTCTTCCTACTGTCCAATCTTGGCTTACCACATTTTAGAAACAGAAAAGATTCTCCTCTCTTAGGATACATCAGATATCGGAGGCTTCTAGCTGAGCTCTGCATCACTCTGGTGTGCTAGAAACATTCTGTATCTTGATCTAACTGCTACCACTTCGTAGTGTATGGGGTTTCTCTGGTGGCTCAGAGGTTAAAGCATCTGCCTGCAATGCGGAGACCTGGGTTCGATCCCTGGGTCAGCAAGATCCCCTGGAGAAGGAAATGGGAAACCACTCCAGTATTCTTGCCTGGAGAATCCTATGGACGGAGGAGCCTGGTGGAGAAACATTCTGTATCTTGATCTAACTGCTACCACTTTGTATAGTGTATAAATATATACAAATTCATCAAGACACACATTCAAGATTTGTGTACTACAGTGTATATTATACCTAAACTAAAACAAAGTATTAGAGAATGGATGGGTAGTTTCCTGCCAGACACTGAATATCTGTGCAACGCCTGGAATTATAGCAGCTGTGTCTAACTGTGACAATGGGGTAAACTAACCAAACCAGACAATCTAATTTGCCAAAAAACGGCAGAGTAGAAAATGATTTATGTCACAGAAAACCATGAAGCTCCTCTTCATGTGGACTCAGTGTTGAAATGATACATTTATTTCACAAACTGTATCAGCTTTCAGCAATCCCAGTGTATAATCATACAAAAGCTTCTGGATGCTAACATACAGCCTACAAAGCAGAGTTAAATCACATCTTTGGACAAGAATTTTACCATAAACTAGTTAAGTTGAACATAAAGGAAATACAGTTAAAGATATATGTTGAATTGTTGTTCAATTGTTAAGTCATGTCAGACTCTGTGACCCCATGGACTGCAGCTCCCGAGGCTCCTTTGTGCTCCATTATGTCCCGGAGTTTGGTCAAATTCGTGTTCACTGAGTCGGTAATAGTATCAAACCATCTCGTCCTCTGCTGACCTCTTCTTCTGCCTTCAATCTTTCCCAGTGTGAGTATTTTTCAATGAGTCAGCACTCTGCATCAGGTGGCCAAACTATTGGAGCTTAAGCAACAGTCCTACCATTGAATATTCAGAGTTGATTTCCTTTAGGATTAACTCTTTTGATCTCACTACAGTCCAAGGGTCTCTAAAGAGTCTTCACTAAGTTTAAAAAAAAAAAAAAGCAACTTTTTCTATTAGTTAAAAAAAAAAAGTCCAGTTACTTTTTTGTGATCCTTTGTACTTTTCTTCTCTGACTACCCCTGGAAAATTGGTTCTCCTGGCTATTTTTAATCAGAAGCCAGAGTGCATATTGCTTTAAATCAAATAGCACTGCACATGAAGTCATGGGCAGTTAGCCTTACACTCACAATGAAAACTCCCCTTTAAAAATGTCAAGACTTAATTGCCAAAATTATTTTCAAAACAGCTAACAATAACAATTTTGTTTTGTTAACAGATAACAAAACAGAAAAAGATGACAAAAACAGGTTAACAACTGTATTTTATACAAACCAGTTTAGGTGCTTAAGGACAAAGTCAGATACTTAATTGTTGCAATCCTTTTTCTTTTCAAGGTCACATTTTTCAGGCCTTTAAATGAAAAAGAAAGTTAGGGATTAGAAGAAAAATCAAAAGAGCTAAAATTGGGATTTAAAAAGCTCTGATATTTAATTCTCTTGAAGGACATAAATTCTCTTGAAGGAAAATGTAAAGGACACATTGGAAGGCATATCTGAAAATTAAAATTTCAAGAGCCTCAGTGGCCAATGGAGTCTCTAGCAAAAGGTGGGGTGGAGGGAGGAATAAGATATTTGGATATTTATTCCCCTGGCATCTCCCTGGATGGTCCATCACTCAAGTGAGGTTCAACTCCTCACACGAGGCCCTCTCTATCGCCGCTGCCATAGACTGTTCCCTGCTGTGGCCCCTCAGGTCTAGGGGTGGTGATGGAGCCTCATTACTACTAGCTGGGGATACCACACTCTCCCTAACCCTGTGATTTTTCATTACATTGTGAGTTATTAAACTCTCCTCAAGATACTGAAATATGAAGATGCCATCTGTTTCCTGCTGGGTTTCCCTAAAACATAGTGGATTTCTTATTTTTGAAAGGCTATTAGCTCTAAGAAACAAAAGCATTAATACAGAATACAGTGAGATGATTTTCATGAGTGACTTAAACAAGGTGAACTTGCCAGGCTGTCACATCTTCCTCTGCTTATCTTCAGAACTATGGTAATAGTATTTTCTGAAACATGCTGTCTCCAAGTAGAATGTCTAAGCATCAACAGGGATTATTTTAAAAGCACTCAAGGAAGCTAGAAGTAAAAATTATGCCAATTGAAAGTATCTGTGCTAGAAAGCTAAGGCAGAAGAATCTCTGCCTTTCAGTCTAATACTTAATCCAGAAAGTAACTTTCATAGTAACACATTCAATAAATCCAACAGACACTGTTTAGTAATACCAGAAACAAGCCTTGGAAACCACAATTAAGCCCAAAGAATGCTAATGCTATATGTAGTCTAAAGCAGTATTCTAAAATATAGGTTGTAACAGATTTTGCAATCAATTCAATGGGTCATAACATTTTTTCAAATGACACATACTAAATAATTACATAGTAATGGACATAGAGTTCATCATACAAACCTACATTTATGAGTACACGAAGTACTAATAACACATACTCTTATTGTGAGTGGCAATCAATAAAGTTTGAAAGCCACTGGTCTGAAGAGAATCCTTTTCAAACAATATAATGATTAGAAGGATAAAGCCAAAAAAAAAAAAAAAAGGATAAAGCCATGTTATTTCAGCCAACAGCACCTTCAGTCCTCACAACACATACAGTGTTATGTTGTTCCCCTGTACAAGCACATTAATAGCTGAAATAGGGAATGCCTTGGCAGCCCCATGGTTAGAACATGTTTCATTCTATTTCATTTCTCTTAAATGATGACTGCAAATGACAGCTTAAAAAGCACTGGCCTAGGGCATTAACAGTCAGTACGGAGGACTCTGCTCCTCTCACAGCCACCTTCCTCGGTGTTTACCTCTCTTCCACTGTGGTGGCAAGCACTCAAATCCTATTCCTTCTTAGGTTCCTGTGTAACTATTGCATGACTTCCACCACCTGGTGCTCCAGTGGGAAAGAAATGTTTGGATGAAGAAGCAGATAAAAAGTATGGAGCAGCGACTTCCCTAGTGGTCCAGTGGTTAAAACTCAGGGCTCCCAATGCAGATCCCTGGTCAGGGAACTAGATCCTATGTGTCACAACTAAGACTCAGCACAGGGAAATAAATAAATGTTAAAAAAAAAAAAAAGTACGGAGCAGATGTGAACACAGCCCTCCCTCACGTCCCTGCACTCATGGCCACGACACCCTGAGAACAGAGTCACTGCAAACACCTCCGGCCCATGGCCTGAGTGCCATGGAAGCAGCTGAGCGAGCATGGCAGGGAGCTGGAGGATCACACGGCCCCAACCTCCTCACTCCCTGCCAAGTCCCCCAACAGGACAGAGTAGCAGCCACCACCAGCAGCAGCTGGAAAACACAGCTGCTTTCTTCCCTGGCTATCTTCCCTCACCCTTTCACCTCCCTGCTCGGGCTTCCAGGAATCACCCCTCAAACTAACAACCTGCACTCAAACCTCCGTCTCAGGGTCTGTGTTTGGATCAAAGCACACCAGTGTACATGGTGTTGTTTGAAACCAGAAATGCAATGAATAGGAAGGTCTGTCCTATAAAAACTGATAAATTGACAAGAAAGCCAATGATTTTTTTTTTTAATGTAAAAAACTCAAGACTACACTGTTCTGGGGGGTGAGGGAGAGGATGAGGCAACAAACTAACTGAAGGGTCAGTGAAGCTGTTACAGGTGACTTGTTTTACCTCCAACACAAGACAGCTCTACCCAAAAGTCAGAGGGTGGTAAGGGCTGTGATGGGTGCGGTCCATGTCCACTTGTCTGGAGGCTAGTGCCCTGAGACTCCCCATACTTAACTGTTTGCTTTACTTCTTAGATACAGGTTATGAAGAAAAAAATGTTTACTGCCTGCGAAGAAAAAATTCTACTATTCAGCTCAAAATAACTCATATACAACAGAAAATATGAAGGGAAAAAAACTATTCTGTTCTTGACACTGTGTTAATTATTTGGAAGTTACCTTTAACTTTTTCCTGTTCCAATGAGATACTCAGGGGTCAAAGAAAGTACTCAACCCAAATCTTTATTACAGATTATGATAAATTACTAATGTTTTCATTTAAAAATACATTTTAAACATGAAGTCTACTACATGTTGAGCTCTGCAGCCAACACTGTGAATCAGGACTTTTATCAGAATCAAACAAGAAACCTATGGCTAATTGTTCTCTGCATCCTCCATTTTGACAAGTATTTCAGCAAAGACAGAAGAGCAGGAGAATTTCTTCTCTCGAGAAAGGAGTCATGAGAGCTACAGGTAAACGATGTCCTTGTACTGAAAACAACTTCTCCAACGTGGCAGGTACACCTGGACCTGAGCCTAGACTACTCACCCTGAGCCAGCAGGAAGTGATGGCACCGCTGAGGGGACATTAGCTTGAGGTTTGTCTTTCTCATCTTGCTTGAACACAGATTTCGCTTCTTGAGATGTTTCACCCACCTCCTTAGTCATGCTGCACAAAGGAAGGAGACACCAACTTTACAAGAGGTATAAAAAGAAAGAAAATCTTTAAAAAGGGCCCAAATAACAAGGATAAACACCGGGCTTTCAGGAAATTCTGACTGCTGAATCTTATGATTCAAGTTTACCATAACACTTCTAGACAAAGACATTTCCCCTTATTAATTTAACAAATGAAACAACAGCAGATGGAAGTCTGACATCTTTATAAAATCCCCTCATTTCTGTCACATGACAGTCACCACTGAATCACAGCCCACATGTGTCACTGATGTGAGAACTGAAGGGCTCTCCCACTGCACCTCACATGCACATTAGTGCTCACGCTTAAGTCAAAGTGGGAACAGGGAGGTGGAGTAATTGGGAGAAACACACTGGCATTATTTCAAGGAGAAAAGCAACAGTATAAACAATTGGGATACTCTAAAGGCTTCTGTTCTATATCTAAAAAAAACCCAATGATGAAACAAAATTCCTTAACATTGGCCACACAAGTAGTGACTTAGAAGTGGAATAAAGTTCCCAATTTAGAATCTTGTCCAATTTCAGATAGGAAAGAAAGGTTCTCAACAAAACTGACTCCTAAAACATCAAATAAAGATATGGATGGTGCCAGAAATTTCAGATAAAGAAGGGAAATGCCTAATGTATGGGTTTCCCAAGTCAATAAAAACATCTGAGAATTCCATTTAAATGCCAATCTGTGTGTCGGACAGTCTAAGATTATGATCATTGTGTTATCCTGAGTGATCAAAAAGGTCATTCAGAATTATGAGAAAATCCTATAAATTCCAGATTTCCAAGGAATAAAAGTTCTCATCTTTTCTCTTCTTCCCTCCAGGCATCTTGAGACAAGAACAAAATTTTCTTGCTAAGAACTAACTCCTGCACTCAGTACTCTGTCACCCACACAAGTGGCACAAAGTAAGTACTTCAAGTCTTACACTAAGAATCTTCACTGGCAGGGACTTCCCTGGTGGTAGAGTAGATGGGAACGCACCTGTCAATGTAGGGAACGTGAGCTGGATCCCTGGTTCAGGAAGATGCCACAGAGTAACTAAGCCCATGTATCCTAACTATTGAGCCCAAGAGCTACAACTACTGAAGCCCACATGCCTAGAGCCTGTGCTCCCCCACAAGAGAAAGTGTTAGTCACTCACAAGAGAGGCCGCCGCAGTGAGAAACTCATGCGCTACAATTACAGTCTAGCTGAAGTCCTCAACTAGAGAAAGCAGCAATAAAGATCGTGCGCACCAAAAATAATAAATTGGAAAAAACCCATGAACTTTCACTGGGAAAGACTGCTTTAATCTTGAAGGATGACTTCAAGCAATGAAACAATCTGCTACTCCTACTCAAGTTCTTCTGATGGCTCAGTGTTACTGAGAGCATTAAGTACAAACTCCGAAGAGTCTTCTCTAAGTTATATACATCAAAAGAACTTAAGTTGGAAATCTTTACTGGAAAAGATTAACTGAGTAAAAAAAGGTTTAATGAAAATAAAAGATTAAATTCATTGGAACACTTAGAACAATTCTAGTTCTGACATTTTTTTATTGTTTCATTTCTCTTAAACGTTGCCAACAACAGCTTAAAAACTACTGTCCTAGATTATCAATAAGGTCAGTCTGGAGAACTCTACTCCCATTACTCTGCTCCTCTCACAGCCGCCTCCCTTGATGTTTACTCCATTTCCACTGTGGCAGCACGCACTCGAGTCTTGTTCCTTCTTAGATTCCTGGGTAACTACTCCACGACTTCCACCACTTAGCTGCTCCAGTGGGAGACAAACGTTTGGATGAAGAAGCAGATAAAAAGTACAGAGCAGATGGGAACATAGCCCTTTCTCATGTCCCTGCATTCACCACCATGACACCCTGAGAACAGCGTCACTGCAAACACCTCCGGCCCATGGCCTGAGTGCCACGGAAGCAGCTGAGCGAGCATGGCAGGGAGTTGGAGGATCACACCGCCCCAACCTCCTCACCCCAGCCAAGTCCCCCAACAGGACAGAGTAGCAGCCACCACCAGCACCAGCTGGAAAACACCCTGCCCTGGCTACCTTCCCTCACCCTTTTACCTCCCTGCTCAGGTTCCCAGGAATCACTTCTCACAAGAATGGCCTGCACTCAAACCTCTCTCTCAGGGTTTCCATTTGGTACAACGAGAAGCAGTGTACAGTGTTGCTTGGAGTCAGGGGTGCAAAGATAAGGAGGGCCTGTGCTGAAAAAACTCATAACCTGACAGGAAAAGCCATTCATGTTTTTAAATGTAAAAACACAAAACTTCATTGCTTCGGGATGAAAGGGTGAAGCAACAAACCAACTAAAGGATCAGTGAAGCCCTATAGGTGACTTGTTCCACCCCAAACACCACAAAGAAATCGAGAGCTCTGCTCAGGAGTCAGAGGTGATCAGTGCAGTGATGGGAGTGGTCCATGTTCACCGTTCTCTAGGAGAGACCCCTGACTCCTCCTACTTAACTGTCGGCTTTACTTCTTACATGTAGGTTAAGAAGAAAGTTAAGTTTTCCTTCCTCCAAAGAAAGAATTCTCATACACTATGGAAAATGCAAAGGGAGAAAAACTATTAAGTTCTTGACTGTGTGTTAATAAAATTATTTCTAAGTCTGTTTTGACCTTTTTCTGTTCTGATAAGATCCTTACAGGTGGAAGCAGGTACTAAAACCAAATCTTTATTATAATTATGACGAACTGCTGACATTTTCATTCAAAACTTACTTTTTAAACGTGAAGTCTTCTGTACGTTCAGCTCTGTGTCAACACTGTGAACCAGGAATTTTCTCAGAATCAAACAAGAAACCTATTGTTAATTCTGCACCCTCCCTAATTGGCAAGTATTTCAAGAAAGGCAGAACAGCAGCAGAATTCCTTCTCTCAGGAAAGGAGTCTCCTGGAGAAGGAACAGCAACCCACTCCAGTATTCTTCCTTGGAAACTCCATGGAAAGAGGAGCCTAGCAGGCTACAATCCATGAGGTCACAAAGAGTTGGACACAACTTAGCAACTAAATATGCAATCTATTCATAGGTAAACCATAGATTACATCTTTCCAGTGCATTGTTTTCCCTATGGGCAAACGATCTTCTGGTGTTTTTACACTGGTTGAATGTCCTATGTACTTAGTGTTAAGTTGCTCAGCTGTGTCTGACTCTTTGTGATTTTATGG
>NW_011494867.1:2095822-2142960 GCF_000754665.1 Bison bison bison
CACTGGAGTGGGTAGCCATCCCTTCTCAAGGGCATCTTCTCAAACCCAGGGATCAAATCTGGGTCTCCGGCATTGCAGGCAGATTCTTTACAGTCTGAGCCACCAGGCAAGTCACTCACCTCTATGCACTTAATAGTAATACAAATCTAACCACTTCCTTCATTATATAAATCTCTTCAAAAGTTTCAAGTACTTTGGTGTTTTAAAAAAGTGTCTTCTTCCAGACTCCTGGATCCTTCTCTAACAATGTGGGTTCAGTGCTCTCTTGGACTAGGTCTCCACTGCTGTCACCCTCAGGATGCCTTCAGGACTCCTATCCAGTGTTGGATCTTCTGATTCCTAGACCTCATGGAATTTGTTTTCATGTTTTATTTGTTTCAAAAAAGCATTTTTTTGAAGAGGACATTCTCCAGTATTTTTCCAATAAAAAGAGTTTGGGAGATGAAAAACAAGAAAGAGAGTACTAATAGGTACAGGTAAAGGGCATCACTATACTCAAGACATCTTCTCCAACATCTCAGGTATGCCTGGGCCTGAGACTAGACTACTCACCCTGACCCACCAGGAACTGAGGACACAGTTGAAGGAACGTTAGCCTCAGGTTTTTCTTTCTCATTCTGCTTTAAGACGGATTTTGCTTCTTCATTTGTGGCATCCTCTTCATTAGTCACTCTGCACCAAGGAAGGAGATACCAAGTTTACAAGAGAATAAAAAGAAAGAAAATCTAAGAAAAGGGTACAAGTAACAAGAAAAAACCACTGGGATTTCTGTAAATTCTAGTTGCTAAACTTCATGATTAAAGTTCACTCGAACAATTCTAGAGAATAGTCCCTCTCTCTGCAAAGATCAAAGACAGTGAATAGCAATGAAGACCCAGGGCAACCAAAAATTAAATAAAAATAATTTTAAGAAATATCTTCAAAAAAAAAAAAAAAAGAAATATCTTCTCTGGCTATGACTGCTTTAACCTCAAAGGATGACTTCAAACAAAGAAACAAAAAAACATCGTTACTCCCCTACCTAAGTTCTTATGATGGATCAGTATTAACTTAGAACATAAAACGCAAACCGCTGAACCTCACTCACATTCAAGACCACCCAAAATCTGGTCCTACTCTCTATCAGGCCTAATTTCTGTGCCCCTCTATTCTCTTAATCTCATGAATCTATTTGTCACCGCCACTGTATAATCATAAGGTATTTGATTTAGGTCATACCTGAATGGCCGAGTCGTTTTTGGTATTATCTTCAACTTAAGCCTGAACTTTGCAATAAGGAGCTTATGATCTGAGCCACAGTCAGCTCCAGGTCTTGTTTTTGCTGACTGTACAGAGCTTCTCCATCTTTGGCGACAAATAATATAATCAATCTGATCTCGGTATCGACCATCTGGTGATGTCCATGTGTAGAGACGTCTACTAGGTTGTTGGAAAAGGGTGTTTGTTATGACCAGCCTGTTGTGGTGACAAAACTCTATTAGCCTTCGCCCTGCTTCATTTTGCATTCCAAGGCCAAACCTGCCTGTTATTCCAGGTATCTCTTGACTTCCCACTTTTGCATTCCAATCCCCTATGATGAAAAGGACATCTATTTTCGGTGTTATTTCCAGAAGGTGTTGTAGGTCTTCATAGAACCGGTAAACTTCACCTTCTTCAGCATAAGGAGTTGGGGCATAGACTTGGATTACTGTGAGGTTGAATGGTTTGCCCTGGAAACGAACTGAAATCATCCTGTCGTTTTTCAGATTGCACCCAATTATTGCATTTCGGACTCTTTTGTTGACTATGAGAGCGACTCCATTTCTTCTAAGGGACTGTTGCCCACAGTAATAGATATAATGGTCATCTGAATTCAATTCGCCCATTCCTGTCCATTTTAGTTCACTGATTCCTAAGATGTCGATGTTTATTCTTTCCATCTCCTGCTTCACCACATCCAATTTACCAGGATTCATAGATCTAACATTCCAGGTTCCTATGCAGTATTCTTCTTTACAGCATCGGAGTTTACTTTCGTCACCAGACACATCGACAGCTGACTGTCCTTTCCACTTTGGCCCAGCCGCTTCATTCTTACTGGAGGTATTAGTATCGGCCCTCCGCTCTTCTCCAGTAGCATGTTGAACACCTTCGGACCTGCGGGGCTCATCTTCCGATGTCCTGCCAGACAGCCTTCCCTGCTGTGTAAGAAACCTGCATGTGGGTCAAGAAGAAACAGTTAGAATTGGATGGACACAGAACAGCAGACGGGTTCAAAATTGGGAAAGTTGTCATTGTTTAGTCCCTAACTAGTGTCCAACTCCTGTAATCCCATCAAGCTGGCAGGAACTTCATCTGTTCTCCTTTAGCTCTACCTTACAGATCTATTTTCATATTATAATTTTAAATAAATGAGAAGGAGGAAACTCCAGGTATGTGGCTCTCATCCACAACAACCAAGAGTATTAAGCTTTTATTGTTTTTCTAAACTAGTAAAAAAAAAAACACCTGTGAATCAACAGAAAAAATAACATTGAGATGAGAAAATAGTATAAGAATCAAACTTTTCTCCTAGTACTTTTATTTGTGACCTGGTTTTCAAAGGTTTTTTGGGGGCTTATAATTCAAAGTTAAAGGAAGTTCTAAAGGGAGAAATAGCTAAAGTCACCGTGCACGGCAAAAATTAAGTCAAACCAAGTATTTAATGCTTAACTCTTACATTTTCTTGTTTCCATTCAGTTAACCACCTCATACTACCCCCAAACTATTACCATATGTGAAAGGACCATTCTCATGTACCCTCACATAGGAGCCACTGTTTTCCTTGGGGCTTCCAAGGTGGAACCAGCAGTAAAGAACCGGCCCTGCCAACTCAGGAAACGTAAGTGACTCGGGCTCGATCCCTGGGTCAGGAAGATCCCTGGAGGAGGACATGGCAGCCCACACCAGTGTTCCTGCCTGAGAATCCCATGGACAGTGGAGCCTGGCAGGCTACAGTCCACAGGGTTGCAAAGACTAAAGTACTGTTTTCCTTGAGTTCAAGTGTAACTCTTTCAAAACATTAAGAGAGGTTGGAATGAGAACAGATATCTAACACCATTGAGAAAGATGCTTCTTTTTTTTTAAGATGTTTCTTTTTAGGTGGTCCAGGATTCAGAATCCGTGTAATGCAGGGGACAGCGGTTTGAACCCTGGTCTAGGAAGATACCACATGCTGCAGAGCAACTAAGCCCGTGCACCACAACTACTGAGACCACGCTTTAGAGCCAGAGCTCTGCCTCAGAGAAGCCACCCCAGTGAGAAGGCAGCACACCACACCAGAGAGGAGCCCCTGCTCACCCCAACCAGAGAAAGCCCGAGTGCAGCAAGGAGGCCCCAGGGCAGCCAATGAATAGGTCAATTAATAGTAAACAAAATATATGTTAAGATAGAGATGTGCTTTTTTAAAGAACTAGTTTTGAAGCTTGTGACTGTCACGTTACCTGACTTCTTCACCAGCAAGAGGTGATTTGGTGAGTTTAACTTCTTCTGCTTTTTTAGGTTTCTCTAGCTCTTCCACTTTGACCAAATTACTTGAACTTGTCTCTTCAGTCTCCTCTCCTGTCTATGAAAAAGGAAGTGTAATAAGTTTCACATTAGAATGAAAACTGAAAGATCCACCCAAATATATTGTTTCTGGCTAGTCTTAACATATATTTCCATCTTTAAGTACTCACTGAAAACTGACTTTCTCTCACAAGGAATGCTTTGCTTTTCACATAATAGAGTTACTATTAAAAGGCAGCTAGCTTGATTTTGCTGAAGCCTCAAACCTCAGTTTCTAAATTGAGAAAATCTGCCTAGGGAACTTCTGGCATTTCTGAGGAAGCATTTGTCCCATTCACCTATAAACTTACTTTGGTTTGTGTACTCGGAGGCAGTTCTGATTTTGGTTCTGCGTCACTGACGGAGCTGGCCAGCACGTCAGCCTCCTCTTGCCTGGCATCCTCTGACTCGGCGCCTTTTTCCTGCTCTGCAGCTGCATCTTCCTTCTCAACAATCCTCCCTCCAGATTCCCTGCTGGCATCCTCCTCCTCCTCTTGGTCCAGTGAGAGGCGACCTTGTTTTCTCTTCCTAATCACCAACAGTCACAATGAAGAAGAGAAGACAAACAGGCAAAATAATTTGTTATCCCTTCCTGAATTCCAAACGTAATGTTGCAAACCTAAGAAAACTCTTAAACTGGGGACTAGTGATTAACACGCATGAGACAGTGAGTGGGAGAGATAAGCTGTGATTTTGTGGAAGGGAAAAAAAGAACTGGATCCCTACTGTAAGCATTTTCCTGAAACACTTAGAATCAAATATACTGTTCTAAGTTGGGATCAGCTATTTTTACCAAGAAAACACCCAGAATCACCTTACAAAATCAACTGGTTTAAAAAGAGAGCTCTAAGAACAAACAAATGTCAGCTATTTGTGACTTTTTACAAGTCATTTCATCTGAAGGACAGAGATTGAAGAGAACCTTAGAGTTATACACACTGCTTTTGCCTAGAGCTCTGAGGGGGTGAGGTACAGGGAAGACTTGTATCTTCTGTCTGTCTGAAGATAGGAGATGGAATACTGAAAAACTCAAGGACAAAAGCACTGGGCTTAAAACAGTAATTGCTTAAGACTATTCTCGCTACAAGGAAATCATGTAATATTCAAAATCTTTTTTTACAATCTACTTTTTGTTTCAATGCCCAGGAAGACAAAAACATCAGTTAGATAATAAAAGACAGATCTTATTTACAAATGTACATGCCTACAAAGACACACACAAGCGGTGCAGCCAAATAAAAAGATTTTTAATTGAAATTTCATTTTAAGTCAGGTGCACTTATTGATTACACATCGATTTTTTTAAAAATTAAAGGTCAAGAATTTTTAAAGCTTTCCAGAGAATAAGAATGTAATTCCAAAATACCACAAAATGTTCCCCTCAATGAGAAAAAGGTTAGAAACACTGGCAGCAAGAAATATATCATCGGATCAATCCTATCAATCTCAATGGTTGTGACAGCAGCCCCTGACTTCAGGGCCTCGAGGGCAGCATCACCTGGCCAGAACGCTCTCAGCCTTTCTTTTTGTCCCTTTGGTTTTCTGTGTCTCCTCTTCACCATCCACTTCATCTTCCTTCACTAATTCATTTATATCATCTTCATGACATTCTCCACCTGAAATCACATTAACAGGGTGGTCAGACAGACAGGAATAAAGGTTTTTCACATTGAGATGACACATTTTCATTAAGAAAAAAAAAGTCTAATACTTTCCCTTGTTCTTCACCAGACTAAATACCATTTTCTGAGGGCTGTCCTCCTTGTTTCTGAAGACTAGGCTACGTTCCCCCATTCTAGGCCTCCAAGACAGTCCATATTTTTCTCCTGAACTCACTCCATTTATACTTAATGTCTGCAATTCCTGCTATGCTCCACATAGAGGACACAGCTGTACAAGTCTTTAGCAGTATATGCTGACTGAATAACAGAAATTCCAAGTCTACTACTGTACTTCTCAAAAAGAAACTGATGTTTCCACCTGATCTTGGAATCTTTCAAACTAACCAAAAGATATCTTATCAATAAAAGAGGTTTAGAAAAAGGCTTAAAGACTTCAAGTTAGACATAACAGAAAGAAACACATCAATTTCCCATCTCCCTGACATTCAGGGTCCCGAACAAGAGTATTGTTTGGATGCCCAGTCTGACCACATTCTATGGGTAACAACCAACAGATCCTGGTACACACACAGATTTTACCAAACCACCAGATTTTGTTACTTCACTTAAGCTTTTACAGAAAGTACAATATACCAAAAAGCACACAATATAACACAGATCAACGAAATTATACAAAGTGAACACACTTGTATAACTAGAGCCAGGTGAAGAAACAGAACGTGACTAGCACTGCAGAAGCCACTTGGGCCCTGCTGCCATCACTAGCCACCACCCACATCCCACAGGGAACCACTATTCTGAAGTCTAACATCAAGGATTAGTTTCACCTGTTTTTGAGTCTTAAGCAAAAAGCCTACAATATGTACTCTTGCCTCCAGCTTCTTCCACTCAACATTCTAAGTCACCCTTCCTTATATGGAGCTGTAGCTTATTCATTGTCATCCCTAAATATTATTTCATTGTATGACTATACCACAATTATCCATTCCTGCATTATGGACATTTGGTTTGAGACCATTACAAAGAGTGGTATTTTGAGTATTTCTCCAGATCCATTTAGTTTTAAATGTTTAACTCACAACGAACTAGGACCACCAAACCCTCGAGGAAAGCCTCTAATATCCAAGGCAAGACTGAAAACAAACAGAAAGGAAATCAGAGCAAACAAAATAAAGGGGGAAAAAATAATTAATCTCCTCAGAGGCATCCACAAAAAAGGATGACTAAAAAAATTAATAAAAACAAAATTATTAGAAAACTCTTAAAAACTACCAACATGACAGCAGTTTAGGGAAAAAACAAAACAAAGATGATGCGAATGAGCCAGCCATAGGAAAATCTGTGAAATGAGCATTTGAGGTCAACAGAATAGTCAATACATGGGTTCTAAAACTAAAGCAAAGTTGGTATCCTAGACAGCAAATGGACATGAGTTTGAGTAAACTCCGGGAGTTGGTGATGGACAGGGAGTCCATGGGTCAGAGTCAGATGTGATTGAACTGAACTGAATATAAATAGAGTATAAAAAGGCAAAACTGCAAGGAAAAACAGAAAACTAAGGAAAATCACTATCGGTAAGCGTCAACAGAACACAGGAGAACACAGTGGGATAGGCAGGGACAGAAGCAAGAGTTCTCTGTGTTTCTCTCTCTGCAGAATTCAGAATATCTCTTAAATTAAGCAAAGTTTAAATAAACAAACATAATCAAAATGATAACACAACACACTAAGGACGGACACTGGAGACTAACATCTCCACGGACTTCACAGTATTTTGACTGCATACGCTTAGCAAAATGCATTCTAGAGACCAAAAAATGTTCTATTCCTATTAGTAATATCAGTGTTGGTATTTTGAAAGTATTTCTTTTATATTACAGGTAAAAGCAAGGAAGTTGTTCTGCTAATCACATTAGGAATACAGATCTTCAGCATATGAGAAATGACACACAATTATAAAACTACCTTAATGAAATTAAGTGAAAACAAATGGTAAAACTGAATTTAAAATTTAGAACTCTTTTTAAGGTTAAGTATTTTCTAGCTCTGTTCACTGAAACAGAATAGAAGCAATCACTCTAGTTGTTCAGTCACCAAGTCCTGTCCAATGCTTTGTGACACCATGGACTGCGGCACAGCAGGCCTCCCTGTCTTTCACCATCTCTCGAGTTTGCCCAAGTTCATATCCATTGAACTGATGATGTCATCCAACCATCTCACCCTATCGCCCTCTTCTCTAGCCTCAATCTTCCCAACATCAGGGTCTTTTCCAATGAGTCAGCTGATCGCACCAGGTGGCCAAAACATTGGGGGTTCAGCTTCAGCATCAGTACTTTCAATGAGTATTCAGGGTTGATTTCCTTTAGGATTGACTGGTTTGATCTCCTTGCAGTCCAAGGGACTCTGAAGAGAGTCTTCTCCAGTACCACAGTTCGAAAGCACCAATTTTTTAGCGCTCAGCCTTCTTTATTTTCCAACTCTCACAAAATTGAAACATTTATCTTTTTTCCCTCTACCTGGCTGATCCTACCAGTACCATATGCTTGTTTCAAAGATGAATCCATACACAAGCATGCATGGTCAGTACAATGAAACTGCAAAGAGCTCACTGAATCAGTTATGGCTCCTTTGGTTGCTTGATTATTGCAACTGGATTACAAGTAGTTACACTAAACATTGTTTATTCTTTGTTTTCAAATTGTGCTTTGTGTCCCCTGCTGCACTATGTCACTGTCAATGTTAATAGCTGCATTACTTATATCCTATCTAATTAATAAAAATGCTGTCTCCTGTAATAACCAATGTGTAATCAGGCCTCAAACAAAACTTTTATGGCTAAACATTTTGAGAAAATCACACATAAAGTAATTGTAATAGCATAATTCTGTATGATAAGGAGCAACAAGGGAAAATGTCTCCTGGATTATAGTCAAGACAGAATCCAGAGAAATTTTAATTATTCATGGAGCCTGGTCCAAAACTTAACACCTGGAGGGGCACATCAAGAATTTTTGTCTAAACTGGGATGAGCCTCTCGGTGTTGTGGGACAAAAGCTGTTCATGGAAAGTCTCCCAAATATTAGTTAAATTCTTGATCAAGAGGGGAAGACCTGAGAAATGAAATGAGCAATTGCAGCCCTTCAATGTGAGTAAATGAGCCCCGAGGAAGAGGAATACTTAAAACCTAGCAGGCATCAGACTGAAAAAACTCCTTTTGGTGAACCCTGAGGAAACTGGGAATACAGGATTACAGGCTCCCAGAGAGGTGATGGACCTACCAAGGAAATAATTTTAATGAGCCCTGACTCTTGCATCTCCCCATACATAGAAAAGTGGTGAATTTCTTAAGATACTGTCTCTTGGATCTGAAGTTCAGTATCTCTAAGTCAACAAGTGTAAAGTAGACACTTTCCAAAGAGGAACAAAGAAGAAGATAAATCTCAACATTCAGAACACTGGCGCCAAAGGTGGACACTCCAGCAAGATCCACTGACAAGCAGAACGCACTCTCTCTTTCCAAGAGGCTGTGGAATGGACTCTGACAGTGGGGAACTGTTGCAGAGAAGCAGCCAATTCTAACTCCTTAATCTTGGAAACTGTTTCTTTGACTTCTTTTTCATTGTTTTTGTTACTACCACCATAACAGCCTACCTTAGAGGACCCTAGAGTTGGACGTGACTGAGCGACTAACACTTTCACAGGACCCTGCCTGCCCCTCTGCCTGACTATTAAACTAAAAAGCTTTTGTTCCGCTCATAGAGATAATCTGATCCCACTCACCCGTGAATAGCTTAAAAAGAAGAGTTGAATACACCCCTTCCAAAGGCTGGCCCTTTCCAGAGATATATTTCAAGACTGAAGACCCTTTTTACTTTACTTCCTCACTGCCTCTCCCTATTCTGTCCTTTGGCTTTAGTTCCTCATTGCTTCTCTCTGTTTCTCTCTCTCCAATTTTATATAACAACCTGGCATCCAGACCCCAACAAGATTAAGAATGCCGACTTTTAAAGTTGTATTCCTTGCCTCAACACCTCATCTCTTGGATTCACTGGCCTGTCCTTCAACAAGCAGAGTGAGCCTGTACTCAGTATCAGATTCTTTACCACTGCACCACCTGGAAAGTCTTCTGGAATTTAAGTCCATCCCAGCTACTATTTAGGTGAGTAACTTTAGGTGCCTCAGTTTCTTCACCTGTAAAATGGAGAGCATAAAAACATGGACCTGGTAATGTTATGTGATTGAGCTAGTAATGAAGTAGCAATGTGAAGTCCTTAAAACACACAAAAGGCATCTATGAAAAACCTACAGCAAACATATGATGATAGGTAAAACACTCGTGTTTTCTCCTTAAAATTGGGAACAAGGCAAGGATGTGAATGCTCACCACTCCTATGCAACACACACTGGAACTGAACCCAGTGAAAAAAGGCTACCAAAAGAAAGAAAAAGTATGCCTCCTGGAAAAGAAGAAATAAAATGGTTTCTATACACTCAGAGTATGATGTATCTTCCGGGGTAGGGAAGGGTAAGGGTGGTCTTGGAACTGTTAATTTTAGTGGTAGTTACATAAATCTAATAAACGTTTCTCAAAAAAACACTGTAAGAGTAAATTTTACTCTACAAAAGTTAAAAGTAGAACTATTTAGAGCATCATTATTATTATTATTTGACATTTATGAAGTGGATTTATTGAGAGAGAGATACATTCCATAGACAGAATGCCAACCATCTCCAAAGGAGAAAGGGGCCCCAGGTAATGGGGTCATCTTGGAAAGCAAGAGCCGTCATGGGAGAAACCCACAGGGTGTGGGCCATCTCAGAAGGCAAGAGGCCTGAAAGCTTTATGAATATCTATAGGGCATTAAGACACTGCACTCATGAAACAAGAATATGATGTTATATAGAAGTTTTCAACCAAAAAATTTTCAAAATTAAAAATATCCAAGGGCTGATACCCAACCCTGGTTATGAGGACAACAAGAAAACAGAGCACATGCTTCTCAGTGGCTTCTGGAAGTTTCTGGTTACAACATCAAACAGCTTGAAGGGCTGCTGACCTGCAACCAATCGTACTGTGCTGTGACTGCTCCCAACACCTCCTCTAAGAACCTCAAAGTAATTGTGGAAAAAGCAGCCCACCTAGCCATCTAAGTCACCAACTCCAATGCCAGGCTGCACAGAGAAGACATTTACGGACAGCTTATGGAAGGAGGAAAAAAACTCAAAAGCGGAATGTTGAAATACTGAAATATTCTCATAAAGCAAAAAAGAAAATTAAAAGTTAGAAAACAGGATAAAAATAGAAAAAACAAAGTACCAGTCCATAAGGTATAACATAAGTCAATATATAAATAATGATGATTACTGAAAAAAAAATGAAGACAACTGTCCCTCTCCAAATTTAAGAAGTTACAGAAGGATGGATATCACTGCGAAATATCAGAAACAAAGACAAGATTCTATCACCTTCCAGAAACAAATATTTTATATAAGTGAGTAGAAACTATCAACAAGAGACTTTTTTAAATAAAAACACTGGAAACTTAGAAAATAATGGGACAAAAACCTTCAAAATTCACATTAAAAATTTATTATAAAACACAAAATTCCAAAAAAAAAAAAAAAAACCCACAAAATTCCATACCAAACTACTAATCATGCCTGAGGGTCACCAAAAAAAGATTATATCATGCAATTTTGTTGAAAAAGTTATTTGATGATTTATCCTCATTTTGGTGGAACATGCCAAGAAAGAAGACATCATGGGACCCAAGAAACAGGGAATCCAAGAGAAAAGAAGATTAAATGGAACATCCAGAGAGGTGGTCATGATGATAGATCTTAGGTTTAAAAATGATTAAAAAAAAAAAAAAACAAGCCAAATTGGAGCAGGTCAGAAACAAAGAGGGAGTTCAAAAAAAAGGACGATTAATAAATATAAATGTTGGGCGGTAACTCAAACAATTTTGAAAGTTCAGAATCAAATCAGTAGTAAGTATATAGATGACTAAGCAACAACAAAATGAAAATTATTCACTACAGAGAAAACTAGTGCAGCAAAGACCAGTAACAAAAAACAAATTACCGCGGGATGTTTACAAAGTCATTATAAAAAAATAAAAAGAATAAATATTAATAGTCTAACCCAAACTGAGGTAAGAACATTGGAAGGCTGGGGAGGTGGGAAGGGTCTGAAGGTGAAAAAGTGTGTGTTGGTAGAGGGGAAAGACTGAAGGAGACGTTAAAAGAAGACCTAACATGAATAGGTTAAGTCAACAGACGACGGAAACACCAAATTTTACAAGAAGAAAACAGTTCCTTCTAGGGAGGACTGACAGGGATGAGAAGTGATGGAAATCGTTCAGTTTCAAAACAAGCCTTTCAGAAATACCTATTTTTAAGCAGGCTCATGGTAACTTCGATTAAAATGAAAACTAGTTTTCAAATGATCACAATGGACAATATGGAAAGACCAATGTTGGTGCGGTGAATCTTCGTGATTATGGGCTCCCCTCGAGGCTCAGTGGGTAAAGAATTCGCCTGCGACGTGGGAGAACACTGGAGACTCCGGTTGGATCCCTGGGTCAAGATCCCTTGGAGGATATAACGGCAACCCACCACCCTATTTCTACCGAGGAAATTCTACGGACAGAGGAGCCTAGGGGGCCACAAACGATGGGGTCCCATTGAGTCGGACCCACTTAGCGATTAAGCACACACATAAATGATAATGGTAGCTCAGTAAGAGCGAGACTGGTGAAGGAGTGATCAGAAATGAATCTTATTTGTAGACTCAAACAGAATTTAATGATTGGTTGGAGCAAAAGTGAGAGTAAGGACAACTGCCAAGGGTTTTTTGTTTGTTTTTATCCTGAGCAATTGGGCGGGCAGATACATCCAATGAGATGGGGAGCCTGGGGAAAGCGCAGGATGGCGAAAGGGTAGGAATGGGTGACATTTTGGCCCCGTTCTGTTTTAGAAGCATATACAAAAACAAAAAGATCCGAAAGGAGAGCTATGAGTTACAGAGGTTGCAAAGAAGTAAAGGACATCACTATGTGGACTTTTTAACCAGATCCCTTTTGAGGACAAAGTGAAGATATGTATCTGGGACGTGATGCCAGCTAGCAATTCCTTGGGGACGGAAGGTCTGGGGGGGATAAGACTGCCTTTCAGAAGAGTTCAGGGTCGCTAAGGGTACGCGATGCCAGACCGCCGTCAGACTCCGAGGTAGGGTTCTCGCGCTCCGAATGGGGAAATGGCCGAAGCCAGGCCCCGAGAAGCAGCTGCGCGTAACGTCGCCAACCACACAAGCCGAGCCCAGGGGGCCGCGCTGGGCGGGCAGGCGGAAGAGGACGCCGAGCCACTCGAGAACCCGCCCGCCGGGCCAACGCACAATCGGCAAAGCGTGCCTCAAGCGAGGCGCTGGGCGGGGCAAGCCGCCGTTCGCCTCAGGTAGAGTCGCTCACCCAACGGCACGCAGTCCTCGTCCTTCGAAGTGGAAATGTCTTTGGAGTCGAATTCCTCCATGTCGCTGTCGCACAAAGCCCACAGGGACGCAGCAGGGGCGTACAACAGCAAAGCTCCAGGAGGGACCGTAGACTTGCGGCGTGGTCGATGGCGCCTGACTCCGCAACTCCCCCCAGCCCCGCAGCGTGTGCGCAGGCGCAGAACGTACCACGTGATGAAAGGCAATACTTCCGGGCCAAAGGCTCCGGCTTGACCCTGCTGGGGCGGTTGGAAGAACGCGGGCTCCGGCCTGAAGCGGTGCATGCTGGAACTTGTAGTGCTCAGAGCTCAGCTGTTTTGATCTGTGTATACTTAAGGAAGATTTGTTTTTGCCCATGAGAATACAGATTACCTTCGCTATTCACAGGTTGGTATTTTAAATTTGGCTTGTTATAACTTATTGTAACCCCTCCAAATCAATATTCGCTATGATTTCTAGGGTTATTCGCGGACATGCGCTGAGTGAAAATTTTAACCAGCAGTGGGTTGTTCCGAAGATGGATCCCACAATCCGCTGTCTTGCTTCAGCTCTTCTAGTGTGAATAAATATCTTCACAGCCTCTTCAGTACTGCGTTTTGGGTTTTTTTTTTCATTTTTCTACTCTCTGTCGGTGATTTCGCTGTTCAGAATGACCGCCGAGCTTATTCTGTAATAGCAGGATGAACACAGCCCTTAGCAGGCAGCCATTGCTGTGCCTCCTTACCCGGCACCTTGTTACTAGGCAACAGGGCTTCGTCGGCCATTGTCAGTACCCCAGTGGGCGCCAACCACAAATGACCAACTGTTAATCAGGGATCTTTGGTTGTCCTCCCCTTCTATTGATCAGCGCTGCAAGTTGGCCTCACCCACAAGTAACTGTCAATGAGAGACCATTAGGAAAGCGATTCAGCCAAGCGTCAGTGGTGACATCAAATGGAGAGTGAGCTTAAGTGTCGGGTTCAGGCCTTCTCCTGGCGGCTCTCCAGCTTCCTCCGCCTTGGACCAAAGGGTGAGCGGGAGGGCCCAGGGAACAGCCTGGGGAGTATGTCTAAAGTGCTCCAAAGCCCTCACTAAGGCCCTCTACTACTCTTGGCCCAGCCCTTGTGGCAGCGTGAACCTCTTCCCCCATCCCTGTCTTTGCGACCTAATAGCAGTGGCTGTCTGCCTGGGTCGCAGTCTGTGAGACCTGGTTTCCCATTTGGATGACCTAGAGGCTTGAGGGCCAATTGGGTTGAGCACATGACTCCCTCAGGGATGACCAGCTGGGCAGGGTGTGGGAACCTGGCCCTGAGGGCGATGTCTACTGAGACCTGCCTCCTCCTAGGCAGGACTGGGAACTAGCAGGGTAAAAGCTGTGTCTTGGGACCTTACCCTTTCTTGTCAAGGCAGAGAATAACATTCGCTTGGTAGTGATTTAAAAGGACATCCTCACCTGACCATGACCTGACCTAAAGACAAAGGATCTAATTCTAGAAGTTTGCAACAACTAACCTCACCCCTCCCTCACCTCCTTTTTAAAGAATCTTGCTGACAGCTTTCCATAACTTTGGGGTTCTTAGGACATGAGCCACCCATTTCCTTAAATGAACCTGTACGAAACCTCTGTTCCAAGCTCTAATGTTTTAGTGTCACAAGGCCTCCCTGTATCTGGCACGTGGAATTGCAATTTGGTAACACTGCTGTGGTGCTGGCTTAGTGTTCCTAAGCACAAGAAGGCTGTGGTGTGCTTTATGAAGAAAAATTTGTGTATTACATAAGCTTTGTTCAGGTATGAATTGTAGTGCTGTTAGCCTTGAGTTCAATGTTAATGAATCAAAAATTTGATTCATACATCAAGAAAATGGAAAGGGAAATTTGCCAATCCAGACGTGAGGCTGCTCCATAAAGTGCTAAAGTGACATCCAGAGTGCGTGAGGAAGATGTGGAAAAGCGGCTGTTTGTGGATTCATAAGATGACAACTGATTATAAAAGGTGTGGTGGAAAGCGTTGTTTTGAGGCTGAAAGCAAAAGAAATTTACGTCATGTTACCCAAGGTCAGAAAAATGTGAAGCCCTTCTCTGCTAGCGCTGGCTGACTTGCACATTTCAAAAGGTGACAAGATATGAATAGTGTTAAGCTTACAAGTGAGGCAAGTTCTGCAGATCAGGAGGCTGCAGAAGAATTTAAACAATACTTGCTAAGTGATATACAGGAAAAGGGTATGTGGAAGAGCAGGTTTTTAGTGCTGTTGAAATTGGCTTATTTTACAAGGACATTTGCAAAAAGAACTTACATAAGGCAAATGGCCTCCAAAGCCCCTGGGCTTTAAATCATTCCAGAATTATGCAACCCTACTTTTGTGCACCAATGCCAAGAGTGACTTTTTTTATTTTTTAAATTATGAAAGTATGATAACACTTGGAAAATACAGAACAAACTTACATATATTTCCACTATTAATATATATTACAATTGTTTTAAAGTAGATGAATTAAGAATTTAGTTGGAATTTCATTATCAAACTCAAAAATTAATAGAATGAATATATAGGAAAGACAAGGATATAGTAAACGTGAAAAGCACTATGAGCCTATTCAACATTAAGATTTATACAATTTTCACACATTAGGATACAAATTCAAGGTCCCATATACTATAAACTAGGAAACACTGTAACATATCCAAGGACATAAAGCAAGGTGCAAAAATTTAATGGTCCAAAGGTACTGAAATCATACAGTCTATTCTCTTATCATTGTGGAATTATGTTAGAAATCAATATCAAAAGGTATTTAAAACTAACCCACATATGTTCAACTGCAATGTGGTATTTTTCAAGAGACTTCTTTAACTTAGCCATTGAAAGCTTAGATAGAAGACGGAAAAAACACAGAGGGTGATTGCAGGGAAGCATTTAAAATGAGAAATTAACAGCAAAATTGGAAATTAGTATCAAAGATGCTTTATCCCATGCATTTCAAAATTAAATGTCCAATTTTAAATGATGGATGTATCTAAGATGCCATACAAGGAAAATTAGAAAATATTGATCATAGAATAAAAATGAAGAGAATTTACCAGAATTTGTTCCCTGCAGCTGAAGCTGCTCAATGCAATTAAATGCAGTGTGGAGTCTTGAATATGGTATGGAAAAAAACAATGGACGATAGCATAAAATTTTGTGTAATTTGAAAACACGTACAAAATATCGTAGCATGTTAATTTCCTGTTTTTAAAAAAAAACATACTATTTCTTATAGGTTTCAAGCCTCAATTCAAATTTTTTTTAAATCACCAATAGACTGTTAGCAGAAATACTAGATGCCAGAATACATGGAACTATATCAAAGTTTTGACTGAATGTAAATTAGAAATCTAGCATTCTATTCATACTAAGACAAACAAGTGGAATCAAAATGTGATAAACTTTTAGCTATGCAAAAAGTCTTAAGTTTTCTAAAATGTTATACATACTATTTACATATATGTATATAAAAGCTTTTCTACTATGCTTCATGAACTTTGAGAGAGAACAGCAACAAAAGAGATGGAGAGATTGGGAACCATCAACAAAATGAAAAGGGGGCACTGAATATGAAATAGAAGATGTGAAATGAACTGGATAAAAGTAAAACATCATACACAGTCCAGTTGTTTTTAAACATGTCTGCTCATTAGAAACACATCTGAAGCTCTGGAGACAAAAAGCAATGCCTGGGCATTTCCATTTTTCAAAAAATTGCAAGATAATTCCGGATTTTAAAAAGTGATTTCATGTTTTTCTGTTAAATGGTAGTTTCAGTGATAAAGAATTCTATTTTCTGTTGACCAATCACAATACAATGGTATGAAGCAAATTAGTTACATAATCACAATAGTAAAAGCTGTTTTTCAGTTTTCAAAATCAATAGCCATACAAAAAAGATAGGATACTTAGAATTGTAAGCCATAATGGAAATGATTAACCTAACAATATAAAATTATTACATACAATTTGGGAGTTTTAGTAGAGTGATGTGTTAAGTGGAGGTTCACATGCACGTTTTCACCCAACCATCCAGTCTCTATTTTTTGGTTAGTGTATTTAACCTATTTACATTTAAGATAACTACAATTTATATTTAAGGTTAAGTTCTGTAATCAAATCCGGGTCGCCATCAAAGTCAGATTCCCTGGGGATACCCAGTCCCTTGGCTGGATCCCCATTCTGGGAAGCCTGCCGTGGGGCTCAGAACCTTTACAATAGTGGGAGAACATCTTTGGTATTAGCGTTCTCCAGTATCTGGGTCACTCACCTGGCGAGTGTGGAATCTGATTTTATCATGATTGCGTAACCCCTACCATCTTGTTGCGGCTTCTTTGGACATGGAGTACGAGGGCAGCTTCAAGTGCAAACCCCTACTGGTGTAGAGGGCTTCAATTTCACCAGCACTTGACCTTCACGGGAAAAGTGTGAACCATTTGCAGTCCATTGGAGGTGAAACAAAAAAGGCTGGATGACATCTGATTGATTCCACAGCTGTTTCAAACCAGAAGTTGAATACTATCTCTAGGGCAACTTTGGCTTCAAGATTTTGTTAAATTTTGGATAATGCCCTAGTCTACTGCTGTGAAGAACTCAAAAATGCCCAGCCCTATGTATAAGTTCTTTTCACGCCCCCAAATACTAAGTCTCTCATCCAGCCCCTGGATCAGGGCATAATAAATGTCTTCAAGGCACAGTACACAAGGGAGCTTTGTAACAAGGCTTTCGAAGCTCTCAAAGCCAACAAGGAAACTACCGTGATGGACAAACTACTGGAAGTCAGTCACTATACCCAATGTGATTATGTTGGCACAGCCTGGGACACCAAGCACGAGCCTGTTAACTGTTGGGAAAATGTTTGGCCAGGCTGTGTGGAAAATTTCGAAGGCTTTGAAGGTGCTGCAGAAAGAATGAAGAACAGTGTCAAAAACATAATGCATGCTGCACAGCAAGTAAGTGAAGGCTTTGGTGACATGAAGGAAAATGTGGAGGAAATTCTGGCAGAGAAAGCAATAGACAGTGATGATAGTCAGCCGAAGAGTCCAGAATTGTCCCTCTTATAGCAGCAAAGTAACAGAATGGAACTCTGCCTTGAAACAAATTTTCAGTGACATGGAAGGGTGTAACCCTATCCTTGATCGAAGCCTCAAATTTAAATCAACTTCCGGTGTGTTTGTCCCTTATGATGAGATGCTTAAAGACGTGAGGCAAAAAGCCAAGCAGACAGGACTGGCGCAGTCTCTGGAGCTACTTTAGGAGGGGAAAGTGCCAACTACATCAAGTCAGACCCAAAGCTCTGAGGCTGCACAGATGTCAGCCTGTCAGCCTCTTCATCATCTGCAGAATGAGTTCCACCTAGCTCTGCAGCATGCCAGGCTTCCCTGTCCTTCACTGTCTCCTGGAGCTTGCTCAGACTTGCATTCACTATCAGTGATGCCATCTAACTACGTCGTTCTCTGTCGCCCCTTTCTCCTCTTGCTCTTAGCCTTTGCCCTGCTTCATTTTGTAGGCCAAGGCCAAACTCGCCTGTGTACTCCAGGTTCTCTCTCAACTTCCTACTTTTGCACTCCAATCCCCTATGATGAAAAGGATCTTTTGGTGTTCTAGGTCTTGTAGGTCTTCATACAGTTGTTCAGATTCTTCCGCATTAGTGGTTGGGGCACAGACTTGGATTACTATGAAGCTGACTGGTTTGCCTTGGAAATAAACTGAGATCATTCTGTTGTTTTTGAGATTTCACCCAAGTACTGCGTTTCCGACTCTTGTTGACTATGAGGGCTACTCCATTTCCTCTAAGGGATATTTGCCCATAGTAAACGTAACGGTCATCTGAATTCTCCCATTCCTGTCCATTTTTGTTCACTAATTCCTCAAACTGTCGATCTTTAACCTGGCCATCTCCTGCTTGACCATGTCCAATTCACCTTGATCCAAGGGTCTAACATTCAAGGTATATACGCAATATTGTTCTTTATAGCATGACTTCACTTTTACCACCAGACACACCCACAACTGGGGCTGCCGCTTTCACCCGTACTCTCCTTTCTGGAGCTATTTCTCCTCTCAACAAGTGGTGAGAGCCAAACCTTGAAGGCTGAACTGATACATGTCAACCTGCCACTCTCCCTCATCTGCAGAATAAGTTCCACCAACCTCTCCCTTGGTTTTGGTGGGCTAAGCCAAGGTCGAAAGGTTTGACCACACTGTGCACTGTATCATTATGCAGCCTGCAGCTCCATCAACACGAAAATGTTAGGTAATGCTTTATAAAATGTTGAATGCTCAATCTTTCCTTTCCCAAGACTTTATTTGCATCACTAAACAGACTATGTCTCTATATGAATACTATATGTTTACTGTGAGTACTTTTATGTGTAATGTATGTCTGTAGTTTGTGTGTGTAAAACTGAGGGAAAGACAAAGCAGCACAATCTCAGTGTTGTACATAACATTGCTGTCATTCAAACAACTGTTTCATTATACATACAGCATGAGGCTTCCCAGATGGCGCTAGTAGTCAGGAGTCTACCTGCCAATGCAGGAGACTCAAGAAACATGGGTTTGATCCCTGGGTCGGGAAGATCCTCATGGAGGAGTAAATGGCAACTCACTCCAGTATTCTTGCCTGGGAAATCCCATGGGCAGAAGATGCTGGCAGGCTACAGCCTACGGGGTCACAAAGAGTCGGACACAAATGAAGCAACTTAGAACGCATGCATATACTGCTTATCATTATTTGCTACAAAGATTACATACAGCATCTTTCAACACAAACACACATAAAACAGGATTACGTACTGATCAGTTGACAAATATAGAAAGTCCAGAGTCCCACAGGTACCAACCCTGTACTTCCACTAACTGAACATATGTGGTGACCTTATAGACTGGAACTGCTTCATGCTGTTTCTACTGTTGTTTGTGGTGGGGGCAATACTCAATATATAAGCACTTAGAAGTTGAGTGTTTTCCAGTAATCTAGATTCCCAACTTCCTTTCAGAAACCAGAGAATCTGCCAACACAGGGCACGTAATCCCATCAAGCAGAAATAGGCTGAAACTGAGGAATCCCTTTAGACAAATGTCTCCAGTTGGGAAAAATACAAATCCCAACCCCCTATTAAGTTTCCTGGTTTGCTATTACCCTGTTGTCTTGGCAATAATTTATGGAGTCCTTCCTACCAAACTCAACATCTTTACCATCTCATCCACTATACTCTCTGTGCCCTGTCCAATCTTGGGTCATCACCTTTTTAGATATGAAAAGATCCTATTGGGAAACAATACTGAGGCTTCTGGCTGAACTCTGTATCCTACTGGGGTGCTAGAGACATTCTGTATCTTGATCAAAGTGCTACCACTTCACATGAGTAAAATTTTATCATACAAGATTTGTGCACTTTACAGTATACCTAAAACAAGGGAAAAAAAAAAGAATTGAAAGGGTAGGATCCTGCCAGACACTGTCTGTCTGCATTGCCTGGAACTGAAGCTGTTTCCTTGTAACTGTGGGATAAGCAACCAAATTGGACCATTCAATTTGCTGAAAGTGGCAGAGCAGAAACAGATTTAGGATGTCACAGAATACTGAGCCAACCTTAGAGCCTCTTCTCATTGGACCTACTACTGAAACGATACCTTTTTTCCCCCCACAAACTGTTACCAGTTTTCTGCTATCCCAGTGTGAAATACAGAAGTTTTTGATGTTAACATATAGTCCCGAAAGCTGAATTAATAAGACTCAAGAAGTAAGCAGTGTTTAATCAGATCTTTGGAAGAGAATGTTACTATAAACTAATAAGCTGAACCTAAAGGAAATACAAAAACACATTTTACAACTTTTTGCGACCCCATGGACTGAAGCACACCAGGCTCCTCTGTCATCCACTATATCTCCTGATGTTTGCTCAAAGTCATGTGTATTGAGTTGATGATACTATCTAACTATCTCATCATCTGCTGGCACATTCTTCTATTGCCTTCAATTCTTCCCAGTATCTCAGTCTTTTCCAATGAGTCATCTTTTCAAATCACATGGCCAAAGTATTGGAGCTTCACTTCAGCAACAGTCCTTGCAATGAATATGCAGCTGATTTCCTTTTGGATTAACTGGTTTGATCTCCTTGCGCTCCAAGCACTCTCAAGAGTCTTCTCTAAGTTATAAAAAAAATAAAATAAAAAGCTTAAAAAGTTAGAAAACCGTATTACAAATATTAAATTCACTGGCCACTGAAAAAGAAAAAAACGGTTCTACTTCACAGAATTGAAAGTAATTCTTTATTGATAAACATTTATACCAGAATTAGAAACGTCAGTAGAAAAATAAAATTGAAATAATTTCCCACGGTACAAAGATTTTATCATTTTGACTATATCATTTAGTGAAATAAACTAACTGAAAAGTTAAGTGACAACCAGCCAAACAGACTACAGAAAAAAGAAACGCAGGTACACAGAACCTTCTGCATGTGGACAGCTAATGGCACCAGGACTTCACATCCCGGGAAATGGTCTCCTAGGAAAGGCTGGTATGCACTGCAGTTGTAATAAGAACTTCATTCAAACCAGAGGAGCTTTTGGAATCAAAAAAAACATACAATTTAAAAACTTAGGAAACATAAAGGCTTAAAGGTAACTATTTACATGAAACTTTTCTCCCTACTTTATTTCTTAAGTAATGTTTTCCTGTTAAAAAAAAACATTAATAACATAATTAGACATTTTTATCTTGGAAGATTCATCACTCATTTGTATATGGATGAAGTTAACATGAAACACATTTACCCTAAAACTTCCATCTTAAAGAATCCAGAAATCAGCTTTTTAATGGTTGGGGTTGCTTCCTTCCCAGTCATAAAAAAAGGAAAAGTGGACATACAGCTGGGGAGAAGTGGCTGCATATCCTTCTAGAGTAAAATCAGTGGTTGGCAAAACTCCCAGAAGCTATACATGAAAAAATATTCAAAATAAATGCCAGGTATTTTTTTGATCTGAGCAACCACCCCCACATGGCTACTCCAAAGGCTCAGCAATAAAGGAATTCACCTGTTATGCAGGAGAGCTGGGATCGATTCTAATAACTGAAAGATTCGCTGGAGGAGGAAATGGCAACTCACTCCAGTACTCTTGCCTGGAAAATCACATGGACATAAGAGTCCATAGGGCCCCAAAGAGCCGGACAGAACTGAGCATGCATACAAATCAGCAGCCTCAAATAACTGTTTATTGGGGATCAGAAATAAAAATAAACCCTAAGAGGAAACAAACATTTCTTACCATTCACATGATGGATCAAACATTCAGTAATCTCATGATCCATTTTATATTTAAAGTTTTTGAAAACAGAAGATAATCAAACAAGAAACAGATGAAAAAAAAAAAAAAAAGACAACTTTCCAAATGCACTACTTTTAGTATCTTGGCTTTAAAGGAAAAATAAACATTTAAGTCATGGATGAGTATGTTCAAAATTAGTATGCAGGGGTAGTGGTCCACAAAGTCAAGTTCAGTTTCTGACACTGAATCAAAAAAAAAAAAAAACTTTAGGGGAGAATACTAAGAGACATCTTTCAACAGAAATTACTAAAATCATTTTACACAACAAATTTCTTAAACTGAAGGCTTATTTTTCAAATCCTAGCTCAATGAACTGAAAAATGGACTCTTAAACTAAAGACACAAAAATTTTCTCAAAAGAATGATTTGATATTTGTGTATTGAAGAGTTAATCTTGTAGAATTTGTGAAGACATCTGCCTGTATCCAACTCTTATAATTTTCCACCTACCTATCTATCACTATTATTTTGATATGTGGTCTAATGGCCTAATAGTTCAAAGAAAATACCTACTTACTTTATGTGATACTTTGTAATTTTTCTCTGTGATTGGCAGTGGTGGTTTAGTTGCTAAGCCTTGTCCAACTCTTACTACAGTCCTGTGAGGTTCCTCTGTCCATGGGATTCTCCAGGCAAGAATACTGGAGTGGGTTGCCATTTCCTTACTTTTTAATTTTTCTCTGTGACTATCCCTGGTAAATTGATCCTCCTAGCTATTTTTAATCAAGAAGCCAGAGTGCATATTGCTTTAAATCAAATACCACTGCACACGATCTCATGGACAGTTAGCTTTACACTCACAATGAGAACTTTCCTTTAAAAATGTCAGATTTAACGACCAGAAACTATTTTGAAAACAGATAAAAACGACTGTATTTCATACAAACCAGTTCAGGTGGTTAAGGATAAAGTCAGATACTTAATTGCTGCAGTCCTGGTTCTTTTCAAGGTCACAGTTTTCAGGCCTTAAAATGAAAAAGACAAGCATTAGAGGAAAAATTACAGGAGCTTAAATTGGGTTTTAAAAAACTAATTCTTTCTCATTAAGGATAAAAATTCTCTTGAAGGAAAACGTAAAAGACCCAGTGGAAGGCATATCTGAAAATTAAACTTTAGGCACTTTCTGGGAGTCATAACCAAACACTGGAAAAGAAGGCTGAAGTCCTACCACTAGGTAACCCCATTAAGACTAGGAAATTAATAACCACTAATTCTAATTTATACTGCAAGACCCAAGAGTAAACCAAAGTCACTTAAAAAAATGGTAACAATGTTTAAAGTATCTTTTCGCATGTCTCAATGAAGCAACTAAAAACATGAAAATGAAAAAATATTTTACTGCATTAAATAATTCTTTTAATAAATCAGATGTTTCCCATAGATTCTACCCCTGAAGACTTTCCATACCATTTGTTTGCAGCCTGCACCACATACTGATGTCTGCACTGATAAAATGTGTGCAACACACCTCAGATCAACTGAATTTCTCTCGAGGCTGTTGTTTCCCAAGCAAAACTACAACTGTGCAGGTAACACTACAACTGTGTAGGTAAAACAAACGATCGGGTTTAGTGAGAAATTCAAAGTACATGTATCATAGTGCTATGTCTCCCCATTTTCATGCACAAACTGTGAAGACTTTTTGACTCAGGGAGACATTTCCTTGTGCTCTATTAAGTTTCTCTGGAGTTTTCACAGAAGCTGATTTTCCTTGAATTTCACTTTACTCCTTCAAGGAGTGAGTTCATTAATCTACTAAAAGATAAGTCACCGGCTGACCCACCTAGATTCCCTCTGTTGGTCTCCATGCTGCCCCAGATGGTGTCCTATATGCACCACAGACTCTTCTCGATCCAACCTTAGTCAGGCATCTTAACCAAGTCTCAGGCTTGGCCACCACCCCTGTTGGGCCTGTTTAGTTCAGTTTTAACAAGCATCCTGCTAAATCAGTTTAAACAGAATCGCTCACCCTTGATATCTGATCACTCGGTTTCTGAACAATTTCCTCATTTCAATCACCTTTGATGTTAACTTGATACAGGCACTATGGAGGACACCATGGAGATTCCGTAAAAAACGAAATACAGAACGACTATGTGACCCAGCTATCTCACTCTTGGAGACAGATCCAGAGAAAACCGTAATTCAAAGAGACACATGCACCCCAACTGTTCACTGCAGCACTATTTACATAGTCAGGACATGTAAACAGCCTGTATGTCCCTCAATAGAGGAATGGATCAACAAGATGGGGTATACCTATATGATGAAGTATTAAAATGAATGACAGAGTCACTTGTAGAGATGTGGACTGAGTTAGAGTATCATGCAGAGCGAAGTGAGACAGAGAAGGAAAAATCTGACATGTCCTTTATGTGGAATCTGAAAAGAAATGCTATGAACTTACATTCACAGACTTCAAAAACAAGCTTATGTTGTGGGGGTTGGAGGGGTTGTGATGATTGAGGGGAAGGGATAGTTAAAGAGAGTTTGGCATGGACATGTACACTGACATTCTAAAAATGGATAACCAACAAGGATCTGTTATAGCAAATGGAACAATGTTCAACACTTGAGCAGCCTGTATGAGAGGGGAATCTGGGGAACAATGGACACATGTATATGTATGGCTGAGCCCATTCTCTGTTCCCCTCATAACACTGTTTATTAATTCCTGTATCACAATACAAAGTCAAAAGTTTCAAAAGAAAAAAGGCTAAGAATGTAAGGCATGAAATACAGAATGATTTTCATGAGCAACTCAAGTTACTTAAACAAGGTGAACGTGCCAAGATGCCACTTCGCCTTCCTCTGGTTATCTTCAGAAGTATAACAGTATTTTCTAAAACACACTGTTTCCAAGTAGAATCTTTAAGCATCAAAACATTATTTTACTCAACACTCAAGGAAGCAAGAAGTAAAAATTATGCTACATGAAACTATTTTCTTAGAGCAAAACACATACTGAATTCTTGATAAAACAAAATGAAACTAATCTGAGGCTGAAGATTCTGGTGGATGCCTGTTGCTATGCCATGAGTCACTCTCTAAGACGTAAAGAACACAATCAATCTACTGAATGAAGAACTTTCCCTGCTCTGGTTGTTCTTCAGTTGCTCTAGACGAATCCAGCTCTTTGCAAACCCATGGACTGCAGCACCCCAAGCTTCCCCATCATTCATCATCTCCTAGAGTTTGCTCAAACTTGCGTCCACTGAGTTGATGATGCCATGCAACCATCTCATGCTCTACTGCCTTGCATCTCATGGTCCCCTCCTCCAACTGCCTTCGAGCTTTCCCAGCATCAGGGTCTTTTCCAAGCAGTCCTCTCTTCACATCAGGTGACCAAAGTACCAGAGCTTCAGCTTCAGTCCTACAAGAATATTCAGGTTGATTTTCTTTAGGATTGACAGATTCATCTCCCTGCTGTCCAAGGGACTCTCCAGAGTTTGTCTTCTCCAGCACCACAGGTCAAAAGCATCAAGTCTTTGATATTCAGCCTTCTTTATGGTCCAACTCTCACATCCGTACATGACTACTGGAAAAATCATAGCTTTGACTATGTGGACCTTTGTCAGCAAAGTGAGGTCTCTGCTTTTTAATATGATGTCTAGGTTTGTCATAGCTTTTCGTCCAAGTAGCATGCATTTTTTAATTTCATGACTGCTGTCAGATTTGGACATTTTTTAATTTCATGGCTGCAGAGATTTTGGAGCCAAAGAAAATAAACTGTCCTGTTTACATTTTTTCCCCGTCTACTTGCCACAAACGGATGGGATCAGCTGCTATAATCTTAAGTTTTTTGAACGTTGACCTTTAAGCCAGCGTTTTACTCTTCTTCCACCTTCATCAAAAGGCTCTTTACTTCCTCTTTGCCTTCTGCAATTAGTGTGGTGTCATATGCATATCTGAAGTTGTTAATATTTCTACCAGCAATCTTGATTCCAGCTTGTGAGTCAAACACCCCGGCATTTTGCATGATGTACTCTACATGAAACTAACTATACTAGAAACCTAAGCCAGAAGAAATTGCCTTTATTGCTATCTAGTACTTAATCCAGAGGTAACTTTCATAGTAACACTTACAATAAATGCATGACACATTGTTTAATAAACCACTTATAAGCCTGTTAACCCAGAGAGAAGCCTGCAGAAGGTTAATTTCTTATGCAGCCTAGAGCATTATTTGTCACATACAGGTTGTAACAGATTATGAAATCAATGGATCATAAAAGTTTTTCAAATGACACATACTACACATAATAATTACATAGTATGGACATAAAATACAGGTCATCATACATACCTATATTAATGAGCAGAGTAAATCCTAATGACATGTATTCCTTACTGTGAGTGGCAATAAAGTTCAAAAGCTACTAATCTGAGGAGAATCCCAATCAAACAATATAATGATTAGAAGGCTAAAAATATGTTGCTTCATTCTATTTCATTTCTCTTAAATGATGACTGCAAACGACAGCTTAAAAAGTACTGGCCTAGAGCACTAACAGTCAGTCTTGAGAACTCTGCTCCCATTACTCTGCTCCTCTCACAGATGCCTTCCTTGATGTTTACCCCATTTCCACTGGGGCAGCACGCACTCAAGTCCTTTTCCTTCTTGGATTCCTGGGTAACTACTCCATGACTTCCACCACCTAGCTGCTCCAGTGGGAGACAAATGTTTGGATGAAGAAGCAGATAAAAAGTACGGAGCAGATGTGAACACAGCCCTCCCTCACGTCCCTACACTCACTGCCACGACACCCTGAGAACAGCGTCACTGCAAACACCTCCGGCCCATGGCCTGAGTGCCACGGAAGCAGCTGAGCGAGCATGGCAGGGAGTTGGAGGATCACACCGCCCCAACCTCCTCAACCCAGCCAAGTCCCCCAACAGGACAGAGTAGCAGCCACCACCAGCACCAGCTGGAAAACACCCTGCCCTGGCTACCTTCCCGCACCGTTTCTCCTCCCGGCTCAGTTTCCAGGAATCACCTCTCACACTAACAACCTGCACTCACACCTCTGTTGCAGGGGTCACTGCACACCAGTGTACACAATGTCGTTTTGAGCCAGGGCTGCAAAGATCAGAAAAGCCTGTCCTGTAAAAAGTGTTAACCTGACAGGAAAACCAACTTTCTTCTTTAATTAAAAACATAAGAAAAAACTTCAAAGATTTGCAGGGGAAGGATAAAGCAACAAAAGGATTGAAAGGTTAGCGAAGCCACTACAGGTGACTTATTGTACCCCAAACACCTCAAGAAGAGAGAGCTCTGCTCAGGGGTCAGAGGTGATCAGTGCTGTGATGGGAGTGAGTGGCCCATGTTCGCCACTCTTGAGGCAAGTGCCCTGACTCCTCCTACTTAACTGTCACCTTTACTTCTTACATGCAGTTTTAAGAATGAAAATTTTTCTTCCCCCAAATAAAGAATTCTAGTTTTCATCTCTAGATAATTCATGTACTATGGAAAATATGAAGGGATGAAAAACTATTAAGTTCTTGACAATGTGTTATTAAAATTAACTATAAGTCATCTTTGACCTTTTTTTCTCCCTATGAGATCCTCAGGGGTGGAAAACACAGTCACTGTCCCGAAAACATCTTTTCCAACGTGGCAAGTACACCTGGACCTGAGCCTAGACTACTTACCCTGACCCAGCAGGAAGTGATGGCACCGCTGAAGGGACACTGGACTGAGGTTCTTCTTTCTCATTTTGCTTGAAGACGGATTTCCCTTCTTGAGAAGTTTCACCCACTTCCTTAGACACCCTGCACCAAGGAAGGAGACACCAAGTTTACAAGAGGAATAGAAAGAAACAAAATCTAAGAAAAAGCAAAAAATTACAAAGAAAAAACCACTGGATTTTCTGTAATTTCTTGCTGCTGAGTATTATGATTAAAGTCTCCTGTAACCCTTCTAGACAAAGACATTTTCCCCTTGTTAATCTTATAAAGGAAACAGCAGCAGATGGAAGTCTGCTGTCTCTCAAACCCCCTCCATTACTTCTGTCACATGACCGTCACCCTGAATCAGAGCCCACGTGAGATCACCAAGGTGAAGACTGAAGGGCTCTCCCACTGCACCTCACGTGCACATTAGTGCTTACGCTTAAGTCAAAGTGGGAACAGGGACGTGGAGTAACTGGGAGAAACACACTGGCATTATTTAAGGAGAAAAGCAACAATAGTAACAATTTAGAATACCCTAAATTAGAAGACTCCTGTTCTATACGTAAAACAACCCAACGATGACACAAAATTCCTTATGGTACAAAGAGTTGATCATTTTGAATGAGGCTTTTAGTGAAAGAACCTAATACAAAGGTTACACTGATTTCAGCCATAAGCAGCCTAACAGTCCACAAAACAGAAATGCAGGTACACAGAACTTTCTGCATGTGGACTGCTAATGGCACCAGGATTTCACATCCCAAAATACGGTCTCCAGGGAAGGCTGGTAGGCACTGAAGTTGTAATAAGAACTTTATTAAAACCAGAGCAGCTTTTACAATCAAGAGCTAACCACAATGTAAAAACTTGGAAAACATAAGAGCTTAATGATAACTATTTACATGATCTCCCTACCTTAGCTAGTAATGTTTCACTTAAAAAAACCAATGAATAATAGAACTAAATATCCTTATCTTGGAATATTCGTTGCTGATTTATATATGGATTTATTTTTACATGAAATGCTTTTCCCTAAAAATCCATCTTAAAGAATCCAGAAATGACTTTTTATGGTTGGGGCTACTTCCTTCCTGCTCATTAAAAGAAAAAGGAAAAGCCGACACGCAGCTTGGGACAGGGGCAGTTTGGACAGATCTCTAGCCAAGTCTTTGTTGGCAAAATATCTCAGAAGCTGTGTGTGAAAAAATACAATGTTCAGGGAGTCCCCTGGTGGTCCAGGGGCTAAGACTCCTCACTCCAATGCAGGTTCCACCCCTGGTCAGGGAACTCGATCCCACATGCTGCAACTGAGAGTTCACACGCCCCAACTAAAGATCCTATGTGCTGCAACTAAGACCCAACACAGTCACACACACACCAAAAAAAATACAGTGTTCAACACAAATGCCAATATTTTTCCATGTAGGCAACCACTCACAAATAAAAACTTTTTTGAGATTGAAAAAAAAATTTTTTTTAAAGAATTATTTTCAAACAATATAATGATGCTGCTGCTGCTGCTACTAAGTCGCTTCAGTCGTGTCCGATTCTGTGCAACCCCACAGACGGCAGCCCACCAGGCTCCACCGTCCCTGGGATTCTCCCAGCAAGAACACTGAAGTGGGTTGCCATTTCCTTCTCCAATATGATGAGAAATCTGAAAACATGCTGTTTTAGCCAAGAGCCTATTTTTTGTCTCAGTACTCACAAAAAATATAGTTATTCTGTAACCCTCTACAAACACAACAATTTGAAATGGGAAATTCCCTGGCCGTCTACTACATGTTCTGCTCTGTGGCCAACAATATAAAACAGGACTTTGTCAGAATTAAACAAGAAGCCAATGGCTAATTTTTCTCTGTATCCTCCATTTTGGCAAATATTTCAGCAAAGATAGAACAGCAGCAGAATTCCTTCTCTTAGGAAAGGAGTCATGAGAGCTACAGGGAAACGGCATCCTTATAATGAAAACATCTTCTCCAACATGGCAGATACACCAGGGCCTAAGTCTAGACTACTCACCCTGACCCAGCAGGAAGTGATGGCACCGCTGAAGGGACACTGGACTCAGGTTCTTCTTTCTCATTTTGCTTGAAGACAGATTTCCCTTCTTGAGATGTTTCACCTACTTCCTTAGAAACCCTGCACCAAGGAAGGAGACAACAAGAATACAGGAGGAATACAAAGAGAAAATCTAAGAAAAAGGCATAAATAACACGGGAAAAAAAATCACTGGGCTTTCTGTAAATTCTTGCTGCTGAGCGTTATGATCAAAGTTTACTATAATATTTATAAAGACATTACCCCTTATTAATTTAACAAATGAAACAACAGCAGATGAAAGTCTGATGTCTCTCAAATCCCCTCCATTACTTCTGTCACATGACCGTCACCCTAAACACAGCCCACGTGAGATCACCAAAGTAAAGACTGAAGGGCTCTCCCAGTGCACATTAGTGCTCACGCTTAAGTCAAAGTGGGAACAGGGAGGTGGAGTAATTGGGAGAAACACACTAGCATTGTTTCAAGGAGAAACAATTCGTATAAACAATATAAAAACAGTATAAGCAATTATCTCAAGAAGGCTCCTGTTCTATACCTTAAACAACCGGAAGATAAACAAGCAGTGATTTGGGAGTGGAAGAAAGCTACATGACTGAGAATCCTGTCCAATTTCAAACTGAAAAAAAATTCCCTCAATGAAACTGAGTCCTTAAGGATCAAATAAAGATATGAACGATACCAGAAATTTCAGATGAAGAAGGGAAATGCCTAATGCCTGCCTGCGTTACCAAGTCATTAAAAATATCTGAAAAATTTTGTTTAAACGCCAATCTGTCGGAGGGTCCAAGATTACAATCACTGTGTTACCTGGAGTGTTCAAACCAGTCATTCAGAATGCTGCTGCTGTTGCTACTTCTAAGTCGCTTCAGTCATGTCCGACTCTGTGTGACCCCAGAGACAGCAGCCCACCAGGCTTCAGAGCTCAAGCTCCCCGTGGCAATGAGAATGCCACGGACCGCAGCTACAGAGCAGCCTCCTGTCTCCACAACTACAGGAAGCCCTCGGGCAGCAATGGAGACCCAGCACAACCAAGAACAAAATTAAAAAAAAAAAAGAATCGCCGCTGGAAAACACTGAAGGATGAGTTCAAACAAGCATCCGGTTACTCTCCTACTCAATTCTTGGGATGGCTCAGTATTACTCAGACAATCAAATAACTCTATAGAGCTTTCTCTACATTATATATATAAAAATACTAAGTTTGAAAGCTTTATTAGAAACGACTGTACTCACTGGCCACTGAAAAAGAAAAAACAGATCTAGTTCACAGAACTGGTAGTCATTTTTTTCTTAACGTATATTTTATTGAAGTACAGTTGACCTACAGTGCTTCAGGTGCACAGCACGGTGATTCAATTGTACATGTACACCTATATTATTTTTTAAATTATTTTCCATTATACTTTATTACAAGATACTGACTACAGTTCCTTGCGCTATACAGTAAACCCTGGTTGTTTGTTGCATATCTATTTTTTAAATTAGAAACCTAACATTATAGTCATACTATGTGGATGACACCTTTAAAGCAGCTCTGAATGCAGAACTCCAAGGCACACCTACGGTCTCTCCTCATAATGCACTGTATGTGTTCAGTCCTCTGACATTTTCAATCCCATGAACTGCAGCCCACCAGGCTTCTCTGTCCATGGGATTTCCCAGGCAAGAATACTGGAGTGCGTTGGCATTTCCTTTTCCAGAGGAAGCACTTCTTTATTGATAAACATTTATACCAGATTTAGGAATGTCAACAGAAAATTTAAATAATTTTCTATGGTACAAAGATTTGATCATTTTGACTGCAGCATTTAGTGAAAGAAACTAATACAAAAGTTAAGCTAATTTTAGCCACAAGCAGCCTAACAGAGTCCACACAACAGAAATAAAGGTACCAGGAACCTTTTGCTTGTGGACTACTAATGGTACCAGGACCTCACATCCTTCAAAACCGTCTCCTGTGGAAGGCTGGTATGCACTGCAGTTTTAAGCAGCAGCAGCCACCTGACTGAAATGTCAGTGAATTAACAATGGGTCACATGTAGCCCAAACACCTCAGAAGGCAGAGGTGATCAGTGCTGTGGTGGCGTGGTCCGTGTTGCCCTCTCTTGGTGAGTGCCCTGACTACTCCTACCTGTGAGCTTTACTTCTTCCATGTAGGTTAAAAAGAAATTATCCCTTCTTCCAAAGAAAGAATTCTTGTCTTCTCAGGATAAATGATGTACTATGGAAAATATGTAGGGAGGAAAAACTACTGAGTTCTTGATAATGTGCTAATAAAACTATAAGTCAGCTTTGACCTTTCTCTATTCCTATGAGATCCTTATGGGTGGAAGCAAGTACTCCACTCAAAACTTACTAAAAGTTCTGATGAACTGCTGATACTTTCATACAAAAATTATTTTTTTAAATTAGGGCTACTACCTGTTCAACTCTGTGCCTAACAATGTAAATCAGGACTTTTTTCAGAATTAACCAAAAAAACTGTGGCTAATTTATCTCTACACCTTTCATTTTGGCAAGTACTTCAGCAAAGGCATAATATTGGAAGTGACAAAAACAAACGAACTGACAGTTGCTCAAGTCATCCTGGTGACTTCCCTGGTGGCTCAGACGGTAAAGCGTCCGTCTATGATGCGGGAGACCTGGGTTCGATCCCTGGGTTGGGAAGATCCCTTGGAGAAGGAAATGGCAATCCACTCCAGTACTATTGCCTGGAAAATCCCATGGACAGAGGCGCCTGGTAGGCTACAATCCATGGGGTCGCAAAGAGTAGGACACGACTGAGTGACTTCACGTTCACGTTCAGCAAAGGCACAACAGCAGCAGAAAGAATCCTTCTCTCAAGAAAGAGAGGCATGAAAACTGCAGGCAAATAGCATCCTTGTACTGAAAACATCTTCTCGAATGTGCCAGATACACCTAGGCCTGTGACACGGTACTCACCCTGATCCACCAGGAACTGATGACACATTTGAAGGGACATTAGCCTGAGGTTTGCCCTTTTCAGTTTGTTTGAACACAGATTTTGCTTCTTGAGAGGTCTCACCCACTTCATTGGTCCCCCTGCATCAAAGGAGACATCAAGTACATAAGAGGGTAAAAACAAACAAACAAACAAAATCTATGAAAAGGGCATAAATAACAAGGAAAAAAGCACTGGCCTTTCTATAAACTCTAGCTGCTGAGCTTCATGTTTAAAGTGCACTATAATAGTTATAGAGAGTAGTTCCACTCTCCGCAAAGATCAAAGACAATGAGCAGCATTGACAACCCAGGGCAACCAAAACAAAAATAAAATAATTTTAAGAAGTATCTTCACTTGACTACGACTGCTTTAACCTCAAAAGATGACTTCAAACAAAGAAACAAAAAAACATCGTTACTCCCCTACCTAAGTTTTTGTGATGGATCAGTATTAACTCAGAGCGTAAAATACAAACTGCTAAACCTCACATTCAAGACCACCCAAAATCTGGTCCTACTCTCTATCAGGCCTAATTTCTGTGCCCCTCTATTCTCTTAATCTCATGAATCTATTTGTCACCGCCACTGTATAATCATAAGGTATTTGATTTAGGTCATACCTGAATGGCCGAGTCGTTTTTGGTATTATCTTCAACTTAAGCCTGAACTTTGCAATAAGGAGCTTATGATCTGAGCCACAGTCAGCTCCAGGTCTTGTTTTTGCTGACTGTACAGAGCTTCTCCATCTTTGGCGACAAATAATATAATCAATCTGATCTCGGTATCGACCATCTGGTGATGTCCATGTGTAGAGTCGTCTCTTGTGTTGTTGGAAAAGGGTGTTTGCTATGACCAGCCTGTTCTGGTAACAAAACTCTATTAGCCTTCGCCCTGCTTCATTCTGTACCCCGAGGCCAAATTTTCCTGTTATTCTGGGTATCTCCTGACTTCCTACTTTTGCATTCCAATCCCCTATGATGAAAAGGACATCTATTTTCGGTGTTATTTCCAAGAGGTGTTGTAGGTCTTCATAGAACCGGTAAACTTCAGGTTCTGGAGCATAGGGAGTTGGGGCATAGACTTGGATTACTGTGAGGTTGAATGGTTTGCCCTGGAAACGAACTGAAATCATTCTGTCATTTTTCAGATTGCACCCGATTACTGCATTTCGGACTCTTTTGTTGACTATGATAGCTACTCCGTTTCTTCTAAGAGACTGTTGCCCACAGTAATAGATATAATGGTCATCTGAATTCAATTCGCCCATTCCCGTCCATTTTAGTTCACTGATTCCTAAGATATCGATGTTTATTCTTTCCATCTCCTGCTTCACCACATCCAATTTACCTGGATTCATAGATCTAACGTTCCAGGTTCCTATGCAGTATTCTTCTTTACAGCATCGGAGTTTGCTTTCTTCACCAGTCACGACCACATTTGCACGTCGTTTCCACTTTCGCTTAGTCGATTCATTCTTACTGGAAGTATTAGTAACTGACCTCTGCTCTTCCCCAGTGGCATGCTGGCCACCTTCTGATCTGGGGGGCTCATGTTCCGGGGACATACCAGGCCTTCCCTGTCTCCTGAGAAACCTGTATGAAGGTCAAGAAGAAACAGAACCGCACATGAAACAACTGACAGGTTAACATTGGTAAAAGGAGTAAAACAAGGCTGTATATTGTCATTCTGCTAATACAACTCATATGCAGAGTACGTCATATGAAATTCCAGACTGGATAAGTCACAACCTGCAATCAAGACTGCCAGGAGAAATATCAACAACTTCAGATATACATACACCAGTCTAATGGCAGAAAGTGAACAGGAACTAAAGGACCTCTTGATGAGGGTGAAAGAGAATATGAAATAGCTGACTTGAAACTCAACATTAAAATAACTAAAATTATGGCATCCAGTCCTACCACTTCATGGCAAATAGAAGAAAAAAAAGTGAAAGCTATGATAGATTTTATTTTCTTGGGTTTCAAAATCAATGTGGATGGTGACTGCAGCCACGAAATTTAAAGATACTTGCTTTCTGGAAAGAAAACTATAAGCCTAGATAGCATATTTAAAGCAGAAACATCCCTTTGCCAACAAAGGCCCATGTAGTCAAGCTAGGTATCTTCAATAGTCATGTACAGATATGAGAGCTGGACCATAAGGAAAGCTGAGTGTCAAAGAATTCATGCTTTCGAATTGCAGTGCTGGAAAAGACTCTTAAGAGTACCTTGGACAGCAAGGAGATCAAAGCAATCAATCCTAAAGGAAATCGGTCCTGAATATTCATTGGAAGGACTGGTGCTGAAGCTCTAATTCTTTGGCCACCTGAGGTGAACAGCTGACTCGATTGAAATGACCCTGATGTTGGGAAAATGAAAGACACAAAAAAGGAGAAGTGGGGGGTGCATAAAAGCAGAAGAAGAGATGTTTAGAGAGCATCACAGACTCAACGGACATGAATTTCAGCCAAGTCTGGAGAACACTGGAGGACAGAGGAGCCTGGCGTGGGACAAGACACTGGGTTGCAATGAGTGGAACACGAACACACGACTTGGCTACTGAACAACATAACTATTCTAGGTAAACTTCTCAGTAAAGAGAGAAGAATTAAATAAAAGAGGGAGAATTTTTATGATTATAGAATACCATCCCCCAAATAACTCACTTCTTCCTTCTTGCCCAAGAAGATACTTCCCCATCCCTCCACTGATGCTGAGCTTGGATATATAACTTACTTCAATGCTCAATGACATTAACTGATGTGACAGGAAAAAAAGCTTTAAATGCATTTGCACTTTTCCACCTGCCCTTGAATACCTCTTCAGCCACAAGAACATGCCTCAGGGAGCTGCAGGTCCCAGATGGCTGACAGACACATGCTGCATGTCTCAACCCAACCAGCAATTAGGAGACAAGCCTAGATTAGCTGAACCCTCAATATCTAGAAACACAGGTGTAACAAATAAAATGCTTGGTGGTATACCACTATGTTTTGGGATGGTCTGTAGCATTCCTGTAGCAACAGCTAACACATTTACAACCCACGAGTGAAAACACTAATTTCTAAGGGGCTAGGTTACTTTTTCTCATCTAGAGATGAAGTAGCACTGCTAGAGAGAATCCTTTAGTAAATTCTATTTCCCAAAGATAGTTGCCATCAATTTCCCAACGCCCATGTTTTTCCAGAACCTGACACTACCCCTATGAAAGTAGAGTATATGTCACTCCTGCTCCCTGAAACTGATGGGACTTTGTGGCTGCCACAATTCACAGGGTTCAGTGGGAAGGGTACTACATGATTTCTAAGACTTGCTAAGAAAAACAACAGAGCTTTCAGGTGATTCTCTTCTCAATAATGAACCTCTAAAACCCCTGTTACCACAGAAAACGTGTCTGCCTTGAGGCCACAATGCTGGAGAGCACACAAGAATACCGAGATACCTAAGGTGTCTGTTCCAGATCCCAAGTCTTGAGTCGTCCTAACCCAAGCACCAGACATGGAAGTAAATAAACTTTCAAGACACTCCTAGACCCAGCCATTAAGGACAACTGCAGAAGGCGCTCTGCACGAGAAACACTTAGCTAGTCCAGCTGTGCCAGGACTGTAAGAAACTGTAATAGAACGTGGTCTTAAGCTGCTAATTCTTGGGCTGATTCCTCATACTGCTATAGGAAAAAACAAAACAAACATACGTGCACTTTGAGGCTTAACGCAGAGTACAAGAACACTGGCTTAGAAAGCTGCTTTCAATCTACTTGCCCTGGGCAGAATCTAGAGACCTAAGATGGTTCATGAAGAACAAGTGGAATCTTTCACTTGGAAATGATGGAATGAACACATTCTTTATTCTCCACTCTCTACCAAAACCCTACCAGATAGTGGTAATAAGTTTACAGAGGTAGAATTACACAAGGGTAAGAAAAAGTATAACAGGAGAATGATGTCAATTAAAATTTTTTTGAAGGTAGAAAGCAAACAGACAAGTCAGCAGTTGACTGAGGTGTGTGCTCTGCTCTCTCAAGCTGTAGCCATGTGGAATGGCCAATAAACAAGCCATATCCTACAAAGGCTGTGGAAACTGAGATACCAGGAACCTCTAAAGGTGGAGGAAAGGAGTGGGGCTAACACCAATTGAACGTTCGTATCAGGAGCACCCTGGTCCCCAATTCCCTTCTCTAGCTCGTACCACAGGCTACTGACCCCAATCAACCAACAGAACCTGTTCCTCTTTGTAGAAATGAAAACCACAGAAGTCCTAGACTCAAAGGGCAGGGCTGATGGCACAAGTTTCATTCTCAAAACAGACAAATTAAATGAAAATCTATCTCCTCACTCTTCATGACACAGCAAGTCTAAAGTCTGTGTGTTTCCTGTGTGTCTGCCTGGCTGGGTAGTAAGACAGAGTGCTACCCAACCTGTACTGGACTTCTCCAAACCAGAAAGAAATAAACGTGTATTATGCTGCTGACTTTCAGAGAAGTTTCATCTGGCACAGTATATAACTCTGCAATGTGTGTGTTGAAAGTAATAAGAATATAGTACTTTTGAATATAAAATATGTGTGAGAGTGTGAATATTTATGGGAAAAAAAATGATTTTCCTCATTTATATTTGTTTCTTTGATAGACATGGGGCTGCCCTCTTCTGACAAATGACAGAAACAGCAGGCTTTCCGGATACTCATGTGGCATTTAAAATCACCATACATTTGCTTTTAAAAGGAAAAAAAAAATTTGTGTCAACTATATTTATAAATATTAATAAATCCATAAAATTTAATTTGATCAGAAAATTTAATGATTTCTCATAACAATAGTTATTCACCAGCCTTTATCACTGTCAAGTCAATGGTAAAGTTATAATACATCTTCCTTAGATATCCAATGTAATACATGAGAAATAATACAAACCAAGAAAGATTTCCAATATTTAACACTGCATTCCTAGTGGCATAGTAAACTCTTTCTGTGTATTTTTTAGGACACTGAAAGCATTAGAGGCTCACCATCAGTGTTCTACTTCCCTCTGCTGGACAACTCAATAGTTCCCAGGGTGATTCCCGGCAGCAAAATACATTCTTAATTCACATCATCAAGATTTAATGGGTCCCAAAAATGATTATATGGGAAAAGACTGTCTTTGAAATGGAGAATACTGACAGATAGCACCTAAGTGGTCTAACTCATCAGCACCAATGTCGGGTGGTAATGATGTGATATGCTGAGGACAATCATCATCAACGTGGTATTGATGCTTCAAAGTGATTGACGTGAAGCTAACCATGAGGATATAATGGTCATCTGAGTTAAATTCACCCATTCCAGTCCATTTTAGTTCACTGATTCCTACAATGTCAACGTTCACTCTTGCCATCTCCTGTTTGACCACTTCCAATTTGCCTTGATTCCTGGACCTAACAGAGAAGGCAATGGCACCCCATTCCAGTAGTTGCCTGGAAAATCCCATGGATGGAGGAGCTTGGTAGGCTGCAGTCCATGGGGTCGCACAGAGTCGGACACGACTGAAGCGACACAGCAGCAGCAGGAGCAGCTGGACCTGACATTCCAGGTTCCTATGCAATACTGCTCTTTACAGCTTCGGACCTTGCTTCTATCACCAGTCACATCCACAACTGGGTATTGTTTTCGCTTTGGCTCCATCCCTCATTCTTTCTGGAGTTATTTCTCCACTGATCTCCAGTAGCATATTGGGCACCTACCAACCTGGGGAGTTCCTCTTTCAGTATCCTATCATTTTGCCTTTTCATACTGTTCATGGGGTTCTCAAGGCAAGAATACTCAAGCGGTTTGCTATTCCCTTCTCCAGTGGACCACATTCTGTCAGACCTCTCCACCATGACCCACCCGTCTTGGGTGGCCCCACACGGCATGGCTTAGTTTCACTGAGTTAAACAAGGCTGTGGTCCGTGTGATTAGATTGACTAGTTTTCTGTGATTATGGTTTGTGTCTGCCCTTCGCGCAACACCTACTGCAAAATGGCTGTCTGGGGAGGCCTTACAAATAGCTGTGAAAAGAAGAGAAGCGAAAAGCAAAGGAGAAAAGGAAAGATATAAACATCTGAATGCAGAGTTCCAAAGAATACCAAGGAGAGATAAGAAAGCCTTCCTCAGCGGTCAATGCAAAGAAATAGAGGAAAACAACAGAATGGGAAAGACTAGAGATCTCAAGAAAATTAGAGATACCAAGGGAACATTTCATGCAAAGATGGGCTCGATAAAGGACAGAAATGGTATGGACCTAACAGAAGCAGAAGATATTAAGAAGAGGTGACAAGAATACACAGAAGAACTGTACAAAAAAGATCTTCACGACCCAGATAATCAAGATGGTGTGATCACTCACCTAGAGCCAGACATCCTGGAATGTGAAGTCAAGTGGACTTTAGAAAGCATCACTACGAACAAAGCTAGTGGAGGTGATGGAATTCCAGTTGAGCTATTCCAAATCCTGGAAGATGATGCTGTGAAAGTGCTGCACTCAACATGCCAGGAAATTTGGAAAACTCAGCAGTGGCCACAGGACTGGAAAAGGTCAGTTTTCATTCCAATCCCAAAGAAAGGCAATGCCAAAGAATGCTCAAACTACCTCACAATTGCACTCCTCTCACACACTAGTAAAGTAATGCTCAAAATTCTCCAAGCCAGGCTTCAGCAATATGTGAACCATGAACTTCCTGATGTTCAAGCTGGTTTTAGAAAAGGCAGAGGAACCAGAGATCAAATTGCCAACATCCGCCGGATCATGGAAAAAGCAAGAGAGTTCCAGAAAAACATCTATTTCTGCTTTATTGACTATGCCAAAGCCTTTGACTGTGTGGATCACAATAAACTGGAAAATTCTGAAAGAGATGGGAATACCAGACCACCTGACCTGCCTCTTCAGAAACCTATATGCAGGTCAGGAAGCAACAGTTAGAACTGGACATGGAACAACAGACTGGTTCCAAATAGGAAGAGGAGTACGTCAAGGCTGTACTTGTATGCAGAGTAGTACATCATGAGAAAGGCTGGGCTGGAAGAAGCACAAGCTGGAATAAAGACTGACAGGAGAAATATCAATAACCTCAGATATGCAGATGACACCACCGTTATGGCAGAAAGCGAAGAGGAACTAAAAAGCCTCTTGATGAAAGTGAAAGAGGAGAGTGAAAAAGTTGGCTTAAAGCTCAACATTCAGAAAACTAAGATCATGGCATCTGGTCCCATCACTTCATGGAAATAGATGGGGAAACAGTGGAAACAGTGTCAGACTTTATTTTTGGGGGCTCCAAAATCACTGCAGATGGTGACTGCAGCCATGAAATTAAAAGACGCTTACTCCTTGGAAGGAAAGTTATGACCAACCTAGATAGCATATTCAAAAGCAGAGATATTACTTTGCCAACAAAGGTCCGTCTAGTCAAGGCTATGGTTTTTCCAGTGGTCACATATGGATGTGAGAGTTGGACTCTGAAGAAAGCTGAGTGCCAGAGAATTGATGGTTTTGAACTGTGGTGATGGAGAAGACTCTTGAGAGTCCCTTGGACTGCAAGGAGATCCAACCAGTCCATTGTGAAGGAGATCAGCCCTGGGTGTTCTTTGGAAGGAATGATGCTAAAGCTGAAACTCCAATACTTTGGCCACATCATGCAAAGAGTTTGACTCATTGGAAAAGACTCTGATGCTGGGAGGGATTGGGGGCAAGAGAAGGGGACGACACAGGATGAGATGGCTGGATGGCATCACTGACTCGATGGACGTTGAGTCTGAGTGAATTCCAGGAGTTGATGATGGACAGGGTGGCCTGGCGTGCTGTGATTCATGGGGTTGCAAAGAGTCGGACACGACTGAGCGACTGATCTGATCTGATCTGATGATATAAATGAGCCTCTTATCCGTTTCTTCCTGACAAACATTAACTGACAGTTATCCGCCAGGTAAAAGTATGATCATATAACATCAGATGAGATTTGAAGTGTAAGTGTTTGCAAGAGTAAGTTCCAATGACACAGCTGCAGGACAGGGAAACAGTTTACATTAAGGAATTTCTGTTAGAACATAAATCAACACACTGCTTCCTTCACTGAAAAACATCTTACTACAAAAAAACAAAAACAAAAAACCCCATTATTCTTATCAAGGTAGTAAAACCTATGAATTATGTAAAACTAATGCATTAAATTTAAAAGACTATATTTGATAAACTGAAAGCTGATCATAAAAGTGGGTGTTATCATATATGTTGAGGTACAATGGTTATGAAGAAAGTGACGTAAGAATGACGAAATACAGAATAAACTTATTTCTTCCAAAAGAGAAATGATAACCATATGGTCCCCAATTTAAAGATCTCAATTACGCAGTAAAACATGCTGATCTACCTGCTTGGTTTGGAGGGGTTTTATTGGGTGTTTTTTTTTTTTTTGGCCAAGACATCCAGCTTGCAGGATTTCAGTTCCTGCAACCAGGAACTGAACTCAAGCCCTCAGCAGTGAAAGCACGGACTCCTAAGATCTGGAGAATAAGGGCATTCCCAGTTTGGTATTCGTGATCATCTTAGTATTTTCACACATGGAACTGAGTCAACATATTTTTCAAAAGCAAATAAATTATAAGAGTAGGAGTGAAAGTTTAAAGCCTGAAGAACAGTTCCTATAAGTTAACACATTTCATAGAATGTTCTGAGTTGTATTTACCATAAAAAAAAATTCACACATGGGAAATCCCTTTTTCCCATTGAAATACAACTTAAATTTAATTATAATGTGATGGGATAAATGACTGGAACTGACTACTGATAAAGCATGGAAGATGACTTCTGAAAATACATTTATTACTAATCATTTCACGACAGACCTAAGTCAAATCACTATGCCAGCAGGAACTTCATCTGTTATCTAGCTGTATCTTCAGATCTGCTGTTTTCATATTATAATTTTAAATAAATGGGGAAGAGGAAATTCTAGGCACGTGGCTCTCATCCAGAACAGCCAAGAGTATTAAGACTATATTGCTTTTCTAAGCTAGTAACAAACCTATGAATCGCTTGAAAAAATAATATTGAGGTAATAGTAACAGAATCAAACTTCTCTAGAAATGTGGCATGGTTAGCTTTCATGAGCTGGGTAATTTCATCTGCTAATGAGTGGGAGGACTATTCCAAGTGTTCTGGGGAAGGGGTGAAGATGTCCAGGAGCTGGGCCACGGCCCACTTTCTGGTCTTCTGAGTGCACTGGAACTGTCATGGCGCCTCTGGGTGTGTCACTTAGCTTGTTGCCTGAGGATCAAGGTCCAGTGGAAGTTGACTTCTCTGCCATCTTGAACCCATTTGATTCTAATTGGTTTATGTAGTATCCTTGGTCTATGTCTCTTAGTACTTTTAATTGTCACCTGACTCAAAGGTTTGGGGGGGAGTGGTCGTGGATTATACATGAAAAAGTTGGGGACTTTCCTGATAGCTCAGTGGGTAAAGAATCCGCCTGCAATGCAGAAGACCCTGGTTCTATTCCTGGGTTGGGAAGATCTGCTGGAGAAGGGATAGGCTACCCACTCCATTATTCTTGGGCTTCCCTTATGGCTCAGCTGATAAAGAATCTGCTGCAATGTGGGAGACCAGGGTTCTATCCCTGGGTTGGGAAGATCCCCTGGAGAAGGGAAAGGCTACCCACTTCAGTATTTTGGCCTGGAGAATTCCATGGGCTGTGTAGTCCATGGGGTCTCAAAGAGTCGGACACAACGGAGCGACTTTCACTTTTCACATACGCCAATTTTAAGTAATAAAGGGAGAAACTGCCAAAGTCACAATGCATGGCAATAAGTAGGTGGAACCCAGATAATGCTGAACTCTTACATTTTCTTGTTTCTATTTAGTCATCCACTTCATACTACCTCCAAACTACATTACCACATTTTAAAGGACCATTCTCATGTTCCCTGATAATTAATGGAGCCACTGTTGAGTTCTAATAGAAAAGAACCTTGAGTTCTAAAGAATTCTTTCAAACTATTTAGATGTGTTGGTACAAGGACAGATGTCTAACCCCATTTAAAAAGATGTTCCATTTAGGTGGTTAAGAATCCACCTTGCAACGCAGGGTTTGACTCCTGGTCTAGGAAGATCCCACATCCCACAGAGCAACTAAGCCTTATCTCCCAAACAAGAGAAGCCACCCCAATGAGGAACCCGTGCACCTCAACTAGAAAGGAGCTCCCGCTTGTCTCAACTAGAGAAAGCTCAGGTGCAGCAATGAAGACCCAGTGCAGCCAATAAATAATAAATATTATTAAAAGAAAAACGTTCCTTTTCAAAAGAACCAGGTTGAAGTTTGCAAACGTCATCCTACCTGACTTTTTCACCAGCAATATCAAACACCTTGGTGACTTTAACTTCTTCTGGTTCTTTAGGTTTCTCTTGTTCTTCTGTTTTGACCACTTTACTTGAAGCCATCTCTTTATTCTCCTCTCCTGTCTATGAAAAAGAAATTTAAGTTTGATACAAAATGAAAACTAAAAGTTCCACTCAAACACGTTGTTCCTGGCAATTCTTAATATTTGTTTCATCTCTAAACACTTGAATTCTCACTGAAAATTGATTTGAATAGAAAATCTTATGTTTCCTCCCATAGTGTATACTTTGCTTTTCACTTGGTAGGGTTAATATTAAAATGCCGCTAGTTTGATCTCTGTTGTTAAGCCTCAAATCTGAGTTTGCAAATTTAAAAAATCTATCTGGGGAATTTCTGAAAAACATTCATCGCATTCAACTATTAACTTACTTTAACTTGTGTACTCGGAGGCACTTCTGATTTTGGTTCTACATCACCGATGGAGCTGGCCAACATTTCCTCCTCCTCCTCTTCCCTGGCATCCTCTGACTCGGCGCCTTTTTCCTGCTCTGCAGCTACATCTTCCTTCTCACTAATACTCCCTCCAGATTCCCTGTTGGCATCCTCCTCTTCCTCGTGTTGTGGTGAGAGGCCACTGTGTTTTCTCTTCCTAATCACCATCACAAGAAAAAACAAAATAAACGGGCAAAATAATTTCAGTTATCCCTTCCTGAATTCCAAACATAATGTTGTAAACCTCAGAAGACTTTAAATCAGGGACTACTGATTCACACAGGATACAGTGAGTGTGAGAGGTAAGCTGAGATTCTGTGGAAGAAAAAAGAACCCAACTCCTACAGTTAGCATTTTCCCAAAACACTTAGAACCAAAATATATGCTGTTCTACTTCTGAGTTAGGACTAGCTATCCTCACCAAGAAATCACAGAATCCGTCATGTTCAAGAAGAGAGCTCTAAGAACATACATACACCAGATATTTTTGACTTTTGAGACTGACTGATGAGAGAGACTAACGAGAGCCTCAGATTTATCCACATTATCTCTTCCTATGGTTCTCAGTGGGTGAGGAGTGGGGAGCCTTGTTTCTTGAATATTTTCTGAAGACAGCAAAAATGGGATACAGAAAAACTCAAGGATAAAAGCACTGAACCCAAGATTAAATTGCTTAACACTATTCTGACTTCAAATCAATCACCTAATATTCAAAATTCTTTTTCTACAATCTACTTTTTCATGTCCTGGAAGACTTGTACTGAAAGATTCCCTTATCTGACTTAAATAACTTGAGAAATTTCATAATTTCACAAAGCAACAAAGGCTAGGGATGGAGTACATATTTTTTCTAGTAATTGAGTTTTCCTTTTCTTCTCTCCCTCTCTTTTTTTTCTATTTGGCACATCACACAGCTTCTAGGATCTTAGTTCCCTAACCAGGGATTGAACCCAGACCATGGCACTGGAAGCACAAAGTCCTAACCACTAAACAGCCAGAGAATTTCTAAGTTTTTCATTTTAAATCAAGCACACTTATTACATATAAATTTTTAAAAAAATTAAAGCTCAAACATTTTTAAAGCTTTCCAGAGAATAAGAATTAAATCCTAAAATGTCACCAAATATTTCCCTCAATGAGAAAAGGTTAGAAGTTCTAGCAGCAAGAAATCTGTCATCAGACCAATGCCAGCGATCTGGATGGCTGTGTCACAGCCGCTGACTTCAGGGCCTCGAGGGCAGCATCACCTGGCCAGAACGCTCTCAGCCTTCCTTTTTGTCCCTTTGGTTTTCTGTGTCTCCTCTTCAGCACCCATTTCACCTTCCTTCACTAATTCATTTACAGCATCTTCATGACATTCTCCACCTGAAATCACATAAGGTGGTGGTCAGAAAGACAGAAATAAAATTTTGATATCAAGATGACACATTTTCATTCAGAAAAAAAGTCTAGTGCTTTCCTCTGTTCTTCACCAGACTAAAGTATAATTTTCTGACGGTTGTCCTCCCTGTTTCTGAAGACAGGATAAGTTCCCCATTCCAGGCCTCCAGGGCAGTCCATAATTCTGTCCTTAACTCATCCCACTTACATTTAACGTTTGCAATTTCTGCTATGCTCCACATATATCTGCATATCTTTAGAAGTATATGCTGAAAGAATGAACAGAAATTCCAAAACTACTTCTGTAATTTTCAAAGAAGAAATTGATGTTTCTACCTCATCTTGGACATCTTCCAAACTAAACAAAACACATCTTGTCTTATCAATAAAAGAGGCTTAGAAAAAGGCTTAAAGACTTCAAGGTAGACATAGCAGAAAAAGCAAATATATCGATTTCCCACCTTCGGACAGTGACATTCAGGGTCCCCAACAAAAGTGCTCCTTGGATGCCCAGTCTGACCACATTCTGTGGGTAGCTGTCAACAGATCCTGTACACACAGATTCAACCAGATTTATTCTTTTTCACTTCACATAAGCTTTTACTGCAAGTATAACATACCAAAAAGCACACGAGCTAAAGTACAGGTCAATGAAATTAAGCAAACTGAACACTCCTGTGTAACTAGACCCATCTGAGAAGCAGAAGACAAGCAGCTTGCAGAAGCCCCTGGGGCCCTATTGCAATCACTAGCACCAAGCCACATGCCCCTGAGAACCGCCATCCTCAAGTTGAACATCACAGATTAGTTTTGTTTTTGAACTTTAGGAAGAAGTTTATAATATGTACTCTTGCGTACATCATCTTTCACTCAACATTCCATTTGTAAGTCACCCAGTTCCTTGCATGTAATTGTAGCGTATTTATTCTCATCCCTAGTTTTACTGTAGACTAAACCATTATTTATTTATCCATTTCTCTGTTGATAGCCATTTGGTTTGGGGCCGTTATAAACAGTGCTATTTTTAATAACCCTGCACTTCCAATTAGCTTTTAAATATTCACTCACAATGAACTAAGACCACTACACACTTGAGGAGAGCCTCTGCTATCAAAGGCAAGACTGAAAACAAAAAAAGGAATTTAGAGGAAACAAAACTAGGAAAAAGAAAAAAAAAAAAACCTTTATAATTAATCTCCTCAGAGAGGCATTCACAAAATAAAGATGACTAAAAATTTTTCAGAAAATGAAAAAAATAATGAGGAAATTCCTGGACTTCTCCGGTGGCACAGTGGATAAGAAGCCACCTCCAATGCAGGAGACGTGAGTTCGATCCCCGATCGGGGTAGACTCCACATGTCGTGGGTTAACTAAGCCCTTGTGTAACAACCACTGCACCTGAGCCCGAGAGCTGCAACTACTGAAGCCAGTGCAGCCCTGCCTGCCAAGGTCAGAGGAAGCCCGAGCGAAAGCAGAGGAGACCCAGGGCAACCAGAGACACACACACTCACTGCTGGGAAAAAAGCAAGCAAAACCAATGACAGCGAGCCAGCCTTAAGAAAATCTGGCAAACATGCATTGGAGGCTGACAGAATAGTCAACACAAGGGTTCTAAAACTGAAGAAAGTCATGTTGTAGACACCAAGTGTCAATGGAAGTCTCTTGAGGTATCTGAACACCCAAATGTAATTTTGCTTCCTCCTAAAAGCTGAGTAAAATGACTTACAACAAACCGACAGTGGTGGGTACCTCGCTGTACTGTGTTACTTTATACTAATGGAGTCTAAAAAGGCACAACTATAAGGAAAAACAGAAAACTAAGGAAAATTGCGGTCTGTAAGGGCCAGGGGAGAACACAGTGGGGTAGGCAGTGGCGGAAGCAAGAGTTCTGTGTTGATCTCTCTGCAGGATTCTGAAAATCTCTTAAATTAAGCAAAGTTTAAATAAACATAACCAAAATGATAACACAGCCCACTGAGAAAGGATTTACTCCAAGTACTTTAGAAACAGTATTTTGACTGTACATCCTTAGCAAAAGGTTAAAGACCAGAGAAATACCAATAACCTCAGATATGCAGATGACATCACCCTTATGGCAGAAAGTGAAGAGTAACTAAAAAGCCTCTTGATGAAAGTGAAAGAGAGTGAAAAAGTTGACTTAAAGCTCAACATTCAGAAAACGAAGATCATGACATCTGGT
>NW_011494867.1:2143060-2143579 GCF_000754665.1 Bison bison bison
ATCCAAGTCTATGCCCCAACCAGTAACGCTGAAGAAGCTGAAGTTGAACGGTTCCATGAAGACCTACAAGACCTTTTACAACTAACACCCAAAAAAGATGTCCTTTTCATTATAGGGGACTGGAATGCAAAAGTAGGAAGTCAAGAAACACCTGGAGTAACAGGCAAATTTGGCCTTGGAATACGGAATGAAGAAGGGCAAAGACTAATAGACTTTTGCCAAGAAAATGCACTGGTCATACCAAACACCCTCTTCCAACAACACAAGAGAAGACTCTATACATGGACATCACCAGATGGTCAACACCGAAATCAGATTGATTATATTCTTTGCAGCCAAAGATGGAGAAGCTCTATACAGTCAGCAAAAACAAGACCAGGAGCTGCCTATGGCTCAGACCATGAACTCCTTATTGCCAATTCAGACTTAAATTGAAGAAAGTAGGGAAAACCACTAGACCATTCAGGTATGACCTAAATCAAATCCCTTATGATTATACAGTGGAAGTGAGAAATAGAT
>NW_011494867.1:2143679-2145077 GCF_000754665.1 Bison bison bison
CAGGATATGCAGATGACATCACCCTTATGGCAGAAAGTGAAGAGTAACTAAAAAGCCTCTTGATGAAAGTGAAAGAGAGTGAAAAAGTTGACTTAAAGCTCAACATTCAGAAAACAAAAATCATGACATCTGGTCCCATCACTTCATGGGTAATAGATGGGCAAACAGTGGAAACGGTGTCAGACTTTATTTTTGGGGGCTGAGATACCCCACGGCCCTAAGCCTGAGGCCAGGGGTGGGGGCGGAAGGAGCTACCCCACGCCCTGAAGCCCGAGGCCAAGGGCGGCGGCCGGGAGGAGCAACCCCACGTCCAAGGAGCCATGGCTGCGCGGATGCAGGAGGGCCTAAAGGAGCTATCCCACGTTGAAGGTCAGGAAGGGTGGCGGTGAGGAGATACCCCTCATCCAAGGTAAGGAGCAATGGCTGAGCTTTGCTGGAGCAGCCGTGAAGAGATACCCCACGCCCAAGGTAAGAGAAACCCAAGTAAGACCATAGGTGTTGCAAGACGGCATCAAAGGGCAAACACACTGAAACCATACTCACAGAAAACTAGTCAATCTAATCACACTAGGACCACAGCCTTGTCTAACTCAATGAAACTAAGCCATGCCCGTGGGGCAACCCAAGACGGGCAGGTCATGGTGGAGAGATCTGACAGAATGTGGTCCACTGGAGAAGGGAATGGCAAACCACTTCAGTATTCTCGCCTTAAGAACCCCATGAACAGAAAGAAGAGGCAAAATGATAGGATACTGAAAGAGAAACTCCCCAGGTCAGTAGGTGCCCAATATGCTACTGGAGATCAGTGGAGAAATAACTCCAGAAAGAATGAAGGGATGGAGCCAAAGCAAAAACAATACCCAGCTGTGGATGTGACTAGTGATAGAAGCAAGGTCCGATGCTGTAAAGAGCAATATTGCATAGGAACCTGGAATGTCAGGTCCATGAATCAAAGCAAATTGGAAGTGGTCAAACAAGAGATGGCAACAGTGAATGTCGACATTCTAGGAATCAGTGAACTGAAATGGACTGGAATGGGTGAATTTAACTCGATGACCATTATATCTACTACTGCGGGCAGGAATCCCTCAGAAGAAATGGAGTAGCCATCATGGTCAACAAAAGAGTCGGAAATGCAGTACTTGGATGCAATCTCAAAAACAATAGAATGATCTGTTTGTTTCCAAGGCAAACCATTCAATATCACAGTAATCCAAGTCTATGCCCCAACCAGTAACGCTGAAGAAGCTGAAGTTGAACGGTTCCATGAAGACCTACAAGACCTTTTACAACTAACACCCAAAAAAGATGTCCTTTTCATTATAGGGGACTGGAATGCAAAAGTAGGAAGTCAAGAAACACCTGGAGTAACAGGCAAATTTGGCCTTGGAATACGGA
>NW_011494867.1:2145305-2146128 GCF_000754665.1 Bison bison bison
ATGCAAAGAAATAGAGGAAAACAACAGAATGGGAAAGACTAGGGATCTCTCCAAGAAAATCAGAGATACCAAAGGAACATTTCATGCAAAGATGGGCTTGCTAAAGGACAGAAATAGTATGGACCTAACAGAAGCAGAAGATACTAAGAAGAGATGGCAAGAATACACAGAAGAACTGTACAAAAAAGATCTTCACGACCCAGATAATCACAATGGTGTGATCACTGACCTAGAGCCAGACATCCTGGAATGTGAAGTCAAGTGGGCCTTAGAAAGCATCACTACGAACAAAGCTAGTGGAAGTGATGGAATTCCAGTTGAGCTATTCCAAATCCTGGAAGATGATGCTGTGAAAGTGCTGCACTCAATACGCCAGCAAATTTGGAAAACTCAGCAGTGGTGGTCACAGGACTGGAAAAGGTCAGTTTTCATTCCAATCCCAAAGAAAGGCAATGCCAAAGAATGCTCAAACTACCTCACAATTGCACTCCTCTCACACGCTAGTAAAGTAATGCTCAAAATTCTCCAAGCCAGGTTTCAGTAATATGTGAACCGTGAACTTCCTGATGTTCAAGCTGGTTTTAGAAAAGGCAGAGGAACCAGAGATCAAATTGCCAACATCCACCAGATCATGGAAAAAGCAAGAGAGTTCCAGAAAAACATCTATTTCTGCTTTATTGACTATGCCAAAGCCTTTGACTGTGTGGATCACAATAAACTGTGGAAAATTCTGAAAGAGATGGGAATACCAGACCACCTGATCTGCCTCTTGAGAAATCTGTATGCAGGTCAGGAAGCAACAGTTAGAACTGGACATGGAAGA
>NW_011494867.1:2146317-2148808 GCF_000754665.1 Bison bison bison
CAATAACCTCAGATATGCAGATGATACCACGCTTATGGCAGAAAGTGAAGAGGAACTAAAAAGCCTCTTGATTAAAGTGAAAGTGGAGAGTGAAAAAGCTGGCTTAAAGCTCAACATTCAGAAAACGAAGATCATGGCATCCAGTCCCAGATGGGGAAACAGTGGAAACATTGTCAGACTTAATTTTTCTGGGCTCCAAAATCACTACAGATGGTGACTGCAGCCATGAAATTAAAAGATGCTTACTCCTTGGAAGGAAAGTTATGACCAATCTAGACAGCATATTCAAAAGCAGAGACACTATTTTGCCAACAAAGGTTCGTCTAGTCAAGGCTATGGTTTTTCCTGTGGTCATGTATGGATGTGAGAGTTGGACTGTGAAGAAGGCTGAGCGCCGAAGAATTGATGCTTTCGAACTGTGGTGTTGGAGAAGACTCTTGAGAGTCCCTTGGACTGCAAGGAGATCCAACCAGTCCATTCTGAAGGAGATCAGCCCTCCGTGTTCTTTGGAAGGAATGATGCTAAAGCTGAAACTCCAGTACTTTGGCCACCTCATGTGAAGAGTTGACTCATTGGAAAAGACCCTGATGCTGGGAGGGATTGGGGGCAGGAGGAGAAGGGGACGACAGAGGATGAGATGGCTGGATGGCATCACCGACTCGATGGACCTGAGTTTGAGTGAACTCCGGGAGTTGGTGATGGACAGGGAGGCCTGGCGTTGGGGTCACAAAGAGTCGGACACGACTGAGGGACTAAACTGAAGTGAAAGACCAGAAAAGTTCTATTTTGAGAAATAACATCAGTGTTGTTATCTTGAAACTATTTCTTTCATAATATAGATAAAAGGAAGGAAGTTGTTATGCTAATAATGCTTAGAATCCAGATCTTCAGAGTAAGAGAAATGACACCATTATAAAATCAAATAAATTAAGTGAAAACAAATGTTAAAGCTGAATTTAAAATTCAGAACTCTTAGACTCACAGACTTAAAAAAATGAACTCATGGTTGCAGGGGTCGGGGGAGGGATACTTAAGGACTTTGGGTAGATTATGTACACTTCTGTATTTAAAATGGATAACCAACAAAAATCTATTGTATAGCACATAGAACTCTGTTCAATGTTATGTGCCAGCCCGGACGGCAGTGTTATGTGCCAGCAGGGTTTCCAGGAGAACGAATATATGTATACGTATGGCTGAGTCCCTTCACTGTTCACCTGAAACTATGACAACACTGTTAATAGACTGTACCCCAATACAAAATGGTTTTAGTGTTAAAAAGATTAAAATTAAAAAAGTTTAAAAGCCCTCAATACATGGAAAAAAATTCAGAACTCTTAACATTTTTAAGGTAAATATTTTCTAGCTCTGAACAGTGAACACTCAGATTGTATTCTTTCATATGACTCTACACAAAAAGGGTTCCCCAAAAAGTGTAGCTAATTTCGGGTTTGAGGGAAGGAAAGCACAAGGTGAAATGGGCAAACTTTGCTGTACCAGAAAACAAGGAAGTTAGGTATAATGGGTCACATTAAAAGGATATAAGATCTAGTTTGAAAGAACTTTTAGTGGCCCAAAGTGATGACGAGACCATTAAAAGGAATAACTGTTACTGAAAAACACTGGATTGATTAAAAAAAAAAAGTCCCCCAAAACTGTTACCCCTTTATGATAATTACAAATTTAAAAAAGACAGGAAAAAATACTATGCACCATTTTAGGTTACCATTAAGATTATTCCCAATTTTGAAAATTGGTAATTAAGAGAAATGAACTAAATATTTATCCTGTCCCAACTGACGAGGAAAAGCTGAACTTTCCCAACATTAACCAATAAATGCAAAAGAACCACAAAACTAGAAAAAGACTCACTCTCTCACCACAATGATGGTAGTAATTCAACCAAAGATTATCATGCAAGGTTAAAGACAATTTGAGTTTTAATGATTAAGTATATTATTAGGTTGGTGCAAAAGTAATTTGAATTTTGCCATTTGATTCTGGAATACATTAAATGAATGTGGTCATGTTATACGTCATTTTAATGCACATTTCTTGCTTTTTTTTTTTTTGCTAATAACTTATTACTTGCTGTTCATTTTATACTTATTTTAAACTATGGAAATGTTACTCAAAAAGAAAATTCGAGGGATTTCCTTGAGTTCAAAATGTTGCAAAGCAGCGGAGACAACCCACAATGTCAACAGCACATCTGGGCCAGGAACTGCTAACAAACATACAGTGCAGCAGAGATTCAAGAAGTTTTGCAAAGGAGACCTTGAAGACAGAGATATCAGCCAGCCATCGGAAGTTGACAACGACGAATTGAGAGCCATCACTGAAGCTGATCCTCTTAAAACTACAGAAGTTGCCTAAGAACCCAAGGTTGACCATCTATGGTCGTTTGGCATTTGAAACGAATTGAAAAGGTGAAAAAGCTCAATAAGTGGGTGCCATAAGCTGTCCGCAAAAAAAAAAAAAAAAAAAAAAA
>NW_011494867.1:2148908-2155576 GCF_000754665.1 Bison bison bison
AAAAGTCCTTTTGAAATGTCATCTTTTCTTATTCTACGCAACAATGAACCATTTGTCTATTGGATTGTGACCTGCGGTGAAAAGTGGATCTGGATCGTATACAACTGGTAATGACCAGCTCAGCAGTTGGACAAAAAAGCTCCAAAGCACTTCCCAAACTTGCACCAAAAAAAGGTGATGGTCACTGTTTGGTGCTCTGCGGCCAGTATGATCCACTACAGCTTTCTGAATCCTGGCTAAACTATTACATATGAGAAGTAGGCTCAGCAAATCGATAAAAGGCACCAAAAATTGTCATGCCTGCAACAAGCATTGGTCAACAGAAAGGGCCCGATTCTTCTCCAGGACAATACCCAACTGCACACCACACAACAAATGCTTCAAAAGTTGAATGAAGTGGTCTACGAAGTTTTGTTTCCTCTGCCATTATCTGATCTCTTTTCAACTAACTACCACTTCAAGCATTTTGACAACTTTTAGCTCGGAAAATGCTTCCACAACCAGCAGGATTCAGAAAATGCTTTTCAAGAATTCGTTGAATCCCAAAGCACACATTTTTATGCTACAGGAATAAACAAACTTATTTGTTGTTGGCAAAAATATGTATTGATTGTAATGGTTCCTATTTTGATTAATAGAGAGAGATGTCTGAGCCTAGTTAGGATTTAAAATTCACAGCCTGAAACCGCAATTATGTTTGCACCAACCTAATATAACACAAAACACTTTCCAGTTCCAAGGGAAAAAACAGTTACACAATTAAGGGATCAAACTCTCTTCATTCTGATCCAGAAGTCACAACTATGGAAATTAATCAGGTATTTTGTTTTCTGATATTATGCATTATGAAGCACACACATCAGCTATGAACTTTTTTTTTGTAAACTAAAATTATTTTATTTGAACCCACCAAGCATTTAGATCTACTTTTAATTTTAACACAGGCTCCCCTGATAGCTCAGTTGGTAAAGAATCTGCCTGCAACGCAGGAGACCCCAGTTCGATTCCTGGGTCAGGAAGATCTCCTGGAGAAGGGATAGGCTACCCACTCCAGTATTCTTGGGCTTCCTTTGTGGCTCAGCTGGTAAAGAATCTGCCCACAATGCGGGAGACCTGGGTTCGATTCCTGGCTTGGGAAGATCCCCTGGAGAAGGGAAAGGCTACCCACTCCAGTATTCTGGCCTGGAGAATTCCATGGGCTGTACAGTCCACGGGGTCACAAAGAGTCGGATATGACTGAGCGACTTTCACTCACTCAAATTTAACGCAAGTTCAAGGGACGAAGGAATCACCTAATACCATGAGGGAGTAACCAGACAAAATTCCACAGGACATACAGCCTGGTCTCCTATGCCAATCTATGTTACAGAAACGTGAGTGTGCTAGATTAAAACAGATGTAAAAGATGCAACAACTGAATGATAGAAGTAGTCCGGAACTCAACCATGATTTAAACAAGCTGTCGCCATTTTTGAGTCAACAGGGAAAACCTGAATATGGTGTGTATATTAGATGATCTCAAAGTTTACTGAAATGAACAGGGATAGAATGTTCACTGAAAAGAGCAGGCTACAAAGAAACATGAAAAAAAGTATGATTTCAGATTGGGGAAAAATACAAATATTAATAACAACACTTGGGAATAGAAAAAGATAAAGAGTGGGTTTCACTAAGAAATCAATACTGATAATCTCTAGGTGGTGGGAATGTAGTCATTCTGATTTTATGTTTAATTGCCTGCATTTTCTAGTTTTCAACAAAGTTCATGCACTTTCGCTATAAACTTATTTTTCTTCATAAACTGGGTGAATGTTGCAGACAGTTCAGACAAAGAAATGCATGTGGCTCTGGATCTTAAACATGAAAAAAGATACTCAATCGCACTGATAAGAGAAAAGCAAATCTCAAACTATACAACAACAGAAACTATGGTTAAATTCCACGTGGTTACTGTAAGAATAACATCCCTAGAGACAAAACAGCACAAAGTGAACAAATCTTTTTTAAAACAAGTATAGTGGATTAACAATATTAGTTTCAAGGGTACAGCGTAGTGACTCAGCATTTTTTTCTTTTTCTTCATTTTGTTTATGTTTGGTTGTGCTGCGTCTTTGCTGCTGCATGGGCTTTCTCAGGTTGGGGGAGCAGGGGCTACCCTAGCCGCGGCGTGCGAACTTCTCGGCAGCGGCCTCTCCGCTACAGAGCACAGGCTCTAGGGCGCCAGGGCTTCAGATGTGGCCCTGACTTTGGAGCACAGGCTGGCGCTTGGGCCCAGTTGCTCCAGGGCATGTGGGATTTTCCCACATCAGGGACTGAACTCGAGTCTCCTGCACTGGCAGGCAGATGCTTTACCACTGAGCTACCACGGAAGCCCTCAGTACTTTTTATAGCAAATGAACAAATCTTGTCCAGAGACTCAAAGCCTGCATTACCTTTTCAGTCCTCCATGCTTAAACATGAAACAAACAATTAAGAATTACTGCAAAAATCAGAGAATGTGTCTAACGTGTTAATGCCCAAAACAAACACCTAGGGTGAATAAAAAACAACTTAGAGGAAACAGACTGTTTCCTCATTTTATCAGGCTAGCATTATTTGATACCAATCAGACAAGGAAATTACCAGAAAACTATGGACCAACATTCCTTATAAACAAACACAAAACTTCTCAATAAAATTTTAGCAAACCAAATCCAGTCATGTAAAATAATAATACATCCAGTAAGTTTTATGGGGGTGGGGTGGGATGAATTTAAAATCATTAACAGATTAAAAACAGAAATACCACAAGAGCAATAAATGGTGAAAAAGCATTTGACAAAATTCACTTCTCAGCAAATAAAGAATAGAGGGAATTCTTTAATTCCATAAGGCCTGAGGGGCAGTATACGCAGACTGCCAGGATCCAAATCCCAGCCCATCTAATCTAGTTGAGTAACTTGGGGTGCCTCAGTCTCTTCATTTGTAAAATGTTTAAAAAAAAGCAAAAAAACTGCATAATTACACAGACCTGGTAATGTGACTAAATAATCAGTTCAGTTGCTCAGTCGTGTCCAACTCTTTGCAACCCCACGAACTGTAGCACGCGACAATGTGAAGTGCTTAAGGCATCCATGAAAAAACCTGTAGGTAACATTATACCGAATGGCGAAACACTCATGCTTTCTCCTTACAACTGGGAACAAGGCAAGAATGTCCACGCTCACCACTCTTATTCAATACACACTGGAACTGTACCAAGTACAAGAGGCTAGCAAGAGAAACAAAAGCTATGCTCACAGAAGAAGGGGAAATAAAACTGTCTATACACAGATTTTCAGGGGTAGGGAAGGGTAAGAGTGGCCCTGGAACTGTTAAATTCAGTCGTGGTTACACAACTACAAGCATTTGTCAAAAAATCACAGAACACTCTAAGAGTGAATTTTACTGTACATAAGTCAAAAGTAGAAATATTTTGAACATTATTCATTATTATTCGATAGATAAGTAGATGTATTTAGAGAGATATGCATTTCATACACAGAATGCTGTCTGTCTCCAAAGAGAGTCACCTTGGCAAGGGGAGAGTAGTAACGGGAGAAACACCTACACCGAGTGTGGGCCATCTCAGATGGTGAGAAGCCCAAAGCGTAACTAATATCCATAGAGCAATAAGATGCTCCACTCATGAAACAGAACATGATACTATTTAAAAGTTTTCAAAAAAAAAAAAAAAAATTTTTTTTTTTTTTTCCAAAATTAAAAATATTGTGATGTCCAACCCCGGTTATGAGGACAAGAAAACAAAGCACACGCTCCCCAGTGGCTTCTGGAAATTTCTGGTCTACAGTGTCAAACAGCTGAAGGGTTGCTGACCTGCGACCAATCGTACTGTGCTGTAACTGTGCCAAACACCTCCTCTAAGAACCTCAAAGTCACTGTGCAAAGAGCAGCCCACCTGGCCATCCCGTCAACAACCCCAAAGCCAGGCTGCACAGAGAGGAAACTGACGGACAGTTTATGGAAAGAAAAAAAAACAACAGAAGCACCAGTCCATAAGGTGTAGCAAGAGTCAATATATAAATAATGATGATTCCAAAAAAATAAAATGAAGAAAATTGTCCCCCCTAAATTTTAAAAGCTACAGAAGAAACAAAGACAAGACTCTATCAGCGTCCACAGACAAATTTTATGTACATGAGTAAAAATTAGCAACAAGTTTTTTTTAATAAAAGCACTGGAAACTTAGAAAATAATGGAGAAATACCTTCAAAATTCAGATTAAAAAACTACGGAATTCCATACCAAACTATTAATCATGCCTGAGGGTCACCTGGTTATTTTTAGATACTCATGGTCTCAAAAAAAAAAAAAAGTTTCTAACATGTATCTTTCTTCAAGAAGTTATTTGAGGATTTATTCTTATTTTGGTGGAACACACCAAGAAAAAAAACATCATGGGACCCAAGAAAACAGGGAATCTTAAGAGAAAAGAGACATAAACGAAACATCCAAAGTAGTGGTCACGATGGAAGATTTTAGGTTTAAAAATTATAAAACCAAGACAAATTGGAGCAGATCAGAAGACAAAGACGGACTTCAAAATAACAAATGATTATCTAATAAATCTAAATATGTTGGGAGGTGATTTAAACAATTTTGAGCGTTTAGGATCAAATCAGTAGTAAGTACACAGATGACTAAACAACAACAAAATGGCAATTATTAACTCCAGAGAAAACTAGTGCAGGAAAAGCAGTAACTGCATATACCAGATGGTTCCGTCACATGATATTCAAAGTCATTACCAAAAAAAAAAAGAAACAATAATAGTCTAACCCAAATTGACACAGGAACATTGGCAGGCTGGGGAAGTGGGAAGGGTCTGAAGGTGAAAAAGTGTGTGTTGGCAGAGAGGGGAAAGCCTCAAGGAGATGTTAAAAGACCTAATATGAATGGGTTAAGTCAGCAGACGATGGAAATACCAAATTTTAAAAGAAAGCAGTTTCTTCAGTGGAGGATGGACAGGGATAAGTGATGGAAATGGTTGTTTCAAAATAATTCTTTTAGAAATATTTGACTATTTTTAAGCAGGTGCACGGTAACTTTGATTACAATGAAAACTAATTTTCAAGTAATCATGCTGACAAAAGAGCTTCCCAGAAGGCGCTAATGGTAAGGAAACTACTGCATGCCAATGCAAGAGACGCAGGAGACCGGGGTTCCATCCCTGGGCTGGGAAGATCCCCTGGAAGAGAGCATGGCAAACTTCTCAAATATTCTGGCCTGGAGAATCCCATGGACAGAGGAGCCTGACGGGCCCTCAGTCCATAGGGTCACAAAGAGTGGGACTCAGCACACACAATGTTGGCGGACAAGAATCTAACGCAGGAAAGGAGCCGGGAAACTATGGCAAGTCTTTGTTGATCATGGTAGCTCAGTAAGAGCCATACTGGTGACAAGAGTGATCAGAAATTCATCTTCGCTATAGCCCCAAACTGAATGTAATGATTGGCTCGACCAAAAAAATGAACAAGGACAACTATCCAGGCTTTTTTTTTTTTTTTTTTATCTTGTTTGACCCAGTGCAACTGTGCGAGCAGATACTTCTAACGAGATGTGGGAGTCTGGGGAACCCGCAGGATGGCAGAAGGGGTAGGTATGGGTAACATTTTGGTCTGGATCTGTTTTAGAATCCTATACATGTTCCGAGCAGGCCCGTTAGGGACTCCTGGGCACAGAGGCCTTTTTGTCCCCTATTTCTTATAGGCAAGACTCCAGTCTCCATGACCTTCTCTCATTTCCAAACAGTAGAACACTTGCTATTCAAAGGAGGAACAGCAAAGAACACTTGAGGCAAGGTTAAAGGACCAGAGAAGACAAACTGGACCACACCCTAATCTGGCCAGCAACCTTTTTGAAACTTTGCAGAAGAATACTAGACGGTTACTGCCTTGATACTTTATCACTAACTCCTGCCTGACTATACGACCTTTCCGTACTCACCAGGGAGAGGGGCACAGTTCTTGGCGCGCTAGCCTACCGTGTTGCCCTAACCCTTTGCCTGGCGAAGTAACAAAGCCACTTTCCTTTTCCTCCAAAACTCGTCTGCCTATTTCTGTTTGCATGGTGCACAGAGCGCCAAGATGTGGACAACACAGAAAAACAATACAACAAAGGTCTATGAAGGACTGAATATGCAGACTGCAAAGAAGCAAAAGACATCATTAAGTGAACTTTTAACCACCATATCTCTTTTGAAGACAGAAAATGATGTATCGGGGTCGTGATGCTAGCAATTCCCTGGGGATGGAAGGTCTGCGTAAGATGGCCTTTCAGAAGCGTTCAGGGTTGCTGAGGGTACGCGATACCCAACCACCACTAACGGTCGAGCTCACCTGCGGGTTCCCGCCCTCTGAGGGGGCGTTGGCCGAACGCGGCCCAGAGAATCAGCCGCAGGAAAGGTCCCAGTACGCTAACTGGGGCCACCGGCCGCGCGGTGCGGGCTCAGGGCCGCTTGAGAATCACGCCACCCTCCCACCGGGCCCACAAACGCCTGGCAAAGCGAGCCTCAAGCGAGGCGGGGGCGGGGCAAGTCGCCTCTCGCCTCAAGAGGAGTGCTCACCCGACGGCGCGTAGTCTTCGTCCTCCTTCGACACGGAGAAATCCTCGGATTTAAACTCCTCCAT
>NW_011494867.1:2155722-2178233 GCF_000754665.1 Bison bison bison
CAAAGCGGCGGCCCTGACGCTCTTATGGCGGTCGGCGGAATGTGGGCGTCGTCCTGAAGCGGTGCATGCTGGGACTTGTAGTCTTCAGAGCTCAGCGGCTTTGATTTAGTGTGTCTGCTTAAGGAAAATTTGTTTTGCCCATGGGAACACATCTGCCCTTCGTTAGTCACTGGTTAATATTATTGAATTCGCTTAGTTGTTAAAATAGTCACCTCCCCCCCCAAATCAATATTCACGGTGCTTTCTGGGGTTATTTCCACCGACATGCTCAGAGAGTGAAAATTTTGAGTTAACCAGTGGTGGGTTGTACTGAGGTTGCAGGCAGACAATTTGCTATCTTGCTTCAGCCCTCTTAGTGTAAATAAGTATCGTCTTCCCAGTCTGTTTAGTGCCGCGTTTCCTTTTTTTTTTTTTTTTTTTTCATCTTTGTGCTTTCTGTCGGTGATTTCCCTGTTTAAAATGACCCCTGGGTGTGTTGCAGGGAGGAAGCCAATTCTGACTCCATGTTGGAAACTGTTTCTTTGACTTGCTTTTATTATTTTAATCATACTCAATAGCTTGCCTGGAGGACCCTGCTTCTCTGCTTGACTGTAAACTAAAGTGCCTTTGTTCGGCTCTAGGAGAGGTGTTTGTCCCCGCCCACCTGTGAATAGAAGAGATTAGCACACCCCTTCTGAAGGCTGGACATTCCCTTGGAGATGTTTTGCAAGACTGAAGACCCTTTCACTTTACTTCCCCACTGCATCTCCCTCTATTCTGCCTTGTGACTTTAGTTCCTCTTAGCTTCTTTTCTCTCTGATCGATAAAAGAACCTGGCATCCAGATCCCAGTAAGATGGTTGTTTTGATGCACTAGCCTGCCATATTCTCCGTCTGCCGGCCTTGCCTCAACACTTCGTCTCTCTGACTCATTGACCTATCGTGCAGCGAGCAGAGCAAGCTTGCACTCGGTAACAAGCGTATTGCTGGGGTGCTTCCTAATGTTTGTAAGAGCAAGAAGGTTGTGATGTGCCTTATGGAGAAAATATTTGGGTTAGATAAAGCTTCATTCAGGTATGTTTTGTGGCTGTGAGTTCAGTGTTAAAGAATAAACTATCCAGTGCATCAAGGAAAAGGAAAGTCACCAATCTGTATCTGATGCTGCTCTATAAAGTGCTAAAGTGACATTCATAGTGTGCGAGGCAGCTATGGAAAAGATGGAAAAGCGGCTCAATTTGTGGATTCAACCAATAAAACCGATGAAAAAAGTCTGGCAGACAGCATTGTTGAGGCTGAAAGTCAAAAGTTTACCCTCATGTCACCCAGGGTCAGAAAAATGTGAAGAAGCCCTTCTCTGTAGCGCTGGCTGGGTTGCACGTTTCAAAAGGCCATATGGTGTCAATAATGTTAAGCTTGCAGCTGAGGCAAGTTCTGCAGATCAGAAGACTGCAGAAGAATTCAAACGATGCTTGCTAAATGTTATACAGGAAAAGGGGTATGTGGAAGAGCCGTTTTTCAACGCTGGTGAAACTGGCTTATTTTACAAGAATGTTGGCAAAAGAACCTATGTAATGTGAATGACCTCCAATGCCCCAGGCTTTAAATCATTCCAGGACTATGCAACCCTACTTACGTGCACCAATGCCAAGGGTGCCTCTAAGTGCAAACCCTTACCAGTGTACAGACCTTCAAGTTCACAAGCACTTAACTGGAAAAACGTGAACCATATTCGGTGCATTGGAGGTGGGACCAAAAAGGGTGGAAAGCGGCTGATTGGTTCCACAGCTGAATCATATTAGAAGTTCAACACTATCCCCAGGGTAGAAACCTTGCCTTGATTTTGTTAATTTTGGATGCCCCAGTGCATTGCTGTGAAAAACTCAAAAATGCCCACCCCAACGTGGAAGCTCTTTTCATTCCCCCAAATACTACCTCTCATCCAGCCCCTGGATCAGGGCATAGTGAAAGCCTTCAAGTCACAGTATACAAGTGAGCTTTATAATAAGACTTTGGAGGCTTTCAAAGCCAAGAAGGAAAATACCATGATGGACTATTGGAAATCAGTCACTGTACGTGAGGTGATTGATTATGTCGGCAACATCAAGCAGGTGACGATCAATTACTGTTGGAAAAATGTTTGACCAGACTGGCTGGAAAATTTCGAAGGCTTTGAAGGTGCTGCAGAAAGTATAAACAACAGTGTCAGAAACATAATGTGTACCACATGCAAATAGGTGGAGAAGGCTTTGGTGACATGAGGAAGAAGATGTGGAGGAAATTTTGGCAGAGAAAGCAATAGAACCCACCAACGAAGACTTGGATGAGATGGCAAAGCAAGACATGATGATGAAAATGGTGATGAAAGTCAGCCAAAGAGTCCAGAAATTGTCCTTCTTACAGCAGTCAAAATAACAGAATGGAACTCCGCACTGGAAAAAATTTTCAGTGACATGGAAGAGTGTGACCCTATGCTTGATCGAAGCCTCAAATTTAAGCGCTTAACTTCCTGTGCATTTGCCCCCTATGCTGACACTTAAGGCAAAAAGCTAAGCAGACAGGGCCGATGTAATTTCTGGAGTCATTTTGGAAGAAAACATTACCCACTCCATCAACAAGTGATGAGAGCCAAACCTCTGAGGTTGAACTGACAGATGCCAACCTGCCACCCTCTTCCTCATCTGCAGAATGAGTGCCACCAGCCTCTCCCTTGTTTCTGTGGAGTAAGCCAAGGTGGGGAGACTTGACCACACTCGAACTGTGCTGTTGTCCAGCCTGCAGCTCCATCAACCAGAAGATGTTAGGCAACATTTTTACAAAATGTTAAATATTTCATCTTTATTTGCATTAATGTGCACTATATAGTATGTGTCTACTGTATGAGTACAGTATGTGTAGTTTGTGTTTTTGTGTGTGTATGACTGAAGGGAAGTTAAAATAGTACAGTCTCAGTGTTGTACATGACACAATAATGCTGTCATTGAAGTGTTTCATTATTAATAGTATGTATCATTATTTGTAAGAAAGATATATTAAATGCAGTGTCTTTGAACAGAAACATACATAAAACAAAGCTATGTACTGATCAGTTGACAAAAATGGTATGACCAGAGACCCACAAGAACCCAATCCTGTATTTCTGCTAATTGAGTGTGCGTGGTAACATTATAGCTGTAATTACAAGGAATGGCTGTTTTCTAGAATTCAAACATCATCCACAAGGAATCCTTCCTTGAAGTTAATCCATATGAAAGTACAACCATATATAACAGTTGTCATTTTGTGACAAACTGGGATGTTGCCTTTTGACCCGTCCTTGGAGTCTCAGTCTGGGGAAAATGCTACCCTGGCATTCTTCAGTAGACTCTCCCCCAGCACCCCGCTTCTCCCGCTCTCCTCTTTAGAGCTTACAAGCATTTGTTCAGATTCACAAAGTTTCTGACCACTTTAAGGGTAATGATGGAACTGTCTTCTACTTGTCAAATTGTTTAGTAAAGAGGTCTAAAATTGGTTAGCGGCCCTCATCAAGCTTAAAAACATACATTTTTGGATTTGAAAAGCATTTTCCATGAATTTAAATGTCACCAGCTGCGCTATTATGCTTTTAAAAAAATACACATTATCCTCAATGGCCAGTGATTTAATGAATCATGCATATGTAATGAGGTTTCCATAGAGCTGCAAAGGACAGGGTTGAGAACTACCCAGTTCAACTTGTGGAAATTCAGGGAGAACTTGGTCCCTTTGAAGGGGCACAAAAGCACCACACACATACCCCATGCCTTGCCCTGTACATCTCTTCCATCTGGCTGATCCTGACTTAAATCCTTATGATAAACCAGTGGCCTAGTAAGTAAAATGTCTGAGTTCTGTGAGTCGCTCTCAAATTAATTGAACCCAACTTATAGCCAGTTAGAAGCACGGAAGAACCTGGACTTGCAACTGATGTCTGGAGTTGGTGGTTGAGGATGGGGGGTACTTCTGGGTACTGTCAGAATTGAGTTGAATTGTTGAACACCTTTTCTGGTGTTCAATGTTTGTTAGTGTGGGGAACACCCAATATACCACTTAAAAATTTAAAGATTTCAGCACATAATCCCACCAAGAATAAATAGGCTGAAACTGAGCAATCCCTTTGGACAAATATTGGCCAAAATACAAACCCCAACCACCTACAAGTTTCCTGGTTCACTCTTACCATGTTGTTACCGAGTCCAAGCTCCCTCTGCTCACCGCAGGACAGGCCAGTGAACCCGAGAGAGGAAGTGTGGAGGCAAGGAAAATGATTTCATTTGGAAAGCTGACTGACTAAGATAGCAGACTAGCGCCTCAGAGCAACCATCCCGTGGGGGTCTGAATGCAAAATTTTTCTGTTGAGTCAGAGAGATATAAGCAATGAGGTACTAAAGTCAAAAGGCAGAATAAAGGAGAGGCAGTGGGGAACTAAAGTGAAAGGGTCTTCAGTCTTGCAAACACCTCCGAGAGAATGGCCAGCCTTTGGAAGGGGTGTGTTGATCTCCTCTATTCACAGGGGGGCAGGGTCAGGTTATCTCTCCACTAGTGGAACAAAGCACTTGAGCTTATAGTCAGGCAGAGGGGTAGGGTCCTCTGAGGCGGCTATTATGTATAACAAAAGAAAGAAAAGAAAGCTATAAAAAAATGTTGGAGAAGACTCTTGAGAGAGTCCCTTGGACTGCAAGGAGATCCAACCAGTCCATCCTAAAGGAAATCAGCCTTGAATACTCATTGGAAGGACTGATGCTGAAACTCCAATACTTTGGCCACCTGATGTGAAGAACTGACTCACTGGAAAAGACCCTGATGCTGGGAAAGATTGAAGGCGGGAGGAGAAGGGGACGACAGAGGATGAGATGGTTGGATGGCATCACCGACTCAATGGACATGAGTTTGAGTAAGCCCCAGGAGTTGATGCTGGACAGGGAAGCCTGGTGTGCTGCAGTCCATGGGGTCACAGAGTCGGACACAACTGAGTGACTGAACTGAATGACAAAAGCAACGAAAAGTAAGTCAAAGAAGCAGTTTCCAACCTAGAGTCAGAATTGGCTTCTTCTTTGCAACGTTGTCTTGGCAATAATTTATGGGGTCCTTCCCCTCCCGCCAAATTCAGCATCTTTAGCCTCTCCCCATAGTCTCTTCCCACTGTCCAATCGTGGGTAATCATCTTTTTGATAACAGAAGAGATCCTCTGTTGGGATTCATAAGCTATTGGAGGTTTCTTGCAGAGCTCTGCATCCCTCTGGGGTGTTAGAAACATTCTATATCTTGACCAAAGTACTACCACTTCACCTAAGTGTATAAATACATAAATATTCATTAAGCTACACATTTAAGACTTGTGTACTTTACTGTATGTTGTACCTAAATTAAAAAAAAAAAAAAAAAATAGAGAATGGATGGCTAGTCTCCTGCTACACTGTATGTCCATCTGCAATGCCTGGAAGTCAGTAGTTACCTTGTGACCATGGGGTAAGCTACCCAAATGGGACAATCCAATTTGCTGAAAATGGCAGGGCAGAAAACGTTTTATGATGTCACAGAATACTGAACCAACCTTGGAGACCCTCTTCTTGTGGACTATTGAAATGATACATTTTTATCACAAAGGGTTATCAGCTTTTAGCCATCACAGTGTGAAATTGTACAAAAACTTTTGATGGTAACATATAGCACAGAAAGTGAAGTTAATAAGGCTCAAGTTCACATGTAAGTAGTGTTTAATCAGATCTTTGGACAGGAATTTTACCATAAACAAGTTGAACATAAAGGAAATACTTAAATAGATATGTTAAGTACTAAGCCTAAAAAAAAAAAACCCATACTTAAGGTAGAAATCTTCATTACAAAAGCTTAAATTCATTGGCCACTGAAAAAGAAAAATCAGTTCAAGTGCACAGAGTTGAAAGTAATCTTTATTGATAAACATTTATACCAGAATTAGAAATTTCAGTAGAAAAATAAAATTTAAATAACTTTCTGTGGTACAAAGATTTGATCAGTTTGACTGCAGCATTTAGTGAAATAATCTAATACAAAAAGTTAAGCTGACTTTACCACAAGCAGGTAACAATGCACAGAACAGAAACACATGTACACAGAACCTTCTGCGTGTGGACAGCACCAGGACCTCAACTTCAGGAGATGATCTCCTAGGGAAGGTTGGTGTGCACTGCAGTTGTATTAAGAACTTCATTCAAACCAGAGCAGCTTTTGGAATCAAAAGCTAACATACAATTTAAAGACTTAGGAAACCTAAGAGCTTAAAGATAACTACTTGCATGAACTTTATCTCCCTAGTTGAGACATTTCCTAGGTAATGTTCTGGATTAGTAAATAGTACAATGAGACACCTTTGTCTTGGAATATTCATTACTCATTTGTATTGGATTTAAGTTTACATGAAATGTTTTTCTCCTAAAACCTTTATCTCAAAGAATCCAGAAATCAGCTTTTCATGGTTGGGGGTTTCTCCTTCCCACTAAAAGAAAAGTGGATGCATAGCTGGGGCAGGGGTGGTTTCATGTGTCTCCAGGCAAGTCAGGAGTTGGCAAAACGTCTCAGAAGCTTTATGTGAAAAAATAAAATGTTCAACACAAATGCCAGTACTTTTTCATCTGAGCAACCACCCCCAAATAATTGTGCATTTGAAGGTGAGAAATTAAAAAGAAAAAGAAACCCTTAAGGGCAATAAACATTCCTTATAATTCAAATAGTTTCTTCCTGAAAACATTTCAAGCCACAAAGCTCAAGTTATATAAAGTCTATATTCATTTATTCACAGAATGTTCACATACTGGGATGGATGAAACATTCAATAATCTGAAGATCCATTTTATATTTGAAGTTCTTAAAAACAGTGGATAATCAAACAAGAAACAGATGTAAACAAAGACAGCTTTCAAAATGCATTAGTTCTTGTGTTTTGGCTCTAGAAGTGAAGCAACCAAACATTTAAGCCATGGATCAATATGTTGAAAAATTAGTTTTGGGGGAGAGAAGCCCACTGACCCCAACCCATACTCAATTTGTGAAACTCTATCCAAAGGAATGTTTTCAGTGAGAATGCTGAGACATCTTTCAATAGAGATGAAGGAAAACTTCTTAAGCTGAAGGGCTACGTTTCAAAATCCAACTATTGAATTGAAAAATGGAGTCTTGAGCTAAAGACATAAAAATTTGTTTGAAAGAAAGATTTGAGCATTGGAGAATAATCTTGTTGGGGAATTTGTAAGGATATTTGCCTGTGTACAACTCCTACAATTTTTCACCTCGTTAGAGTATATCTATTACTGTAATTTTGATAAGTAGTCTAATGGCCTATTAATTAAAAGAAAATGTCCACTTACTTTTTGGGATCCTTTTTAATTTTTCTCTGTGACCATCTCCTGGCTATTTTTAAGCAGAAGCCAGAGTGCATATTGCTTAAATCAAACAGCACTGCACATGACCTTATGGGCAGGTAGCTTCACACTCATAATGAAAACTTTCCTTTTAAAATGTCATATTTAATGACCAGAAACTATTTTGAAAACAGATAACAACAACTGTATTTCATACAAACCAGTTTATGCGGTTAAGGATAAAGTCAGATATTTAATTTTTGCAATCCTTTTTCTTTTGAAGGTCACAGTTTTTAGGCCTTTAGATGAAAAAGAAAGCTAGGCATTCGAAGCAAAATTAAAAGAGCTAAAATTGGGTTTAAAAAAAAAACTCTGATATTTAATTTTCTTTAAGGATATAGATTCTCTTGAAAGGAAATATAAAGGGCACAGTGGAAGGTATATTTGAAAATTAAACTTCAGGCACTTTCTGGGAGTCATACCCACCACTGTAAAATGGGTTGAAGACCCACCACTAGGTAACCACATTAAGACTAGGAAATCAATAACCCCTAATTCCAGTTAAAGCTGCACTTTTACAATTTTTTAAGAGCCATGAGCAAACCAAAGTCACTAAAAAAAAGGTAACAGAATGTTTAAAGTATCTTTCTGTGTGTATGTCTCAATGTCCAGTGAGTATCCTGATCAATATGGCTGAGAATTTTCCATTCAAACTATTTAATAGGGTGTGTTTCCAATTAAACTAAATAAAATCAATAGACTATAAAGTGATAGGAAAAGGTGATACAGGAGTTCTGTGGAAAAATTCTCAATTACCTAGCTTATTTTGAGAAAATGTACAAAACAGGAAATTCACACATCTTAAAATATATAAAATAATCAGAGGTCAAAATAGTTATTCATAAAATGTCACAGCATTCAGGAGTTAGCTTTTATTTATTTAAATAGTGGAACTGAAGCCACTACTTGAGTTATAGGTTTTGTGTGTGTTTTATTTCTCCAAATTTGTTCTCAACGTTATGCTCGACCAAAACCTACTTGGCACTTACTGTCATGAAGATGTGGCAAGGGTTTGCCAAATTTTAATCAAGATTTGATCAAATAAGATATCAGTACAGTTTACTGTGCTCAGAAGTAAACCAATATGTTCTACAGTTTCTCTGAAACACGCAAGGCTGCGTTTTTCTCACAGGACGTTGTAAATTTCAGTGTGAAGGATGCCAACCCAGAAGCACTGCTGACTGGGCTTGGGTAAAGACGCACCTGTAAAACTGCCTGATTTGCATATGTAAAAACAGAAAGAAAAGAAACTTGATTTTTTTTTTTTTGGTTGAGAACAATGAGTCCAAAAAGATCTTTAATTCCTGGAACTTCAAACTGAAGAAAGGACCGAAGTGTTGTTCTTCATACCGTTTGAAGAACTAAGAAAACGCTACATCCCATAATGTATTATTTTTGAGGATTCTATAAAACCGATTCACCATCATAGCACAAGGGCATGTGCTATAGAGTAGCTAAAATCCGTAAAAAGGAGACCACTACGACACAAAACGTCTGTCCAGTGCCCAAGGTAAGGGCTTCAAACGGAATCATTTCCTTTCCTGCTGCTCGATACACTCCAGCAATTGCTGCACCTGTTCAAAAATTCAAGTGTGTTAAAAAATTAGAGGGGGGTTAATATAATCAGAAAAATATAGCACTTAAAACTCTAAGTAGAAAAAACATAAAATAAATTAAAAAACAAAACTCTAAGACTGATTTAAATTTTTTACATTAAAATTTAAACATTATAGAAATGTTTCTGTTTTCCCTATTCTTTTTGCTAACTACTCTTGGTTTTAAGTATTCCTTATATGGTTTGCAAGTCACCAACAAATGTTTTTAGAAAAGGGACTCTTTCAAACTAAGTCTCCTAGATATATTGAATAAAATCACCTGGAAGTCATAACCAAAATCACAAAGACTGCAATATTCACATAACCCGATTACAAACTTAAAACATATTATTCCCCAGGCACGTAACAGATACCTAACAAATTCCTGGCAATAAATGATAGAAAATCCTCTGCGTGAGGCTGAGCAAGGAATATTTCAGGAGCAGTCACAGGGAAACCCCACTCCCTCTTGTACTATACTCAGAGTTCCCTTCAAGAAATGGATGGAGGAAATGCCCTGAATGCCTAGATGGTCCACTGCTGTGGCCCGGGGTTCAATCCCTGGTTTGGGAACTAAGATACCACAAGCTGTGTGGCACAGCTTAAAAAAAAAGGCGGGGGGGCGGGGAGGAAGAAAGGAAGCGAGTGGGACTCTAAGCCCAGCAAGTTGCTATTCATTCAAAGGGCTTGAGGTGAGGGATACTCCGGGATTCCTTTCTATTTCCCATGTCATTCTGTTGGTCACTATAACTTCCTACATATTGAATAAACAGAACAAACAGGTATCTGTTTCTACTCAGGTACCCTGAATTGCTCACAGGGACTCAGCATTATACTAAGAAAAGTCAAGAATTCATTCATTTGAAAAGAACAGATCCAAAGTTCCCAGATAATCTTCTCCTGACCCCAGCCCAAAATGCTCCAAACAGAATTCTCCTTGGTCAGAGAATACAGGTGGGGACACAAGACAGAAAGCACAAGCACGAAACAGATTTTGAATAATGCAGGACGATATATACTGTTTCGATCAAGTGTCAACACCTTGCCCATTGTGATATGATGGTATATTAACACATTTGAAGGAGAATAAAGAGCAGTGCTACTGGCAGTACATGCACACTGTGCTATTAATACTACCCTCTGAGAGGCATGTGCTCCTTTGGGCCTCTTTGTAATTTATCTCCAAAAAAAGTGGGTTGGATCAGAAGAAGCTTAAAGAACTTGAACTGGGCCCCAAAGTGGGATTTGGATGATGAAGGGAAGATAGTTAAAAGCAAACCAGAAGGAGCAGCAAAATGGGAAGGGAATAGATTGTATGCACTAGAGTCAAAGAAGGATACAATTACTACGTGTTAGATAGTCTCTGTTTTATATACACACATTATTTCATTTAGTCATCACACAGCATTGCTATTGTACCAATGAGAAATCTAAAACAGGTCCTGGGGGCTAATAATCCAGTTAGAAAACTAGAGCAGAGGCTCTCTAAACATAGCAGTAGGTGACACAGTTAAAAATATTGTTTAAGGCCAGTTATGGAAACTCCTTAATGCAGACAGGAGAAAATTAGCCTCCCCACCGCCTTACACAAAGGTTTCACCATCTACAGAACACAGAGAAACTAGGCCACCTTGTCCCCAAAAAACCCCTAAAGTCAAAGAGACAGGGGAATTTCTGCTTGAAATTCAAAATTTAAAATCACAGTGAAAAAAAAAAAAATTACATAAACCGAGAAAAAAGTCTGAAAGCATATAATGAAATGCAAACTGGTTACCACGTAGGAATACAGTAATGGAGAATCTTTGTTTTTGCTTTCTTATAATTTTTAATTTATATAAAATATACATGCTATTTTTATTTTGTTATGAGCTTAAAAATATTCTCAGCCCTATGACATGAACAAAAGCTGCACCCCCACCCAAAAGATACCACACAGATAAAAATAATGTATAATTATGAATGTTGCTCAAACTCTTATTCAGAAAGTCCTAAGAATTAAAAAAAATAAATAAAAAAAAAACAGGCACTTTTCTAAACAAAATTCCCTCCATCCTTAAAATATCTACACCTGGATGAAGGGAAGTAATTGGTCAAGGAGACTGCAATGCCACAAATCAGTGAAGTGACAGCTGAGGAGAAAGGAGAGCAGTAGCTTCCAAAAAGCCAAATATTCTCTTGGTAGTGGTCAAGATCACAAGATGTATCTCACAAAGCTTAACGTGGCTTCCCTAAAGCCACGAGACAGAATCTGACTCAGGAAGTCAAAGATGTTATCCAAGTAAGAGGGGACTGAGGCGAGAAGAGAACAGTATATAAAACACAGGGCCCACGCACAAAGAGCGCGCTTACTTCTTTATCCCACTCAGACACGTTTCTAAAACGGCTCCTAAAGTTAACTGACTATTCATATGAAATGTTTTGACTGTATTTTAAACGTCTAACATACTTGTCAAGATTCCAGCAGTAATTGGTCCCACGATGCCCATCAACAGGATGCTTACAGACATGAACCTACCATATTTGTGATGTCTGAGGGTGAAGAGGGCCAGTAATCCGGCAGGGACGTGAAAGAAGAGAGAAGACACCAGTGCCCACAGGAACACACCATACCACATCTCTGCAAGGGAGAGCAAAGAAAGGTTGGACGTCACCAGCTTCCCCAGGGCAGTCATGACAAAGGCGCGGTCATTATACTCAATTTTAAATTATTTAAGTTATTTACGTTATTTCAATTTTAAAACAATTCTGTTGCAGTGGCGGTTCATCAGTCAAATATCCAAACACTGATGGTTTTGGAGGGATCACTAAACTATGGCCACCCCCTGTTTTTGTGCGGAAAGTCTTAGCAGGACACAGACATGCCTGTTCATTAAGTCTTGTCTATGGCTGCTTTCAAGCTCCCAGAGCAGGGCTGAAACAGTGACAGAGACCATAGGACCTGCAAAGCCTAAAATATTTATAATCTGGCCCTTTACAGAAAAGGTTGGCCGACTCCTGACAAGCTACCCCTATTCCCAAACACTGAAGAAAAAGTTCACCCAGATTTGGAAATTCACTTATGTGATTTCCCTTTCACAAGGACAAGTGTGAGCACCACTGACAGGGCGCCATGCGCAAATGCCTGACCTCTCTCCTCTGGCAGCTCCAGAGGCTAGTGCGCACACCACTCCCCGAGAGGTGCCACCCTCCCCATCCGCCCCTCCAGCCCGGGCCCTGCTGCACACTGGCATCTCCCACTGGGGCCTCCTTGGACACCATCCACTGCCAGCTCGTCCCCAACCCAGGAAACAGCGCCAGGCAGCTCCCTGCTAAGCAGCAACCCCATCTTTAATCCCCGAGTCCTCAGCAGCTCCTCCCCAAGCCACCTAAGAGACTCTGGCTGCTGTTACACCCCCGGTGTGCACAGAGCTCTGTGAGGACGTGGGAATGGCAGTGCCCGGGGGTGGACAAACAGGACACAAACCTGCCTCCAGGAGCTCAGGGACTCTGCTGCCCAGCTGACAGCCTTGCCATCACGCGGCTTCCGCTGGAGCCCCCCAGGTTTTAGAGACAAGCACTGCTCAGCACAGCAACTCAAGGGCCTGCTAGAGTGCGGCTCCTCACTGGCTGCGGTGAACCATGCGGGCGGTGAACTGGGGTGAAGCCTTAATCTGCCAGAGACACAGGAAGTTGGTAACTTCAATAAAAGTGTGTCTGGACACTTGGGTGTGCTACCCAACTGCCATGGGATGAATCCACGTGCGGAAGCCCTAATCCGACAGGACCGTGGACTTACAAGAGGAAGACAGATTTCTCTCTCTCTGTGCCTCTCCTCTTTCTCTCCCCATCGAGTGAGGACATATCAAGAAGATGGCCCAAGAGGGCCCTCAGCCTGACCGTACCGGCACCCTCATCTTGCACTTCCAATCTCCACCTGTGTTGGTTAAGTCACTCGGTCCATGGTGCTTTGTTCCAGCAGCCCTGGCAGACACCAACACTCCCCTGTTCCCACTTCCCTGGAGCAAGGAGGCTTGCTGGGCTAGCAACTCACACCTCAACTTTTCTAAAAGCTGAAAGACCTGTGTGCAAACAGGATCTGGTGCAGCAAGTCGGCTCCTCCCTGAGTCTCTGAGGGGGAGAAGCAGTGTGCACCTTCCTACATACAGCCCTAAGTCACATCCATTTGCTCTCCCACTGCCTCCATACTTTATATAGCGTCACTTAAGTCACTCTAAGTAGGAAAGAAAGGCTTTATCATATTAGATGAACAGTACAATTTATAAAACGCTTTCAGAGGATAAAGTAGTACAGAACACTAATAGCTAAGGCAAACCTCAATCAATAAAACACTTTTAAAAAGCTAAGTGATATCCCGTTAATACTGCACCTTAATCTGCCATCTATTTAACAGCTATTTATTGATCACATAGTACTTTTCATTTCCCTGGCTCTATACACTGTCAAACATCTTTGTCTATCTATTTTACAGTATTTCCTTATTCACTGTTTCACATAAAGTGCATTATCTTCAACTTTGTTTACTTTGGCAGCTAAAGTCACATCATTTCCCCAAGGTGAAGAATAAGTCAGGTTATTAACCTGAAATAAATGTTATAAGGGAAACCAGACTAAGCACTGGTGGCAGAAGAGGCCCCAAAGATGCCCACATCCTCAACCCAAAGCCTATGAAAATTCGACCTAACAAAAGGGGATGTGCAGGTGTGATGAGATTAGACATCTTGCAATGCAGGGGGGATAGTATCTTGGATTTTATAGGTGGGCCTACTGTAATCAAGGGTCCCTGGAAGAGAGTCACAGTCAAAGAGATCTGAAGATGCTGTGCTGCTGGCTTTAAAGATGGAGGAAGGTGCCAGAAGCCAAAGGACGTGGTGACCTCTAGCAGCTGAAGACACGAAAACAAATTCTCCTTAGAGCCTCCAGAAGGAAGATGGCTCTGCTGACTCATTTGGACTTCTGACCTCCAAGACTAATAAATCTGTGTTGTTTTAAGCCACTAAATTTGTGGTGAGTTGTTTCAGTAGCCACAGCAAGCTAATACCAGTACTGAGAGTTCATTCATTCAGTAAATACTTACAGAGCCCATTCCATATGTCAGGCACGTCAATGAACAAGAACAGAAATTTTAAAAAGACAAAGATCCCTGCCCAGAGGGTGTCTGTATCTTTAAGCATATTCTTCAGTTTGAGTTAAACAGAAGGTCACATGGCGGACCTCTTGGGGGGAATTCTGTGCTCCCTGGCCCTCTAGCTGCCACAGTCGAGTCCCCTGTCTTCCGAGCAAGGGGTCAAGACCAAACTGGCCCCAATAAGCAGAAACAGGAGCACAGAACAAGTGGGCAGAGTTAGGCTTGGCGCCCAGCTGTCCTTTCAGCTTGCCCTGCTCTGCCTTACGTTCCAGGTCAAACAACTGTGCCTCTGTAGCCAGGGTTCACCACCCCAGTCCTGCAACTAACTCCGCGCTGGCCTGCCTAGATGCTAAGTGCCCACTGGCCTGCATCTGTCCACACTGCCCACTGTGAGACCCCTCTCTTACCCACCCCCACCTACCTGCCAGGGGATCCATCTGTTTCCTTGTGAAATACTAATACAAATATATCTGGTTTCTACTCCTGATGCCTAAAACCGTTTAAGATAATGGTGCTAGGAAAATCTTTTTTTCTAAGACTTAATCTATGACCCTGGTTCCTGAGGAAGAGCTCCTAAATTCCTTGGAATTTCCAGGAGTGTCTTTTGTTCTCATAAGGCAACTCTTGGTGGGCTCCTTGATGGGCGCTGGTCACCAGAAAGGCTAGGCCATGATTGTAAGCTTGGAACCTTCAGCCCTACTCTCCATTCTCAGGAGAGAGGAGGGGGCTAGAAGCAAGTTATTAATCGGTCATGCCTAAGTGATGAAGCCTCCATAGATATTTCAACAGTACGGAGGGCAGAGAGTTTCTGGGCTGGTGAAGACACCTATGTGCTGGGAGGGTGACCCACCCCAGCTGCACAGGAACAGAAGCTCCTGTGCTCAGGGACCCTTCCAGCCTTCACCCTGCTTATCTCTTCATGTGGTGTTCATTTCCATCCTTTACATCTTTGGGAACATACCAGTCACCTGGTAAGTAAACTGTTTTCCTGAGTTCTGTAAGCTGCTCTAGCATTTTCACTTGAACAAGAAGGATGACATGGAAACCTTAGCTGGTCAGAGCACATGCGAAAACCTAGCCTTTGACTGGCATCTGAAGTAGGGGTTGGGGCAGTCTTGTGCAACTGGGCCTTTCACCTGTGGGACTGAAGCCAGCTCCAAGCAGACAATGTCAGAACTGAACCGAGTTGCAGGACACCAACTGGTGTCCAAAACTGCTCAGTGCATAGAGAAATGATATCTGGCACCAGAAGTGCTGTGAGCACAGTGGCAGTGCGAGAGTAAAGGGAAACTGAGTTTTTTCGAGGTATTCTTCCTCTCCTAACAAGGAGGACTGGCCCACCAGGACTATCAACCATAGCCTGCCACCTCTCTCCCGAGGCCACTGCCTAACTGCCCACTTATCCCTGGTTCCTGAATGGGCCCTTCTGGCCTGCCTCAACCTTAACGGTCTCTTGGCCCTAGCCCCGGCTAGCTCTTATCTGCCCTGATCTGGCCTTTCATCTATTCTCCACACAAAACCAGAAAGTCAGTGGTAATGGGGACAAGGTTTCTTGTTGGAGTGATGACAGTATTCTCAAGTTGTTTTTTGTGGTGATTGCAAACTTGGCAAAAAAATCATTAAATTGTATACATGAAAAAAAAAGTGAATCAGATCATCTTTCCTCTGCTCAAAACCCCTCGAACACGGCTTTGGGGGATCTGACCTCACCCCCTGCCCCCGTGCCCACGCCGCCCCTCCCACCGCACTGGCCTCCTTCACGTCACTGCAGTGAGCTCCCGTCCCAGGGCCTCTGCACCTGCTGCCCCTGGCCCAGAATGCCCGTCTCCGGACAGCTGCGTGGCGGCTGCTCATTCCCTTTCAGATTTCACCTCCAATGGCATCATCTTAGAGGGCTTCCTCGTGACCTTATGTAAAACAAGCATTCCGCTCGACACATAAGACCTGCCACTTACTATCCCCCTACCCAATCTTACACTCACACTGTCTGTTCCATTTCATATTTTTATTTATTTTGCCATATTGCAAGGTATGTATGATCTCAGTTCCCTGACCAGGGACTGAACCTGAGCCCCCTGCACTGGAAGTGCTGGACTGCCAGGGAAGCCCCTCCTTTCCGTACTTTTAAATTTTGTTTCCTCTTTCCCCTTTAGAATGAAAGTTCTTTTGTTTTGTTCACTAACACACCTTTTCTTGGTGCCTAGAAAACAAGAGACACACAATAGACACCGAGTAAATTTGCAGACCGAATGAGTAAATGACTGATCCAAGTGTGATGTATTCTTGATCCCAGCAATGGCACAACTAAAACATTAGTGGGTTTTAGTTTATCAGAAGGCACACTCTGGGGAACCCCTGGGGCTCCAGCAGCTAGGACTCTATGCTCTCACTACTGAGGGTCCAGGTTCGATCCCCGAGTCTGAGAACTAAATTCCCACAAGCCATGCGGCGTGGCCAAAAACAAAAGAGAGAGGGGGGAAGATATACTTTGATATTGAAAGTATTAATATAATGAGATTCATCCCTTTAGAAAGTGAATTTTATTCCTGATACAAGAGGGGAGAATAATTTGCCTTTCTCAGCATTCAGATTTGTTAAAAATGACCACCAAAGAAATCTGAACTACTTGGAATAAGAAGGGTTAGGCAGAAAACTACTACTACTACTACTACTAAATCACTTCAGTCGTGTCCGACTCTGTGCGACCCCAGAGACAGCAGCCCACCAGGCTCTCCCGTCCCTGGGATTCTCCAGGCAAGAACACTGGAGTGGGTTGCCATTTCCTTCTCCAATGCATGAAAGTGAAAGGTGAAAGTGAAGTCGCTCAGTCGTATTGGACTCTTAGCGACCCCATGGACTGCAGCCTATCAGGCTCCTCCATCCATGGGATTTTCCAGGCAAAAGTACTGGAGTGGGGTGCCATAGGTCTAAATTGCAAATGCAGGTTTAAAGAAATCAATTCAAAGCTTCCGGACAGTGATAAACCACAGAGTATTTCAGAGCAATGACTTTGCCATATTGAGTTGGCATAAAAAGCAAGTAACCTTTTCTGTGGGGCCAAAATAGAAACAATTCCAGAATCAGGACAATGAATGAGATTCACTGTCAGCAGGTTTTGGTGCCTCAGGAAGGATTACATTTCATGTACCTATTGAATCCATCATTCCAGCTGAAGAAGAGACACAACAGGGAGGCTATATGTTTACCCCGTGTGTTTACTCATCACATTCCAATCAGCTTGTGTCCATGGGCTGTATCTCATGCATGTTTATAACTCCAGCATAACTCCAGCCCAGAGCCTGCACTTGATCACTAAATACATCCTGAATGAATGATCCATGGTGATCACTACCCCCAAGTTATATATCCACTGAAGTACCAATAAACTCAAGTACAGACTGCAGTTTAATATTTCAGAACAACTCCTGACAGGAAAACAATATGCTTAGCTACTGATTCTTTACTATAACATAGTAGAACTATCCTCCCAAATCCACTTACCTCAATTTTTTTTTTAAAAGAGGAGGCAACTAAAAGCCAGAGAAACTGAACAAAATGTTCAGTTTCAAAATATCACCTCACATATGACTTATTGATTATGGTAACCTTATGGTGGAGAGATCTGATAAACACCATTTTCACCAAATGATTAAACTTAGTGTTATCAATAAAGGGACAAGCGGACATGAAGTGTCCCCTAACGTGGTGCTCTGGGAAGTGTGCATCACCTATGCAGGTAGCGTCCTGAGCAAAAATGTTTAATCTGAATCTAACCACGAAGAAATAATCAGATAACTCAGACTATGGGACAGTCTAGGGACAGTTAGCCTGGTTTTCAAAAATGTCAGTCTCAAGAAACTGAAACAAAGATGGAGGAACTATTCTGGATTCAAGAAGACTGAAAAGACAACTATATGCAATGTGTAACCCTTGATTAGATCCTGGAATTTTTAAAGAAAGATATAAATGGCATTATTCAAACAACTGAGTATGTTTCAATAAGGCCTATATATTAGATAATATTCTACCGATGTTAAATGTGTTAACACATTCCAGTGCAATATGTTTTTCTAGGCTGTGGCAGAAAATGTCCTCATTTTAAATGATACATGCTATAAAGCGTTAGCTGTCAAGTGCCATTATTTGTGTAACCCCCTTCCTCTTTTCTGCACAAACTAAACATATTATGCACATGCATATATGTATTTAGACAGGAAGCAAAAGAATCGAAATATTAATAATGAACCTAAGTAAAGGGTATATAGGTATCTGTTACACTATCATTTCAATTTTTCAGTAGGTTTAAACTTTTTCCAAATAAAGAGCTGCGAGAAAAGTAATAGACCAATCCGGTCCAGTAGAGCCTTCAGACTGCATGAACATTTCATTTTTTGGACATGGTCTCCAGAATGCCAATATATTTCTGTTGTCATTGTCAAATGTGATCTTAGTATCTTTTGATACCTTTTGCCAGATTATCATTATAGGCATGATTTCAAGCTAACACCTGCATCTGTTTCAACGTGTTTTTTATCTTATTAACTACTTCACAGACCTGTTGGGGAAAATACTAGAAAAGTAATACACTGCAAGTCCCTGGTGTCCGCTGAATGGCGCCTGGCGGTCGCTGCCCAGCGGATGAGAAATCACAGGTGCCTCGTTTACCAGTTTTAACTGTAGTCAGTAATCCAACCTTCCTTCCTTTGCAGGTCTCAGGCCGGTTCTTGCATTGTTTACTGAGTGAAAGTATCTGTCAGCTTTGCTGGAGGGCCCAACCTCACCCTTCAAACACCCCTGATCTCAGTCTTCTTGCCTTTAAAAGGGCCAACACATAACACTACTCTCCCCTCCAAGGCTTTATTTTCAGTCTTTGCAGGTATTTTCTCCTCCTCTCAGTTTTCCAAGCCCGATAGCTTTCTATCTCGATTTCTAAGTTTGAAAACCTCTGCTCTCAAGCCCAGCCGAGATAAGTGGCATAAGAATCAGAAAGGCGCCGTGTCGACGTTCTCGAACAGGAGTGGGAGACGAGGCCACAGGTCTCCAGAAAGGGATTCCTAGAAAGAGAGACTGGCGGAGGGGGTGGATCTGGACGTGGGTAGCAGCGATCGGCAGACAGCCTCCCGGTGCAGAGGCTGGGCTACCTACCCTACGCACAGCGGGTGCCTGAGTTCTGACCGATGGCCCTCAGACCGGCCGGGACGACGCACCGTCCGAGGCACGAAAGCCCAGAGGCCGGGGCGGACGAAAGCGGCTGGGGTTGTCCAGTGCCCCCGCCCGCCAAAAGGAGGCGAGGACCGCCTCCCGTGCCCCAGACGAGGAGGGGCGGGCGGACCAGGGCGCTGCCGAGTTCCCTCCTGAAGCAGGGGCGTTTGGGAACTCCAGAGAGCAGGACGACTTCGGGCGGGGGCCGAGTTCCCCTCACCGACGGGGCCCACCGCGGGATCCGGGTGGCCCGCCCGAGGGGCCCGCGGCGAAGCGGCGAGGGGAGGCGGAAGGGCTGCCGTCCCCAGCTCTCGGCCGACGGAGAGCCGACCCCCGCGGGGCCGCCGGTACCTGGGAAGGAGCAGAGCGATGTGGAGTTGGGGCACAGCGTCCCGTTGCCCACCCGCGGCACCAGCTTCAGGCTGAGGATCTGCTGCAGGAGCCCGGCCGACGCCCCGCTGCCGCCGCTCCCCTCGCGTTCCATCCCGCCGCCATTCACCGCAGAGGGCTGAGGGAGAGCGTCCGAGGGGCCGCTGAGGGAAGAGCGCCCGAGATGCTGCCGCAGCGCGACCTCGCGTACGGCCTGCTCCGCTCCCCACACCTCCGCAGCCACAGCGTCACCTTCGGCCGGGGCCCTCTTCCTCCTACCCCAACGGCCCTGCCAAGTGACGGCTCCTTTCTCCAATTACAGGGCGCCGCCGACGGCAGGGGCGGGGCGAGGGGCGTTCCCGCCCCTGACGTTGCGTACGGCTCTCGGAGACCTGGCCCCCTACGGCCTACGCCCCCTACTGGAGAAGTCGCTCCTGCTCCGGTGGGGCGCGCTCGGCTCTGTCCTTCTCTGCAACGCCGCCTAGAAGAAAGGAGTGGAATTACATATAGATAGAGAGGGAGAGGGGCTTTCCAGGAGGCGCTAGTGGTCAAGATTCTGCCTGCAATGAGGGAGACACAGGTTCGATCTCTGGGTCGGGAAGATCCGCTGGCGGAGGGCATGGCAGCCCACTCCAATATTCTTGCCGGGAGAATCCATTGGACACAGGAGCCTGGCGGGGTGGCGGGCTATACAGTCCATGGGGTAGCAAAGCGACTGAAGGGACCAAGCATACCACGCACAGAGGAAGGGAGGGAGGGAGGTAGATAGATGGATGATGGATTATGGTTAGATAGACAGGTAGATACACATAGAGGTAGCTAGGTGGATAGAAAGATAAATACCTACATACATATGCATCTGGCAATGAGAATCAGATGGTTCAGCAACCAGGTGAAAGAAGCTGGAAGACGATGCAGCGATACCTTAAATATTTGGAAGGAAAACGATTTTGAGAGAAAACTTCACCTGAAACTAAAAAGGATTGTGTACAACGTAAGGAGTATGTCAATAATCTTGTAATGACCGGGAACAGGCGGTTACTAGACTTCCTATAGTGGCCATTTCATGATGTATACAAATGTCATATCACTGTGAGGGTGTGTTAGTCCCTCAGTCGTGCCTGACTCTTTGTAACCCCAATTGGAGCCCACCAGGCTTCTCTGTCCATGGGATTCTCCAGGCAAGAATACTGGAGTAGATTACCATTCCCTTCACCAGAGGAACTTCCCAACCCAGGGATCAAACCCTGGTCTCCTGCGTTGCAGGCAGGTTCTTTATCCTTTGAGCTACAGGGAAGTCCCTATGTTGTACACCTGAAACTCACACAATAGTGTTGGTCAACTATATTTCAATAAAAGAACTGAAAAGCAGTACAAACTCCAGGAAAAACACAAACCTACAAAAATTATGAAGCAAATATAAAGCAAACAAAACTTGGTGTGTGTGTATTTTTTAGACACCCACCACCTCCTTGTTTCCCTTATAGTGAGATGAAGAACTATAAAACTTTCAGAAGACAGCGTTGGATATCTTTGTCTCATGATAGTGAAGGGGTTCTTCGGCATAAAGAGCAAAGACCATAAAGGAAAGGATGTGTAAATTTAATTAAGACCTTGTGTTATTCAAGAGTTCATTAAAAAGCATTGAATACATTATGTTTTCCTTTTAATTCAAAGACATGCAGTTCAGTCACTCAGTCGTGTCTGACTCTTTGCGACCCCATGAACCCCAGCATGCCAGGCCTCCCCGTCCATCACCAACTCCCGGAGTCCACCCAAAGCCATGTCCATTGAGTCGGTGATGCCATCCGACCATCTCATCCTCTGTCGTCCCCTTCTCCTCCTGCCCCCAATCCCTCACAGCATCAGGGTCTTTTCAAATGAGTCAGCTCTTTACATCAGGTGGCCAAAGTATTGTAGTTTCAACATCAGTCCTTCCAATGAACACTCAGGACTGATCTCTTTTAGGATGGACTGGTTGGATCTCCTTGCAGTCCAAGGGACTCTCAAGAGTTTTCTCCAACACCACAGTTGAAAAGCATCAATTCTTTGGCGCTCAGCCTTCTTTATAGTCCAACTCTCACATCCATACATGACCACTGGAAAAACCATAGCCTTGACTAGACGGACCTTTGTTGGCAAAGTAATGTCTCTGCTTTTGAATATGCTGTCTAGGTTGGTCATAACTTTCCTTCCAAGGAGTAAGCATCTTTTAATTTCATGGCTGCAATCACCATCTGCAGTGATTTTGGAGCCCAGAAAAATAAAATCAGCCACTGTGTAAAGGACATTAGCAACATTGTTAGAGTTCCCTCTTGAAAGCCTTGGTTTTTGAAGCTTTCTGATACCAATTCTCTAACACTACAACTGGGATTTTGCCTCAACCAAGAGACTTTTCTAAAACAAAAACAGTAAGCATTTTTTAAAGTCATAAAATATTTAACAATGCTGTCTTTTGGTACATTTCCCAGACTAGCAGAGTGTAAAAGAAGTGGAAGAAACCAATATTTTAAGATTATATAACAATCAATGATGTATCATATCAGGAAACATTATTTTGTATTTAGAATTCTATCCTCAGTCAGATTGTGAATTTAGAAATTTTTAAAAAGCCATTTAGACTTGCAGAACTCAGAAAATGTATCTTTTACATGACCTTTCTAAGGGAAGCTGAGTATGTACTCCAATGAAGTTAAAGAGTGATGACTAAGAGAAAGTTCAATGAAGTTAAAGAGTGATGACTAAGAGAAAGATGGGCCAAAAAAAAAAAAAAAGTGGATTTAACCAGGAGTCTTAGATTGAAAAATAACTGAATAGAGTCTCGGGG
>NW_011494867.1:2178333-2184242 GCF_000754665.1 Bison bison bison
AAAGAGTGATGACTAAGAGAAAGATGGGCCAAAAAAAAAAAAAAAGTGGATTTAACCAGGAGTCTTAGATTGACTTCTGTGCAACAGTACTAGCAGCCATTTAACCAGATAGGAACAGAAGGAAGAATATCCTCAGGAAAAATAATGAAATAGATTTCAGCAATAGACAAACTGGTTAAGAATCTCATAATTTTAAGAATATGGTGAAGAAGGTACCGTTTCTTCTCTCAGTGGAAGAAAAAAAAAACCTGAAGAACAATACAACTTCGGGAAAAACACAAACTTACAAGAAAATTATGAAGCATATATAAAGCAAACAAAAACTTGGTGTGTGTGTGTGTGTATTTTTTAGCCACCCACCACCTCTGTTTCACTTACAGTGAGATGAAGAATTATAAAACTTTCAGAAGACAATGTCGAATATTTTTATGTCCATGATGGTAAAGCAGTTCTTAAACTAGATACAAAAAGCAAAGACCATAAAGGAAAGAATGGGTAAATTTAATTACTTTAAGGCCTTGTGTTACACAAGGGTTATCACAAAGAAAATATAAAGACAAGTCACAAACTGGGAGACAATATGTGAAATATAAATAACTGACATAGGAGTGGCATTCAGAACATACAAAGTACTTCTAAAAATCAATAAGAAAATGACAAACAAAAGACCTGGATAGGTACTTCAGCAAAGAGAAATACAAGTGGCCAACAAAAATATTAATAGGAAAAGATGCTTAACTTCATTAATCAGTGGAACATAAAATGAATCACAATGAGATGTCACTGGTCAACCACCTAACAGCCAAAAATTTTAAAGTCTGAGAACGCTGATTGTTACTGAGGTTGTAGGGCAGCTGGAACTACGGAGGCATAAACAGATACATGTGTTCTCAGCTGCATCCGACTTTTTGGGATCTCATGGACTGTAGCCCACCAGACTCCTCTGTCCATGGGAGTGTCCAGGCAAGAGTACTGGTGTGGATTGCGATCTTCTCCTCCAGGAGGAAACTCCAGGGTCAGGATCTTCCTGACCCAGGGACCAAACCCATGTCTCCTGCATTGCAGGCAAATTCTTTACCACTGAGCTACCTGGGAAGCCCATAAATAGATAACAACCATCCGGCATAATTTGAATGAAGATACTCATGATCCAGCTATTTAGCTGCTAAGTAAATATCCTACAGCACTGGTGGCAGGAGATATAGACAAGATTGTTCCTAGTAGCACTGTAACAGTTTTTGGGTGTTGCGGCAGTCGTACCCGACTCTTTGTGAGCCATGCACTGTAGGCCGCCAGACTCCTCCGTCCGTGGGATTCTCCAGGAAAGAATACTGGAGTGAGTTGCCATTTCCTTCTCCAGGGGATCTTCCTCCCAACGCAGGGACTGAACCCGGGTCTCCTGCATTGCAGGCAGATTCTTTACCATCTAAGCCACCAGGGAAGCCCAAATATTCCATTAGGTAGGTAAAAATGAAAATGATTTATTTACCTCTATAGATGATGGGGGGCACTCAGTAGGAAAGGGTGACAAGGGCATTCCTGACACCATTCCAGAGAGTATAAGTTGATAAGTCATTTTTGGAGTAATTTGGCAACTTCACATGTAAAAGATGGATGCTCTTTGATCCAGCAGTTCTATTTCTAGGAATCTTTACTATAGACACACAAATTCACTCATCTCCTGGGGTCCTCTCCCATCCCACGAGCTTGGATTCCCAGGAGTGAGCCTTTTGTCAAGGAAACGTGATTCCAAGGGGGCCAATCCCTCAATAGCTCTCTGCCTTTTCATCATGTGCTCAATGAACTCCTATCCATCCTTTATTTGAACCAAATATTTCCTCTTCAAAATGTTTTCCTGACTCTCCACAGTAAAGTAGGCCACCCTCTACCCATTCTTATTATTTATTCACAGTTGCATGTTTATTTTGGAGAAGGCAATGGCACCCCACTCCAGTACTCTTGCCTGGAAAATCCCATGGACGGATGAGCCTGTTAGGCTGCAATCCATGGGGTCGCTAAGAGTCGGACACGACTGAGCGACTTCACTTTCACTTTTCACTTTCACGCATTGTAGAAGGAAATGGCAGCCCACTCCAGTGTTCTTGCCTGGAGAATCCCAGGGACGGGGGAGCCTGGTGGGCTGCCGTCTCTGGGGTCGCACAGAGTTGGACACGACTGAAGTGACTTAGCATAGCATGTTTATTTATAGGACTTTTTATTTACTGTCTGTACTCCCCACCAGAGCAAAGGCTGTGACTATTCTGTTCCAGGGCCTGACCCAGGGCTAACTCGTGAAAACAATGGACTGGGCACTGTCTGTCTTTGTCCTGAAACCTTATCTGGGTTCACCTAGGGGCTTGCTGAAAACCTGCTGCACGCAGAGACTTGTCCAGAAGGCCCCATACGCGGGCAGCAGCATCTGAGAGCCAGTCATTGGCATCCTGGAACCTCGGAGACAGGTGAAAAGGAGTGAGTCACACAGCAAAAGCCATTCACTGTGCTGGCGCCAAGACAGTCTGTGACCCTGCAGGGACAAACGAAACTTGTGGATGCCAGTATCAGGCTGGGCTCTGAGCCCCAACCCAAATGCCTTCCTGGATCCCACTAGGGATTGGTGACTGCATGTCAGCCTCTGGCACCATGACCCTCTGGCTGGACCTTCTTTGCCCGAACATAGCACGTTGCAGACTTCCTGGTTGACTCTTCCACTTAACCATGTGCTCCTTCCAGGTGGAGCCAGGAGTCTGCTTTTATCCCCAGAGGCTATCCTGCGGTGGAGGGGCCACATATGGGGAGGAAAGGGGCCGGTGGCAGGGGCCCCATTGCACCAGCCCACTGCCCACCCCGAGATGTTTGCAGCTCAATGCCAGGACAGAGATGATCATTTTGCAACATTTAAAGATATCGAATCACTGTCGTGCACCTGGAACTTATATAGCACTGTAGGTCAATTATATAATTAAAAGTACAATAAAATTTTGGAGAGAAAAGGAGAAGAGGTGGAGGCATTAAATCTCCATCTCTTAGAACATTTTCATTTTATTTTTGGCCATGCCATGTGGCTTGCAGGATCCTATTTCCCCCATCAGGGCCTGAACCCGGGTCCTCAGCAGTGAGAGCGCAGAGTCCCAACCACCGGTCAGCCAGAGAATTCCCTCTTGTAACATTTATAAATTTAAAAATTGCATTTTTCTCTTTTTATTGTATCTATCTGAGATGGCTGATGTTAATTAAACCTAGTATGGTAATCATTTTCCAATATAGATAAATCAAACCCTCATGCTGTACACCTTAAACTTAGAGAGTGATGTATGTCAATTCTTCCTCAATAAAACTGAAAACAAAAAAAACCCAAAATGTCAGGACAGCTCCTTGACACCCAGAGACGCAGATCTCTGGGTGATGATCTGCCTTTTGAAGCCTATGATGGAAGCTTCTGCTCCATCCCCAGTTCAATTTACTTGTTAGAACCACAAGCATTGAAGTCAAAGATGTAAGTTTGAGTTCCAGCCCATATATTAAGCCCCATGTGACCCTAGCCTAAGTCATTAATAAATTCTGCATTTTAAATACCTTCTTCTATTGTGAGAAGGGGCAAATGGAGGCTTTATGGGGCCCAAAGTTTCTACAGCTAGACGGGTCCCTAACTGAGGCATCCTGAAGTTTTGGCTTCAAGGTCAGTATCCATCTGCTCCTTGCGAGGAAGAAATGGAAAGTGCCAGACTGCCCTTGACCTGCCTGCTTTTCAGTGAGGACGTGGGTCTGCAATCCAGGTCCCACCAATCCAGGCTGAGAACGGGAAGCCAGCAACCTCCAGAATCCCTCCTAGTGACTGATGGCCTCAGTGAGGGCAGATCCTCACTCCCAGCGGGAACGGGCTAAGGTCTTCCGGTGGTTAACTGTCAGTCTGCAGCCCAGCTCTGTATTCCGGTGTGACGGGTATTCTATTTGCACGGACTCCAATCTTCTTCCCTGTCCTTCCCAGAGGTTCTGTGACCCTTCTCCCTCCTTTTCAACATTTTTGGAGCACTTGTTGGCTTTCATTTCCTGAATTTAAGACTAGCTCTTACATATCCGCATCTTCCCCCTTCGCCTACCCTCCACCTCCTTTTTTAAAATCCAGCCTTTGTTTCATAAGACCCTCTGCCGGCAGAGCCAGGTGCTGTAGCTTGCAGCTAGGAATCGTATTTTGTTCTCCTCCAGGGCCTGGCACAGAAGGACCACAGGGAGACAGCCACCCTAGAGCCTTTTTTCTTCCAAGCTCCTGGCAAGCTTTATCTGGTTACATCCACCCCGTGACTTGCCCTCCAGGCACTGATCTTGCTGCCAGCCTCTTGCTCTGCCACACGCTCTGCCTGGCTTGCTGCCCAGGCCTGCCCAGCCTTTTTTCCCTCTACTTTGCCTGCTCACTGCCTCCCTCCAGGCTTATCCAGGAAGCTCCCTAGATTCTGCACTCTGAACCCCGAGCTTACCACTTCCCACATCTCACCCTGCAGCTGCGGTCCTAGCTACTGCCGACTGCTGAGCCCTTGGGCAAACAGGATGGGAAAATCTGACCCTTCTTGGTCCGGGAAACAGGTTTCTGCAAGCCTGATGCCCCCTCTCCTCCCCACTGTGGTCTCAGAGCAAACCCCTCTCCCTCTCTTCATCCTCCTTCTCATCCTGTAGCCTTGGACAAGTCCCTTCACTTTTGCATTTTGCTTCTCCAACTTTACAGGCCGTAAACTCTAATTTGTATCATACAGGTTAAATATGTTTATTTCTGTAAGTAGGAGCTTTCCCATCAGGACAAATCAAAGGTTCACCTTACTTAGGCAGGTGATGGGGTCGTATGGGCTCCTGGGAGATTGGGTCAGAGAAAGACTAGGGGGAGACCCCAAGATATAGGCTTGGCTGATTTCTTCCTGAAGACACAGATGAATATAAAAGCATTGGCTTTGGTGGCACGTGGTGCCAGAGGATTTGGGGGAACAGAGTCTGGGGGTGGTGCAGTGGAGGGGAAGATGTACTGACTTCAGGGGCCAGCTGGCCACAGTACCCTTCCTGTCCCAAGTAGGGCTGGGCCAGCCTTCTCAGCTGCAGGATGAAGCATCCTGAGGGAGACTGAGAGGGAAAGAAAGTGCTGGAGAAGGAGCCAAGTCTTTGAACTTATTCCCTGCGCTCAGGAGAAGTGGGGGAACCAGTCTGCTTTCTATGAAGAGTGTTGCTGTCAGGAATTCAGCTCCTACCTGCTGTTGCTTAATCACTTCAGTCACGTCTGACTCTCTGCCCCCATGGACTGCAGCCCACCAGGCTCCTCTGTCCATAGGATTTTCCAGGCAAGAATAGTGGAGTGGGTTGCCATGCCCTCCTCCAGGGGATCTTCTCCACCTAGGGAGGGATCGAACCTGCGTCTCCTGCACTGCAGGCAGATTCTTTACCGCTGAGCTACCAGGGGAAACCATTCAGCTCCTAAAGAGGACTCGAAAGAAAGAGAAGTGGGCAGAAAGAAACTAGTTTGGGAACTCGGTCCTAGCCTGCTACAGGCGGGACCTCCCAAACTCTGGGCCACCTCGTGCCCAGCCCCTTCGGCACCACGCGTGGGTCTCCTGGCCCTGGTGACCGCCAGCTGGGGGCCTCCACTACGGCCCGGGGCGCTCAGCAGTGGACGAGGCCCAGCTGAAGCTGCTCGGGCCGCGCGGCAGCACCAGGTCGAGGCTGAGGTCGCGCTGCTCGTCCTCGGAGAACACTGGCCGGTAGCCCAGCAGCTGCAGTGCTCCGGCACACAGATCCTGCACGCGGCGGATCTTGGCGAAGGGCAGGGCGTGGCGCCAAGCCTGTGAGACGTTGAGCGCGTCCCTTGACGTGGTCTTGAAGGCCTCACGGCGCGCCCCGGGCCCGGCGCCGTGCGTGATGTTGTGGATCCAGGC
>NW_011494867.1:2184878-2199966 GCF_000754665.1 Bison bison bison
GGCTCTCCGCCCACTGGAAGAGGTCCGACAGGTTGCGCCTCCACGGCAGGTAGGCCTCGAACACATCCATGTCGCACAGGAAGACTGAGCGCACCAGGTCGCGCACTGCCATGTGCAGCGCCAAGGCGCTGCCCTGCGACAGGGCGGCCCACACGTGCCACGCGGGCTCCATCAGGTAGAAGACATCGGGGTGCTGGCTGAAGAGCTGGCCCACGAAGGACGAGCCCGAGCGCCACGAGGACAGCACCAGCACATGCACCCGCTCCTCGCTGCTGGCCGCAGGCGGCAGTCTGGGCCGGGAGATCAGGAAGAGCAGGAGGCCGGTCTGCGCCAGCAGGAGCGCGGTCACCGCCGTGCTGGAGACGCGCCGCAGCCACATGCCGCCGGCCGGAGACCTGCAGAGGGAGCAGGGAGTAGCAGTCGGGGATCAGGGGCCACTTGCCCATCCCACATCCCATATCCCCGTCTGGGGCTGCCGGAGAGCAGCTCTGGAACTTGCCCACCGCCCCAGGGAGATCACCCCACTGAGGACCTCCCAAGTCAGGAGTGTGACTTGAAGGCATGAGCAGTCTTTGCAGAGCCAAACGCCAGTTGCACAAGACTATGGGCAATGTTCTTCCCTTTGTCTCTCTTTCTCTCCCCTAGCCCTTTTCTTTCTCAGGGGGAACATATATGTAAACCGGAAGTCCTGCTTTTTGCTTAAAATTCCTTATAGGGGAGCAATTTTAGGTTGTTTACCTAAACAGCTTGCTGGATGATTTAGCAGAGCCTTCCCAACTGCACCACTTCCTAGCCTAACATCTCAGACCAAAGGCTTCATTGCTCTGTGACTCAGTTCACCCATCTGTAAAAGGGGATTCATCTTGGTCCTGGAGTATTGGGATGAGTCCCGAGGGTTGGGGCATGTAGTAATTCTCATAACTGAAAACTTGCACTTTCTGCCTAGTGTGCTTCTGTATTGTTTGACTTTTTAAATAAGCAGATGTTACTTTTGCTATTACAAATAAATAGACAAAAAACAGCAACTGTTGCTCTCACCCATGGAGAGTGAAGTCCTGCAGGAAGCACGGATTCCCAAGGGAGGATATCCTTCTGGATTGGTGGGGTTTGGCAGAAGAAACCAGTTAAGGGAGAGGTAGGACGGAGCCGGAGAAGGGGAAAGATGAGGGCAGAGTCGGGCCCCTTTCCATGCTAAGGTTACTTACTGCTGTCCCTGGCTGCTGGGAGGGCTGCCCACCTCGATCACAGGTCCATGGGAGAGGCCTGAGGTTTTTCAGGGCCTGGGAAGGCAGGAGAGGGCTGGGTCAGATGGCCCTGGACACTGGGAGGGCTCTGTCTTCCCAGACTGACAGAAGGTCCCCTCGGGTGGGAGTCTAGTTGCCCTTTTCCTGGCTGGAGCTGGGCAGGGACGAGCAGGTGGCTGGATACATTTTCCCAGATGGAAGTGAAATGAAAGTCTCTCCTGCTGGGTTTGAGTCTCTCTGATGCCACTCAGGAGCTGGGAGACCTGGGACAAACGATTTAAGTTTTCCAAGACTCAAGTTTCCTCCTCTGTAAAATGGGGATGATAACATTTGACCGTAAGGTTGTTGAGAGGAATGCTGCTGCAAACACGTTACGAGGAAAGGGGCTTTGGTAAAGCGCCTCACATGCCCCATGTTACTGATGCAGTGTTCAGCTGTGTCTGAGAGGAAACCATGGGGAGTCTCTGCCCGGAGAAGACCCCTGAGGTCACCTATGCTTGGAATCCCAGCATCTCCCAGGCCCCCTGCAGCCCCCGAACATGCCTAAGTCCTTTAGTGGATCTTAAGAAAGTCCCAGGGTGCAGAGGGAAAGATAAACTGGGGCACTGAGATTGACATATACACACTACTATATATAAAAGAGATAATTAATAAGGACCTACTATAGCACAGTACTCTGTAATGACCTATATGGGAATAGAATCTAAAAAAGAGTGGATATAGATGTAATCATTGATTCATTTTGCTGTACAGCAAAAACTAACACAACATTGTAAATCAACTATACTCCAATACAAACTAATTCAGAAAGAATGTCCCACAGAGGGTCCTACAGAATGAAAGGAACACCGAGCCCAGCTCCCACACCCCCAGGTCCCAGAGTTTTCTCCTCTTTGCACTGTTCTTCCTGCTGCGATCTCAAGGATGAGCTGCTTGGGAAAAGAAGGATCTGGAAGTTTCCTCTTTCCTTTCACAGCATTTGCTCCCCACGGAGACGCCTTCACTGGCCACGTCACCACTGAGGGCAGATGGCGTCTAGACTGTGAGCACAGACCCCTCTCGACTCCCCCCGTATCAGGGGCCTGCAGGATGCCCAGCAGCTCTTGTTTCCTGCTCGGTCCCCCCTGGAAGACCTGGACAGCAGCCACCCGCCTGCTCTGCACACGTTACCTCCTCTCCTTGAGGTTGTGCTTCCCGAGAACAGGGTACAGGAGCGGGAGGAAACTCTAACTCCTCTTTACTGACATATATTACCTCAAGGGCTAGGAGATTTGGGGTTTCCCTGGTGGCTTAGTGGTAAAGAACCCACCTGCCAATGCAAGAGACGCAGGTTCGATCCCTGGGTTGGGAAGATGCCCTGGAGAAGGGAATGGCAGCCCACTCCAGTATTCTTGCCTGGAAAATCCCATGGACAGAGGAGCCTGGTGGGCTACAGTCCATGGGGTTGCGGACATGACTTAACAACTAAGCACACATATACAGCTAGGTGATTTAACTCAACAGCTCCTGAGGTGGGCATTATGATCTCAATTTTTATTTTAGTTTAATTTATTTATTTTGGCCACAGCACTTGGCTTGTGGGCTCCTAATTTCTTGACCAGGGATCAAACCCAGGCCCTTGGCAGTGAAAGCTTGGAGTCCCAACCACTGGACCGCCAGGGAATTCCCTATGATCTCAATTTTTTAGACAAAGGACCCAAGGTTTGGATAGACAGCAAGGGACCCCAACCCAGGACTTATTTCGAGGTTTCTGGCACTTTATAATTATAGGCTGCTGGCCTCTCCCCTGGTGCTGGGAGATCCTGCAGAACACAGGACCCTGATACTTGGGCCCAAACACAGCTGCCCAGGCTTGCCTCACCCTCCCCTGGTAAGGAGGATCTTACCCCCAGGCCAAGATGCTTGTTACCTGCACTCCAGGGATGCCAGAGGTCTTTTTAAGTGACTCACACTGTACAGGAACTGTTATCGGATCCTCCGATTGGAACTCAAGAATTAGGAAGCAGATGGAAGCATCCTGCACACTCAGGGTGTCCAGAGAATCCAGGTCCCAGCTGGGCGTTTTCTGAGAAGGCGCCTTACATTCAGCACACCACCAACTGGCCCAGGGTTCAAGTGAGGAAGAACATGTCAGGCAGGCACTGGGATGTGTATTTTATCTTCTTGATTGAATTTTATTTTCCCCAAGTCCCTAGAAGGTAAAAATCATCCTGTGTGTTTTAGTTGAGGCAATGGGGCTTAGAGACATGAATACACAGCTGGTAAGGGGTAGGGCAGGGGTTTGAATCCAAGTGCCAGGCCCCCAGTGTGGGGCTCTGGGCGGCCCCATTCCTAAACCTTTGCCCAATGAAGCTCCCCACTCTGGAAGGGTCATCTGCCTCTCCTATGAATCCTTTGTAATATTTTGTGGGCACATATTTATTATTTGTCTAATTTTTGAAAAGGTGATATATAGAAGTGGTACAAAATTCTGTGTGTGTGGAGTTTTCTCCTTTTGGGAACCTTCCTACACTGTTGGTGGAAATCGTATTACTAAGCTGGTACAACTACTATGGAGAAGAGTATGGAGATTTCCCTAAAAAACTAAAAATATAGTTACCATATGATCCAGCAATCCCATTCCTGGGCATATACCTGAAAAGACAACTCTAATTAAAAAGATACATGCACCCCAATATTCATTTGTTGTTGTTGTTAAGCAACCTGAAGGTCCATAAACAGATAAAGAAGATAAGGTACATATATTCAATAGATATTTCCAAGCCTTAAAAAGAATACAATAATGCTATCTGCAGCAACACAGATGGGCCTAGAGATGATCATACTAAGTCAGACAGAGAAACACAAATACCTTATGATAGCACTTATATGCGGAATCTAAAAAAAAAAATGATACAAATGAACTTATTTACAAAACAGAAATAGACGTCAGTACAGTTGCTCAGTCGTGTCCGACTCTTTGCAACCCCATGAATCGCAGCACGTCAGGCCTCCCTGTCCATCACCAACTCCTGGAGTTCACTCAGACTCACGTCCATCGAGTCAGTGAAGCCATCCAGCCATCTCATCCTCTGTCATCCCCTTCTCCTCCTGCCCTCAACCCCTCCCAGCATCAGAGTCTTTTCCAATGAGTCAACTCTTCACATGAGGTGGCCAAAGTACTGGAGTTTCAGCTTTAGCATCATTCCTTCCAAAGAACACCCAGGACTGATCTCCTTTAGAATGGACTGGTTGGATCTCCTTGCAGTCCAAGGGATTTCACAGACATAGAAAACAAACTTGTGGTTACCAAAGGGATGAGGGGGATAAATTGGAAATTGGGGATTAACAGATATACACTAGTATATATAAAATAAATAATAAGGACCTACTGTATGGCACAGGGAACTATTCAATATTTTGTAATAACCTATACGGGAGAAGAATTATATATATATATATATTTGCTGTACACCTGAAAGTGTTAATAAACTATACTTAAATAAAAATAAATAAAAGTTTTAAAGTGTATAAGACCTAAAAGAAAAAAGCATATACATACTAGAAATTCTGTAAATATCCTAAAATTTTATATGAAATTCTTTATTGTATGTTCATGTACTATTTCATTCATTCTGTAAACATTTATTCTGTGGCTATTATGTGCAAAGCATGAAAGTAAATATTGACATGTGGCCACTGCCTTCAGCTTAATTTCTAGCTGAGAAGGTCACCACGAAGCAAGTGATCATTTAACCACAAGCCATAGTAAGTCTCCATGGGGTCACAAAGAGCTGGACACGACTGAGCAAGTGAACTGAACTGATAGGAAGTATAATAAAGGGCAAGGACAGTGCTGTGGGAGCCTACAGCTAAGGGCAAGCAGAGAAGTCTTCCCTTAGCCAAGTGCTTTTTGAACTGGGATCTGAAGGCTGAGCAGGGAATAACTGTGGGAAGGGCTGTGTGAGGGAGCAGGTAGAGAGAAGAGGTTAGTATGTCAGATGAAGCAGCATCTCTGAAGGCTCCAAGAAGGAGCATTTCATGTTCAAGGGTCAGAGGAAGGCCAGAGAGGCTGTAGGTACAGTATCTAAAGGAAAAAAAAAAAAGTTATCCCACTGAACCCAGCCCCATTCGTGGCAGATTTTCTGTTAAGAAAGCAAACCCTGGTGTGCATGCTTTCCTGGACCTCTCACAGCTGAGCACCGCTGACAGCGTCGCAGCCCAGGATTTCCAACTCGGACTTGCCCCGTTCTACGCAATCTACCCAGAGCTGCTCCTTGAATTTCCCCAAATGTCTTTTATTCCCTCCTCCTCACTATATACAGAACATCATTAGTGTAAAATTATAATTAGAGAAATAGTTCCTGCCTCCAGGCGTCTGAAACAAACTTAGTTCGGTAAGAAGTAGGTGAAGAGGAAAGTGTCAGGACTTCCCTGGTGGTCCAGCAGTTAGGACTCGCGCTTTCAATACCAAGGGCCAGGGTTCAATCCCTGGTCAGGGAACTTAAGATCCCGCAAGCCACCAGGCATGGCCAACAAAAGGAAAGTGTTCTACTAACTGAAGCATATTGTTTCTGTAAATATAGTAATTTGGAGGGAAGAAAAAGGGACTAAGAGGAAGAAAAAGGGCTCTGCCCTGCTTTCTATGGGCTTCCCTGGTGGCTCAGACGGTAAAGAATCCACCTGCAATGTGCGAGACCTGGGTTCGATCCCTGGGTTGGGAAGATCCCCTGGAGGAGGGAATGATAACCCACTCCGGTATTCTGGCCTGGAGAATCTCCATGGATAGAGGAGCCTGGCGGGATATAGTCCATGGGGTAGCAAAGCTCAGACATGACTGAGCTTTCTATAATAATAGTATAATAATAGCTAATATGATAGCCCATAGAAAAATGCCAATCAATTTTATCAAAAGGCCTGGAGGGACTTTGTTTTGTATCCCAGATTAGCAAGATTAGCTTTCCAGTAGTACAGAGCTGTGTATTCAGGCCACTAAGACACATTGCCAATGGCACACGGGAGAACATGGAACTGGTCCTGCATTGAGAGGTGCAGTTTTTTAATGTCTGTCCTTTCAGAAACAGTAGCTTTATACTCGTAAATTCAGTGCCTACAAACTATAAAGCAAAGAGTATGTGGGCTCAGTCGCTCATTAAAAAAAAAAAAGTAAGCCTGATGCCACATTTCAGGACGTAGAGATTGCAAAAATCTTATTTTTTTCAAATAAAAAATAACCTAATATTAAGATCATTGAATTGCTTAAAAAAAAAAAAGTTAAGAATCCTGCCAGAGTAAGACAATAAGTGTCATGTCAGGGATTGCCCCAAAGCCTGAGTGAGATGATATTAATAGATATTTGCTGAATCGATATCAGGCACTCTGATCCAAATCCGAAGGGAGTGACTCCCCACTTGTCCTGTGTTTCTTTCTGCTGAGCATCTAAACATTACGATGGCTTCTAGTCATCCCTGACTAGCTCTTGGTCTGAGAAACAGAGAAGGAGCCCCCATTATCTCTGATGTGCCGATGGGAACACTGAGCTACAGGGCAGGCCTCACAGGGGAGGTGCGGGAGGACAGGGCTCTGCCCTCTGGGCCCACTCCGGCTGCTCTAGACTGCAGCTCCTCCGTCTCCAGTGTCTCCCAGCCCTGCAGAGTCTAAGGCAGTGAAAGGTAATCCTAGGTAGCACCCCCTGGCTCAGATTTCTCTCAGTTTGGCATCAGCTGCAGGCCATTCTGTTCAGGAATCCCAAAGGCTAAAGAAAAGAGATTTCGGATGAGGCATGCGTGGACCTGAGGCATCAAGGGCCACCCCTGGAGATGAACCAGCTCTGATGGAGCCCAGGGTATCTGCTGGAGAGAAGGCTGACATGGAGGGCAAGAAGGACAAGGAAAGACGAGAAGGGAGAGAGAAAAGAAGAACAAGAGACAGGAAAAGCACCAAGGGAGGGAAGGGGAGAGAGAGGAGAAAGATGGATGCCTGTGGTGGTGTGGAAATCATAGAATACCACCTGTGAGGGCTTCCTACATACCAAGCCTTTCCAACCCATTTTCCTCTGAAGCTCAGATCAGGATTATCTCACAACAATGCTATAAGGTGCGTCTGATGTGCTACCCTATTTCACAGAAGAGGAAATTGAGGCTTAGAAAGGTTCAGGAACTTGCCCACACAGCAACAGTCAGAATTTGAACTCCAGCTGTCTAACTTTAGAGCACTTCACTACATAATGTTGAGTGAAAAAAAAAACACAGCAAAACATACAGAGTGTTAAAAATACGTGAATATCAAAGGACACCATCAAGAAACTGAAATGATATCCACAGATGGGAGAAAATATTTGCAAATCATATAAATAGCAAGGGACTTGTACCCACATATAAAGAGCTCTTACAACTGAACAAAAAAAAAAAAAACAAACCCTGATTTTAAAATAAGCAACAGATTTGAGTGGATATTTCTCTAGAGAAGATGGACACATAGTCTATAAGTGCCTGAAAAGATCCTTGATAGCTTCAGTCATTAGAAAAATGCAAATCAAAACTACATTGGGATACCACTTCCCATCCTCTAGCTTAGCTGTAATAAAAAAAGATAATAGCAAGTGTTAGTGAGAATATGGTGAAACTGCGACCCTCATGGAGAAGGCAATGGCACCCCACTCCAGCACTCTTGCCTGGAAACTCCCATGGACGGAGGAGCCTGGTGGGCTGCAGTCCACGGGGTCGAGAAGTCAGACACGACTGAGTGACTTCACTTTCACTTTTCCCTTTCATGCATTGGAGAAGGAAATGGCAACTCACTCCATTGTTCTTGCCTGGAGAATCCCAGGGATGGGGGAGCCTGGTGGGCTGCTGTCTATGGGGTCGCACAGAGTCGGACACAACTGAAGCGACTTAGCAGTAGCAGCAGCAGCGACCCTCATAGGCTGCTGGTGGGAATGTAAAATGGTGGATTGCTGCGGAAAGCAGGTCATCCCTCAAGTAAACATAGAATTACCATGTGATCCAGCAATTCTACTCTAAAATACACAAATCCAAGAGAACCAAAAATATTTGTCTACACAAAAACGTGCTCATGAACTTTCACAGCAGCATTAATCATAATAGCCCCCAAATGGAAATGTCCTATATGCCTATCAGTTGATGAATGGATAAACAAAATGTGGTGTACTCATGTAACTGAATATTCTCTGGCAGTAAGAAGGAATGAAACAGTGATATGTGCCACGACACAGATGAACCTTCAGGTGGTTAACGCACAAGACTGAATATGCTATAAACTGGTGAACTGTACCTTCAAAGAATGTAAATTATATCTCAATAAGGCTGTTACTTAAACAAACAAACAAAAACCAAATGATTTAGTATAATCAGAAATCCAGAAGGATGCGTGCTGAATATTGGTGGTTGTTATTCTGTGGCCAGATTACAGGTCATTGTTTTCTTGTTTTATTACTTTGTCAGTCATTAACAATCAGGTCTGTTTCATCGATTCAGAGAGGCATGGGTGGAGTTTGCTGACTTAGCTTTTATTGCAGGGAGAGAGGCACCCCCAAACCATCTTCTAGCTGACCTGAGTGCCTAGGTGCCTAGGGGCGTGGGATGGAAAACTACCTGGCCTTTGTCAAGGGCTTCAACCCACACTCAGCCTCAGGGCTCTGGGCTGGGGCAGGCAGTGGTGAAGATGTGCTTGGCCCTAAGCCTGGCCACATCTGCCATTCCCCTGCTGGCCCCGGTGAGCAGCTGTGTGGCATCAGCCGGAGGTAGGGAGGCTACAGTCACAGAGCCCAGATGCTGCTGGAGTAACCAGACCTGCCTGCAGAAACCTACTGGGAAGTGAAATCAAGTTAGTCTGGGAAAGGAGCTTCAAGTCTCCTTGGCTCAGAGCCATGTGCGGGGCATTTCAGAGCAGACGAGCAGAGACCAACACAGAAATCTTTTTCCAAGGCTCTGAACTTTGGGGATCCCCAAAGCACAACACCTAACTTGGTCTAAATCACTGCACCTGACAGCTGGAGGGGCCTCAAGTCTGGGACTCCCCCTCTTCTCTGCAGTAACACTTGCGGGGAATAGAGGGTGTGTATTTCACACATTCCTCTCTGGTACCCGACGCCCATGTGTGGACTGAGCCCTCTTATGCAGGGATCATCTGGAATGTTCTCTGGTTTGTTTTTCTTAATCTCTTATTTTGATTCATTTATTTTTAAAAAGCCATCTCCCGCGGCTGCCTTCAATTGTATTTATGTCCGCTATCCAAAACCTCCATTCTTTGGACCCCTTTGCTGATGCAAGTAAGGGTGCTGATCTGCCTCCTGCTGGCACTGAGGATTATATCCATATAAGGATTCAATGAAGAAACGGCAGGAAGACCCTTACTACCATCCAGGGGATTGCTGATGATTACGATAAAAAGGATCTAGTGAAGGCGTTTAGGAAGAAATTTGCCTGCAATGGTACTGCATTGAGCATCCGGAGTATGGAGAAGGAATTCAGCTACAGGGTGACCAGCGCAAGAACATAGGCCAGTTCCTGGTGGAGACTGGACTGGCTAAGGATAGTTCCTGGTAGAGACTGGACTTGCTAAGGACGACCAGCTGAAGGTTCATGGGTTCAAGTGCTTTTGGATCTCTGAGGCTTAAGTGAGGATTTCCTTGCAATGAGTAGAATTTCCCTTTTGTCCCTTGTCACAAGTTTAAAAACCTCTCAGCCTGTATAACGTAACCATCTGGGGTCTGCTTTTAACTTGGACTAGTGGAACTCCTTCATGCAACAAACTGAACAGAGCCATGCTGTCTAGTCTTGGGGTCCCTCATTTAAACAGAGGTCAAGCAGAGGCGCCTGGCAGTGTCCAGCCTGAAACAAAGCAGTGACAGTGATGCTTCAGCCAAGTCCAGAGCCCCAGGATCACAGGCGACTCTGTCTGGCCGGAAGCCCCTCAGTAGTCCCTCTGCAGAGTTCCCTGTCCTGAGAGAACGTCCCCACCTGGACAGTCCTCGATGAAGCGGAGAATGGAGGGTGGTGAGGCAGCTGTACTGCTAGAGGGAGCCTTTGGTGGTTGGGGAAAGGTCCCCTGCTGTCTCCAACGTGACCCGGCGGGCAGAGCTTAGAGCAACCACCCTCTAGTGCGGGGCCAGGACATCTGGCTTGCCACCGACGTCTTTTTGACCAGACATATCCTAAATAATCAATTCCCAAACTAGAAGGTGAGGCCAACCTTCTATCAGTTCAGCTTCTGACAAGGGAACAAATTTCAAACCCATCTATCAGTCACAGCTGTAGAGCTTGCAACTCACTAGCAACAGTGGCCCAATGCCATGTGAAGTAACCAACTGATTTTGGGGTGTTTTTCCCCTCCCTCTTCAGTTTTAATGTTATATAATGTATTTAAACCCTTATTTAAATAAAACTTATTTTCAGAAACAACAAAAAGAAAACAACACAAAACAGCCAAAGACAACATGTGTACCTTGTTTGGATTCTGATTCAGACAAACCCAGGGTGAGAAGATATCTCTGAAGTAATCAGAGAAATTTTAACATGGACTGAGTATTAGGTGATATTGGGAAATCTTTGTTAATGCTACTATCACTACAAAGAATACTCCTGTTCGTGCATTTCTGTACCTAAATCCCCTGACTAGCCTAGAAGCCAGACCTTATCTCTCTCACACCAGGTAGTGGGGTTAGCACACGGGCTAAGAGGATGAACTCTACTTGATGACTCACTGGGTGATCTTGAGCAAGTTGAGCAAGTTACTTAATCTCTCTGTGCTTACTTTGTAAAAAAAATCTATAACTAGGGGAAATAATATAACTCAACTCATGGGCTTGATTTGAAGATTAAATGAAGTAATATTAAAGTACACAGATAATGTCTGGCACATAGTCCACTGAAAAGTATTTTTTCAAGGATCTTTTAAAAATCCTGGATCACAACTGTGTTCTATGAATCCAAGAGAAAGCCTGTGCATAAGGAGAACTCAAAGAAAATAGCCCAACCAAGTCCAAGTGGCCCTAGCAATAGAAAGAATCAAGCCTAGGCAGCAGTGGTGGTGGTGGTGATTTAGTTGCTAAGTCGTGTCCGACTCTTGCAATCCCATGGACTGCAGCCTGCCAGGCTCCTCTGTCCATGGGATTCTCCAGGCAGGAATACTGGAGTGGGTTGCCATTCCCTTCTCCAGGGTATCTTCCCAAACCCAGGAATTGAACCTGGGTCTCCTGCATCACAGGCAGATTCTTACCAACTGAGCTACCAGGGAAGCCATACATCCCAAACAGAAGATAGTGAATCATGGCTGAAAGCCTGCCTTCTGAAGCCAGACTGGGTTAAAACTGTGCTCTACAACCAGTGGGGTGTGTCACTTTGAGCCAGTCACTCATAACCTCTGGGCTTCAGCTGACTCTGAGAAGGAGGCTCTAGCAGGGCCTACCATGCAGTCTGGAGAGGACTAAATGGAACAGACTAACCCTTGGCATGGCCAGGCTCACCGAGCAGCCTGCTATTCTTATTAACTCTGGTACTTGGCTCACTCACTCATGGCTTCACCTCAGCCAAGTCTTTTCCACTCTTGGGGCCTCACTTTTCCCATCCTCGAGCCTCCAGTACAAGAGGGAAGAGAAAAGAGAGTGAACATCTGCTGGGCACCTATGCTGAGGCCCAGGGAGGTGGGCTCTATTGTTGCCCACGGTCCAGCAGCTGGGAGCAGGGGCCCCCAGACTCAAATTCAGCTGGATCTGGTTCCAAATTCACTTGCCCGAGCTGCTTTTCCTTCAGGGTTCCATGGAAAAAGCCCTTGGAGAGTTTTTTGTTTCTGGTTTTTTTTTTTTTTTAAATGAAAGCCATACCCTTTGAAACTCAAGTTCCAAGAGACAAGGGATCCTCAAGAAATGACCTGTGGAGCTGAAGCCCCAGGAAGACCCTTTCCAACCAGCACTTGGAAAAGGGTGATGCCCTTTTCACGTTCTCATAAAAACCACCCTCAGCTCCAACTGGCACAGCCCACGGGGGGCTGCAAGGTCACCGCCTCCCCAGCTGGGCCCCGGGTCGCCCAGGGTGTGGGCATCCCGCGCGGAGAGAGGATAAATCAACGTACCCCAGGCGAGGTGTCCCGGCCCGGGGGCGCGGCGCTGGGCAGACGCCTCTGGCCCCAGTCTCTGCCGAGACTCCTGGACGCCGCCTTCACCCAGCTCCGTCCGCGGCCGCTGTCTCCTCGCCGGGACAGTCCGCAGGGTCTTACGGCTCTGAAGCGGCACCCGTGCCCCCGGGGCGGAGGGCGCTCCGAGAGGCGTGGACTTAGCAAGCTGGGGCCGAGATATTGGAGGCACCTGGAGAGCCAAGGCGGCGGGAGGCTGGAAACCCGGCAGGAGTCCCCTAAAAAAAAAAAGAGAGGTGTCGTAAGAATGGGATGTTGAGGGAGCCGTCCCCGGGTGGGGGGCAGGACACCAAGCAGCCTCGGAGACCCCGGGCGCCCGGCCCCGCGCCGCGCTCTACCTGTGCGGCCGCTCGGAGCCGCGGGCTGGAGCGGAGCGCGCACAATGAGGCGCTTTCAGACGTGGCTGCGGTCCCGGAGCGGGCGGGCGGGCGCCGGGGCGGGAGGGGAGGAAGGAAAAGAGCCGGTTGGCCCCCGGGCTCGGGCTAGCCTGCCCACCACGGGACGAGGGGCCACGCCTCGGGGGAGGGGCGGCCGCCCCGGGCGGGCGCGGGCGAGCCCCGGAGAGGAGGGCGAGCCCCCGAGAGGAGGGCGCAGGTGGGCCCGGGGGAGCGCGGCTCGGCGCGGGGTGTCGGGGGGCGCCCGCCGCGTCGCTTCTCATCCCACTCGTTGACCAAGAGTTTTGCCCTCCAATCAATCCCCAGAGAAGGGAGGCTCCTGGGAACACAAAAGGCCCTTGTGAAAGAAACCGAATCTTAATTTTGCCCCTGCTCGCTCTCGGTGGCATCCTCGCAGCCAAAGGAATCCAAACTGCTTCCCAAGCCCCTGGTCTCGGCCCCAGCCAAGCCTGGGTCACCTGGATGTCAGGGCCCCCGCGCACTAGCTGGGCTGCGAGGCGCCGGGACACCAGGTGGCCCTCAGGAGCTGGGCCTGCAGCTGGCTGTCTCCCCGCTTCTCCAGCCTCAACCCAGAGACTCAGGCTTGATAGCAGGTCCTGGTACCGGTATCTTTCAGTAAATAAAGATGTTATTTCCCTCTACAGATAACAAAGTCCAAGCATCTGAACAAGATGGAGAATTCTGATCTCTTGTAGTCCGTGGTGCGACCTAAAAAGAAATCTCTGCGGCTGGAACTATAAATTAGTGCATTCTTTCCAGGATTCGGTTTGGCGAGATGAATTAAAATCCTTAAGAATGGTCATAAGCTTTTTGAAATCGTAATTTCTTTCTAGGCTCTATGTTAAGGAAATAAAAGTAACAAAAAGGATTTATATGCACGGTTGATAGAAATGTCATTTATGACAGCAAGAAAAAAAAAAAAGGCAACAAAAAATTAAAAGGATGTGTATCAGAATGCCAAGAGAGCAATTTACAGACAACTCATTTTCTTTAGGTTTCTGTAATTACACGTTTCCTCCCATAGGCATTTAGAACTTACGTGGTCACAAAGAAATAAAACTTCTTTTACAAAGCATGAACATGAAGAGAAAGAAAGAAAGCTTTATTAATTGCTTTATTATTCTTAGATGATGGGACCTCACCTGATTCAAATAGAAACTGGATAATCATTTGGCAAGGTAAGAGATTCCCCCCTGCCAGATATTGTCTTAGACTTTGACACAGCTATGGGTTACAGCCCAGTTGATAAACTTCTGTGTATCTCCCCACCTTTTTCCTGCAACTATATGTGTGGTTCATCTTCAGAAGCCACTAACATCTGATCTGTAAACAATCTGGTATTCACCAGAAGCAGTTGTAATTTTCCAGCCCATGATTTTCACATGTCATGTGGATTCCACCAAAAACTCACATTTACTTGGGGTGGGGCCAGAAGGCTTTTGCCAAAGAGTTAACAAAAGCTCCAAGGTCTTTGGGCAGAGCCCTGGCAAAGCAAGGCTGCTGGTGAATAACCAGGAGAAGTGGGCACAACTTCTGCCTTCCCCATCCTCCCTTTTCCAAATACACTCCCACTCTAAAAAGCCACATGGAACCTTCCAGTTTGAACATTTTAATTATAAATTTACAAAACATCATGGTTCTTTGTACATGTTTGGCATGAAGAATAATTTAATAAAATACGAAGCCATGTTGACATACATCTTCAGCTTTCTGTATTTCATTACCTTTTGATGATTCAAACCAGAAACTCTTTTTTATTTAAATCTCAAGGAAGAAAACAAAACCCAAAAAACTCTAGGCATATAAACAGCTCAAAATATTAAAAGAAAAGGCAGAGGGACCAGTGTTAGGATCTTTTTGTGCTTAAATACTTCAAAACAGCTTTGTTTGCAAAGTTCTTATTTTGGCAGCCTGGAAGAAAAGGTGCTTTGGAAATAAAAACTCAGAGGTGTGTGTGGATGGGTGTGAAGTGCGGTTCTCAGAAGGCGTGTCCTTCCAATGTCAGTGAAAGCACGGGATCATAAAGCAGGTCCAGCGGTCCTTGGAGTGCGAATGGAAAATCCCTGTTCCACGTATGACAGAGGCCCATTCCGGGTCTCTTTAGCAGACGCTCACTTAGTCACGAGGGTGATCCGGCTGAACTGCGTGTCATTCTGCTAATGGCCAGGCCCGGAATGGGCTGCGCGGCTGGCATCCTCTGGGCCTTCCCTGCTCCTTGTGTGCCTCCCCAAAGCGGCCCACTGTGATGGGCACCCTGTTCCTGAGCCAGAGGAAACCCAAGTCGCGGGCTTCCCGCTAGCCCTCCAAGTAACCTCTGTG
>NW_011494867.1:2200066-2202656 GCF_000754665.1 Bison bison bison
CCAGGGCTCAGCCCGAGGCCAAGCGCCGGCCCCGGCGGGCGGGATCAAGGGCTGCTTGGCGGGGCTGCCACAGACCCCCGTCTGTTCGACGCGGCAGGTGGACGCCGGGCCGCGTGTCCTCACGGCGCCCGCCCGCGCGCACATGTGCTCAGAGCGCTCCCCTCTCCCCCTCCAGATCGCTGGTTAAAGGCCTCTCAGTTCTGGAAACCAGTGCTGAGGGGAAATTTAGACGCCCAGGAGTGGAAAGTGCTGATGATTGCGTATCTATCCCCAGAGAGCCCTGCAAAGAGGAAAACCTGGTTTACAACAGGGGTAAGAAATACACAGCATGCTTCTCAGTTCAAGAGAGGAAAAGTCTTTGCTTCACCAGAGATGGGACTCTTTCCAAGCTGTCTGAACTGACTGTAGTTTCCTCCCGAGATCCAAGTCTGAGGCGAAAAACAAAAACAAAAGCAAATTATAGCCTTCAGGAACCCTCAGAAACATTTCTACAAACAAACTAGTCCCTGATTATCTCTGCAGATGCTTCGAAGATATAGAATTTGTGTAGAGGAAAATTAGAAAGGATTGTTCTTTGTCTCTGATGGGAAAAACACACATGGGGGCAAGTGTCCACGGACTCTCTTCAGAAATTTCGTAAGACAGCAGTTCTCAGAAGACAACAGCGAGGTGGCCACGGTCTTGCTTAGAGTTTTCAGAAAGGGTCTTCTTATGATAAATGCTCCTTATACAGTTCTCCCTGGGGCATAGCTGTTACAGGGATTGTGGTCACCACCTGATTTTGGAACACAAATCTTTTGATTCTTTCAAACGCCCACAGGAAGATAAGTAGGATACTGACATACTGGATCCACGCAAACTTGATCATTTCCCAGAATCCTGGTAGATAAGTACAAACAGTTAAGGAGTCACAGATGACATCTGCTACATACATGTTACACCAAAGGGTTAGTTTATACAGAAAATCACAAAAAATGTTTCAAATACCCTTAAGATAAAAGAGACAATCAAAGATTATTAAGATATAAATATGTATGATTCTGACCTAGAAGAATTGCTCAAAAGGACATATGAACAGGAAATGAATATTTTTTTCCCGTATGAACTGCAGACAGACAGTCATTTGTGGGGGACTACCACTGCAGCAATTTCCAGTCTGAGGCTTCCCACATCTGTTCCCTCTTGAGACATCTGAGGAATCCTTCTTTTCTTTTTTGAAACCCAGCTACTGTTGGCCCTTTAACAGAAAGGATATGAAATGACTTCCACGGGGTATCGGATGACTGCATTAACCACAAATGGCGCTTCTGCGGCCCTTCCCACCAGCCAGATGGGGCTGGGGTCAGTCAGGATGGTGGTTACTGCAACACAGTCAGGAGTTAATCTGTGAATGCTCTCTTTGGCAGTAAAATATTGAGGGCTGTAACATACTCTGACCTCTCAGGCCAACTCTGCACTTCAGAACACATTCCAAAGAAATAATTCAAAAGACAAATTGAATGTTCAAAGCTGCTCACATAGTATTTGTTAAAACACTTGTCAAAGGATGTTAAAAACTGTGTTCTACAACTGTCTAAGCAAATAAATGGCTAAGCAAAGGAATACTATGCTACCTCTAAAAAGAAAACCAATGAAAACTTTCTAGTGGTGTGGGGGAAATATTTATATTACAAAGTACAGAAGACAAAAAACTGTCTCTAAACTGTGACAGGAGCTGTATAAAAACTCTGCATATGGACAATGACTGGAAGGAATTAAGAAAAGTTGATTTGCAGATAAATGTTTTTAAGTCGTGTTCTAAAATTCCTTTATTTTTGGAATAAATCTGCTCATGTATTACATAAAACCAGCAAGAAATACTGGAATTGTGGTCCCCTGACTTGTTAAATGTCTGTGCATCCCATCTATGATGTCTGGTTGCCAAGCAATGCTTTAGATTCTTTTAGAGGAAACCTCAGACCACCAAGCAGCCAGATATGCTGAGTCAAGCGCACACTCAGGGACGACCTGATGGTCTTGCCTCTTGGAAGCCCTGGTCACCATCTGCCTTTCAGCCAGAATCCTGGGTGCTTTCTCCTTCTTCAGCTGCTGACATGTGGTGAGTCACTCAGGTTCCCTGTTTCCATCTGAACACTATGGAGAGCAACTTGTCTTTGGCTTTTCTTACAGGTGTGGTGTGGGAAGCAACTCACATACCTATACACATAAATCCACCAAACCAGTGGTGGGACAAATACGGCAGTGAATTGGCACCAACCTGCTGGACCAGAGGAGCAGTGCAGAGGATAGTTAGGGTGTAGGTCTCCGGATCAGGAGGAAAAGAACAAATTCTGAGCAACTTGTTCACCTTCCATAGCTGAGCATTCACTGGTTTCGACATTTTCATATGACAAGGGCTCTAATTCTGTTTCTCTCTAATACTTTCATTAACCTGCAAAGTCCTTGAGAAGCAGATGGATGAGCTGTCCACACAACTCACCGTTCCTTTCTTGATAGGCAGCAACAATGCGGGTGAGGTCGTAGTCACTGGCAAACGGACTGGTCCCGTTGATGACAGACACCTGGACGCACGGGAGGGCGTAGTGTGAGC
>NW_011494867.1:2202756-2203341 GCF_000754665.1 Bison bison bison
AGCACACAAGCGACGTGCACTCTTGGTTTTTCTACCCCCTTCCCACCCAGGCTGATCTCAGAGACCACCCTCTTGTGCTTGGGGGCCTATTCCAGCATCGATAATATTTTCTTCAAAAATGAACGAACTCTTTTGAAACAATTTAAGTCATTTACTTTCAGTCTTTCTTTCTGGAGGGAAGGAAACAAGGGGTCAATATCCATCTTTCACAGGTTTTAAAGCTACTTATATAATTCCCCTCTCTATTCCAATGGGAGAAATGAGTCTTCTCATTTTTTCTAAGAGACTACATTTTCAACCCCTTTGTCTTTTTTCTTGCTTTTGTCTGGATGCTCCCTAATTGATCTCTTTGAAATGCAGAAATGGAAAGACGATAAAGTGCACATAGTAATAAGCACATAACCCTTTGAAGATGAGAAAGAGCTGTTCTCTAGTATCACATTCCTGACATAATCTAACATGGGCTTCCCTGGTAGCTCAGATGGTAAAGAATCCGCCTGCAATGTGTGCAGAGCTGGGTTTGATCCCTGGGTCGGGAAGATCCCCTGGAGGAGGGCACAGCAACCCACTCCAGTATTCTTGCCT
>NW_011494867.1:2203441-2213327 GCF_000754665.1 Bison bison bison
AGACAGCAGGGCTTTCACCGCTGAAAGTCGTGTCCGACTCTTTGGACCCCATGGACTATACAGTTCATGGGATTCTCCAGGCCAGAGTACTGGAGTGGGTAGCCGTTCCCTTCTCCAGGGGATCTTCCCAGCCCAGGGATCGAACCCCAGTCTCCCGCATTGCAGGCGGATTCTTTACAGCTGAGCCACAAGGGAAGCCCCTTTACCGCTGAAGGAGATGGCAAATGAACAAACTGGAAACCTCCCTTTCATATTTCAGGTGAAGGTAAGAAGAGTAAACCTGGGTGAGCGATGCTGGAGGGACAGGTGGATGTTCTTTAGAAGCGTGTCAAGCAAGGACTGTGCTCAGGAGCTTTGAACAGGGTCCAGACGGAGCAGTAGGGTAAGTGACGTGGATACTCAGTAGAGGAAGAGCTAAGTGCAAAACCCCTGAGGCAGGAGCTGCTTCGTAGGTTTGAGGAACAGCAAAATGGACCCCGGGGCTAGAAAGGAGCAAGGGGGACGGAGACAGGACAGCAGCTGGAGACCAGGGAACGGCACCAGAGGCGTCTCATGAGGCTGTGTGATAACTGGATGAGATGATGCAGTTAAACCTCTTACCTCGGGGCTGGCCTATGTTATAAGCTTAGCAAAGAAAGATCACGTGGAATACACTGTGTGTGTGTGTGTGTGTGCAAACCCCAAAACTACAAACAATTCAGTTCTCAGATAAAGACAAAGATTCTTCTCCCTCTTTTTTTGAAGATGTAAACAGGGATATCTGTCTCCATATTTCGAAAGGATTCACGGAAAGAATTCCTCAGAGATCCTTTTCTGCGCCACTCACAGAGAAGTGCTATTTCCAATGTTACTTGCTCCCTCTTCAAAGCACTTGATAAACAATACAATACAGAAGCAAAAGAGATGGGCAGAATGAAGCGTCCCTACGTTGTACCGGACGTCTAGGCCACCGTAGCCGAGGGGCTGCTTCTGCTGCAGCCTCAGGTCTCCATTCACATATAACTGGGACCCCGGAAGAGCGAAGGAGGATTGGAGAAACGCCATGCTCTGCATCACGAATGTCGACATCCTCTGAAATCATTAGAAAGAGAGACCATATCAATTTCAGTCAGATCCGAATGGTTCCAGGTTCTGAGCATCACTCATCTGTGGTTGAAGCCTAAGGTGTCCCCCTAGTGCTGAGCTTAGCCATGCAGGAAGCGCTCTGCCCAGAACCCCTGGAGCTCTTAATAGCTCACGGAAATTAATGTGACCTTCACGAAAAACATTCAAATTTAACTTTGGCAGCTAAATCCTAAATGACACTTCTGCAAAGAATCATCTGCAGTGTGAGTTTTCCCAGAAATCAGAAAGGGGGGGCTCTGTTCTATTGAAAGTCAAAAGGGAGGACTTCCTTGGTGGTGTAGTAGATAAGACTCTGCCTGCCAATACAGGGGACACGGGTTCGATCCCTGGTCCGGAAGACTGCACATGCTGCAGAACAACTAAAGCCAGAGCCGCGCTCCAAATCAAGGAAGCCCTCGCACCGCGAGGAAGAGTGGCCCCCGCTCACCACAACTAGAGAAACCCCACACGCAGCAACGAAGACCCAGAGCAGCCAAAACATAAATAAATAGTTAAAAAAAAAAACAAACTATGAAAAAAAGAAAGACAAAAAGGAGATAACTCACATGCAGTTGGTAGGAGAAAGTCAAGATGAGCTGAACACCTAGAACCTGCTCTGTGGACTGCAGGGGAAGCTCCAGTTTAAAATGCAACATGTCCATTTTCCCATCCTGGTTCCTGTCTTCTTCTCTAGCCTAGGAAATCCAAAAAAGGCTGATGACCCTGGTCCTTAATAAGTCCAGGAGGACTCCACAGCGTGGAGTATGTTGGACACACACAGAGACTCTGCCACACACAGGCATTGTATCTCTCACTGAAAGAAAAAGAGAACATCAAATAGCTATAGGTGGATCAGTACTGGGGAAAGAGACATGGCCCCTGAAGTGCACACCTGCACTTCTAAACATTCTAGGGCCAAACTGGTTGGGACCTGGAAGCAGCAATAAAAGCAATGTAACATCTGGATGTATTATTCTTTTTCAGTTGTCTCATTTGATCTTTTTTGTTTTGTTGCTGGTATTTTCTTTCCTTTTAAGAAATATGCCTGAATTTATAGGGAAGGTTTAAATAGCACCTAAGAACAGATTTCGAAAAAATCCCAGCCATTCTGCATTTCCCAAACAGACTCAGCAGAAAACACCAGGCTGTTTGTATGTTCTTTAACCACGATGTCTTTGCTTCAGATTCTCAACGTTGGATTGATGTCAGGGCTTTAAAATGTGGTGTATCTTTTAGTACCAATCAGTACAATCAAAAAGAAAGTTAAGTAAAATCATTAAGGCAGTAAGACTCCATGCTGCTGCTGCTGCTAAGTTGCTTCAGTCATGTCCGACTCTGTGCGACCCCACAGACGCCAGCCCACCAGGCTCCCCTGTCCCTGGGATTCTCCAGGCAAGAACTCTGGAGTGGGTTGCCATTTCCTTCTCCAATGCATGAAAGTGAAAAGTGAAAGTGAAGTCGCACAGTCATGTCTGACTCTTTGCGACCCCATGGACTGCAGCCTACCAGGCTCCTCCATCCATGGGATTTTCCAGGCAAGAGTACTGGAGTGGGGTGCCATCACCTTCTCCGAAGACTCCATAGGTACTTTATAAATTAGTGACATGAAAGCAGTTGAGAACAGAGATCCAAGGAGGGAGAAAGACAGATTACAGCTCATAAAAAACCGCCAGAATCCAGTCTTGCCTCACAGTGACCCTAAGGGGACGAGCAGGAGAGACGGTCACTGAGATGTGATCACTGGGGACATGATTCCGTGGCGCAACTCTGGACCTCGCTGTTACAACTGATCCTTTCCGTAGGCTCCCAGAAGGACTCCGCGATGGTGTATCAGCATATTCCTCCCTGATTCCCCATCTACTGAGTCATGTGGTTCTCCTCCATACCTTTATGTGGGGGAAGAGATTCTTTGTTCTTTTTCAGGCTAATAAGGTTGCTTGAGATGGAGTTACCTCAGTTTTCAGAACCTTTCAATCATTTCTTTCCTTCTAGACAATAATGTCCTTATCCTGGGCCTTGTTATAGAGAAGTCTACCGTCTCTCTTCTGTTGGATACTATTTTCTCTGTCTCGTTCTGTCGGCTTTGCAGGTGCAGCACAGGGATATCTGTTACCAGGGCTGATGATCAGGTTACTGAGGCAACTATGTATCAGCAATTATGAGTAGGATGGAAAAGAGGCTGCCTTGTCTTCCTGAGCATTTTTTTTTTTTTCAGCTGATATCTGGGAAGACTTGGAAGACAAAGTCAGGTTACCTCTCTGTGGTAGATCCATAGCTTTTCTGGATCTTGAGGGTCATAAAGGAAGACAAAGATCAACAGCTTTCGAGAGAGGAAGGACAGTGGTCAGGAGGGAAATGCCAGAAGAATCTGAACTCTCAGAGTCCCAGAGGGAGAGACACATTTCATTTGACCTTTACAATCAGTCAAAGGTAAGCAGAGCAACTACTATTCCCATTGCATATATGAGAAAATCAAGTCTCGGGGAGATTAAAGGATTTATGGAGTACAGCTAGTACTGGTAAAGACAGGATATGAAGCCACATATCTGACTTGAAATCTGGTCCTGTTTCCAGGACTAAAATGTCCAGACTTAAACTCAAGGAGCAGATGTTGATTATGAAAGATCTTTTTGCAAAACAACCAGCATGCTTTTACTCCAGGTTCACAGAGGGCAGAGATCTGGTATAGCACCATAATTGGTGTCTGCTTGTTAAATCTGCTCATTAACCTGTCAAATATTTTCTGAGGGCCTACTATGTCCCAGAGGTGCCAGGCATTGCTTCAGGTTCTGGGAATAGAGTGGCAAACAAAATGGACCAAGTCCCCACCACAGTGGAGCTTCCATTCCCAGCCAGGGAGGCAGAGTGTAAGTCAGTGAACAATGTGCTGACGTCAGGCAGTGCTAAATGCCACAGGGAAAAGTGAAGCAAGCTAAAATCAGAGAATGGTCAGGGTGGAATTTAACAGAAATTTATATAGAAGGTATTCAGGAATACCTGACTGTCTGAGAAGTCAGATGAAGTGAGGTGATGAGGTACAGAAACATCTCGAGGAGGACTAACCCAGGCTAACAAAACGCACGTGCTCTGGGTGAAAGTGGGTCAGCGTTTACGAGGCTGAGATGAGGCCAGTGGAGCTGAGCAGAGTTCATGAGCTGGAGACAGTGAAAGACAAGGCTGATACAGAGCCATGGCGATGAGTGAGTGTGCAAATGATGCCTCTCCCACAGAGCTGCATGCGTGCCAAGGTGCTTCAGTCATGTCCAACTCTGCAACCCCATGGACTGTAGTCCGCCAGGCTCCTTTGTCCATGGGATTCTCTAGCCAAGAATACTGGAGTGGATTGCCATGCCCTCCTCACAGAGGACCTGTCACCAAGTAAGACTCTCGCTCCCCTGAGGCTGGTAAGGTGGGTTACATTGCTGTGCTATCACCTGGACCACGGATGGGCTCAGTCATTTAATTCCACCTACTTTTAAAAAAAATCATATTTATTTATTTAGCTGTGCTGGGCCTTCGTTGCTTTGCGAGCTTTTCTCTAGCTTCAGTGAGTGGGGGCTGCTCTCTAGTTGCGGAGCATGGGCTTCTCCTTGCGGTGGCTTCTCTTGTTGCACAGCGCAGGCTCTAGAGCATTCGGGCTTCAGCGTTGCGGTTCCTAGGCTCTAGAGCACAGGCTGATATTTGTGGAGCCCGGGCTTAGTTGCCCTGCAGCATGTGGGATCTTCCCAGACCAGGGATTGAACCTGTGTCTCCTGCATCGGCAGGTGGATTCTTTACTACTGAGCCATGAGGGAAATCCCAATTCCATTTACTTTAAATGAAGCTTAATACAAAATCCAACGGCTACAAAGGTAGGTATTCAAACAGCTAATACTTCTTTAACACAGGTTCAAGATTAGTAACTAAAATCCAATGGATGTGTCTGGCTAAGAGAATTCACCATCCCCCTATTTCTATAAGGTATATGTGAACTTGGGGCAATCTTTATATCCACAGATTGTCCTGTCTCATTCCTCTGCATATCCAAGAAGTTTTATTACTAATAATAACTAGCAATAATTAGAGAGGTAGGTACTCTTTCTATAACTACACTGAGGTCCAAACAGGGTATGGAACCCAATGACGCAACTGGGGTTGAGACTTACGTTTGCTGACTCCTGATTCTGTAACAGCCAGTAAGAACGCTAATTTCAAAGATTTCTGGGGTTAAAACAGGTTAATCCTCTACAGATATCTGTGAAACCAATACTAACATACTAGATAGATAAATACAGGCAGGCACTGCTGGATCTAGTCAATGCCAATCAGTCCAAATGTATCGATCAGGGTCCAATCAGAAAGAAAAAAACAAAATCAAGCTATTTTTAACAGGGGAATTTAGTATAGGGGATAATTGATAACATAGGCATTAGTGGGAGAAAAAAGGCAAAAAAAGGGACACTTTTTGCAGGATGACTGCCTAGGGCTGGAGAAGAAAAGGAAGAGGCTGGGACGCCTCAAGGAGCTGGGACTCAGACCTCAAAAAGGGAGGGCTGATGGCTTTGGAGCTTGGAGGGAGAACCCATGGAGCCAGTCAGTAAGGCTGGAGGAAGGATGTACGCCTGCTGTTTGCTTCAAGCCTATGATGGTTCTTCACCCTGGTTGCAATTTCTGGTTTTCTGCCACTCCAGAACAAAGCTTACCATGCCTCCTACTGGCAGAACCTAACAGGCAGCCATTTGTCAGAGGAGAATGTGGGTTTCGGTATCTCAACATGAGCGCCACAAAGGAGAGGGGTGGGTTGGGAGCTGAGACAAGACCTCATAGCCAGCAAAGCATCTGACTGTAAGCGCAGCTGTGAATTTAACTAGTGCCATTGTTTTCAAAGTGCCCTGACTTGGAACATTTTTTCCTCATCAGGGATTCTACACTATTTGATAGTTTGTTGGAATTTTATTTGGCTCTTGCTTGTTTTCATACCTTTTGTTCTTTTTTTAAAAAAATTATTTACTTACTTTTGGGTTGCTCTGGGTTTTGCTAGGCACAAGCTTTCTCTAGTTGCAGCGAGCAGGGGCTGCTCTCTAGTTGCAGTGCACGAGCTTCTCATTGCGGTGGTTTCTCTCGCTGCAGAGCAAGCGCTCCAGATGCAAGGGCTCCAGTCATTGCAGTACAAGGGCTTAGTTGCCCTGCAGCACATGGGATCCTCCCAGACCAGGGATCGAATCCATGTCTCCTGCATTGGCAGGCGGACTTTCAACCACTGGACCACCAGGGAAGTCGCATACCTTTTATTCTTTGGGTCATATTCTTTTATTTAAGTTAATTTCCTAGTTTATACCTGTGTCCACTTTACCATATACTTGTCATCATTGGGGTGTCCCACTTTTTCTTTTTATAGTGAAAATGCTCTTTGACACCAGTCTTTGGCTCTCCAGCAAAGTAGGAACCACTACTCCATTGTCTCCTAGACTTCTAAAATCCTTGCTACCTATACTTCAATGAATCTAAGGGTATGGAGAAGGGCATGTCAACCCACTCCAATATTCTTGCCTGGAAAATCAATCCCAGGGACAGAGGAGCCTGAGAGGCTTCGGTCCACAGGGTCACAAAGAGTCAAGACATGATTGGAGCAACTTCGCTCAAGAAAGCAAAAATACTTCCTAAACTACTGTGTGACAGTGCTTTCTAATCACTCAGGGAATTTATTTTATACTCATTGGAAGAGCTTTTAGATCTAGGCATATTAATATATCATATTTATGTACATAGAAAAATATACGTAAAATAAATTGATCCAGGGATTCTTAAAACTTCTCTACATTTTGATTCTTTCGAATCATTTTTTGACTCAGTATTATCCATACTTCTCTAAGCAGTTTCGTCCTTTGTACCATGCAGCACACTGGTGTTAGACCATCTACAACAACATTCACAAAGGGAAATAAAATCCATTGGTCTGAGTTTTAAAGCAGGCTTTCCAATTATGTGGAACTGTCCTACTTTAAAGGGCCTCTTGAACTTTCCCTTCCTTGCCTCTCAATTGGTTCTTAGGGTTAAATGCTTTATTATTGTTTCTTTTTTAGAACGCTTCTTCTGTTACTTATTTTTGGCTGCACCATGTCTTAGTCGTGGTATGCGGGGTCTTCAGTTGCAGCATGAGGCCTCAGTACTTGTGGCTCGGGGGCTCAGTTGCTGTCCCCTGCGTGCAGGATCTTAGTTCCCAGACCAGAGATCCAACTCTCATCCCTGCACTGAGAGGGGGATTCTTAACCACTGGACCGCCAAGGAAGTCCCTCCGGGGCTTTCTTTCAAGTTGCTCATGTCCCTTCTACCAGTTTTGGTGCTGGCACATCTGATGTTTGCGCAAGCGCAGGCAAAGAAGCTCAGACAAGCCTGTCTTCAGCTGACAAGCCGGTTAATAGCTACTGTACGATGCCACTGTCAGGCAGACACACTCCGATTTCAGAGACATGCAAAAACACGTCTGATACCCAGTCCTCTCCACTCATCTCCCTGCACCCTCCTACAGCCTTCAGCCCCACATTCTCAGAGTCACAGATGCTTAAAGAACCAAGTCAGGCTCGTTGAGGGAAACAGGTCATTCTGTGCTCTTTTTCTTCTCTCAAGCATGAAAAGCATCAAGACGCTGTCCAAGGTGAACTGACCAAAGCAGAAGCAAAGCAAGGTGAACTGACCATTCGTGACTTCCAAGGCATTTTCCCAAGTTAACAATTGCAAAGCCACCTTCAAGCATTTGGTCAAAACTTTGATCTAAAACCACTGCTTCTTACACTTTTTGGCACTTTCTTGGACAGGCTGTAGTCAGTCTACCTTCATCTTCAGAGTCAGAAAAGCATTTTGCTGCACTAAGGGTGAAGAGTCCAAGATATGGAACAAGAGTCCAAGATAGGGAACAAGATATGGAATATGAGCTGTAGTTCTGACTGCTCACTTGAGAGCCAGAAATTATGTCAATTCTCTGAGTCTCATTCTTCTCATCTGTAAAACTGGGGTATAGCCTCTACCTCAAAAGGTTCCTGTGAGCTTCAGAGATAATGTAATATGTAAAAAAAAATTAATGGCTAACACTTTACTAAATACTTGTTAAAGGCCAAGTACTACGTAGACAAATTTAAATGTGTTACCTAATGATAAAATGCTTAGCTTATGCCAGAGGCACAGTAAATGTATATCAATGTGTATTACTATGGTTTGTAAGCACATTACCAGGGTTTTGCCTACCCACTTTTAAAAAAACTGAGACATAATTCACATATCATAAAATTCACCCTTTTCCTATCAATACAATTCAGTAGATTTTAGTATATTCACAAAGTTGGGTGACTTATCACCACTAACTCCAATTTCAAAACCTTCTATCAGCCCAAAAAGTAGTCACATACTCATTAGCAGTCACTTTCTCTGTCTCTCCTCTGTGCCAATTAATTCCCCACGTTTCCGAATCCTTAAGCTACCTCTGTCTGTACAGATGTGTCTGTCCTGGACATTCCATCTAAACGGAATCCGACAATACGTACTGTCTTGTGGCTGGATTCTTTCACTGAGTAAAAAAAGGTCACCCATGTTGTAGCCTGTATCATGACTCCATTCCGTTTTGTGGTTGAGGGATCTATTGTATGGCTATAACACATTTTGTTGTCCATTCACTCACTGATGGGCATGTGAGTTGTTTCCACTTTTTAAAAAAATTGTCATTGTTATTATCAATGAGGCTACTATCAATATTTGTGCACAAGTTTCTGTGTAGACTGTCCTCAGTTCTGAGGTACACAACTTCCTAGGGGTAGGGATGCTGGGACACATGTTTAACTTTTTGAGGAACTGCAAACTATTTTCCTAAGTAATTGCCACTTTATATACTTATCTGCTTTTAAATGCTTTTTTACTGCTTTTTGGTTTGCTTTTGTTTAACAAGGCACTTTCTAAATTTTTCCTTTAAAAATTGTCACTTTATCAGTAATTTAAAAATCCTCAATATATATTACATTTCCATGGAACAAAAGGTTATTTAGTGAAAAGATTTCTCTCCCACTGAATCTAAGTTCCTCCCCCAGAGTAATCAATGTTGTCAGCTTCTTTTGAATTCTTCCAGAGATAGCATGGATGGAGGAGCCTGGTGGGCTGCAGTCTATGGGGTCGCTAAGAGTCGGACACGACTGAGCAACTTCGCTTTCACTTTTCGCTTTCATGCATTGGAGAAGGAAATGGCAACCCACTCCAGTATTCTTGCCTGGAGATTCCCCATGGACAGAGGAGCCTGGTGGGCTACAGTCCATGGGGTCGGAAAGAGTCAGACAAGACTGAGCAACTAAGCACAGCGCAGCACATTAAATTTATATTTTATATTCCCTCCTTAAAAAAAAATAGTATGTTGATAATAGTTATGGTTATGGTGACCATGAATCCCAGTTTATCTGGGACAGTCCTGGTTATAATAACTGGTAACATTTCCTATTAAGTTTCAGAAGTAGCCCAAATTATATGGGCCTCCTTGTGATAATATAAAGGTTTGCGATAAGTGATGGGATGCATGAGTCCTGGTCTCAGATAGACCGTTCATGGCTCTGTGGGCTTTGGGAAAATTAATCAATCCCTGGAGGCTCCAGTTTCCTCATGTGTGAAATGAGAGTTCATTCTCTCATCAATTCTGAGTGCTTACTATGGGCAGGCACTGTTTTAAGCAATGGGTCGAGAGAACACAGAAGACAGCAGGGCTTTCACCGCTGAAAGTCGTGTCCGACTCTTTGGACTATACAGTCCATGGTATTCTCCAGGCCAGAGT
>NW_011494867.1:2213427-2215956 GCF_000754665.1 Bison bison bison
AATGATGCTGAAGCTGATGCTCCAATACTTTGGCCACCTGATGCGAAGAACTGACTCACTGGCAAAGATCCTGATGCTGGGAAAGATTGAAGGCAGGAGGAGAAGGAGATGACAGAGGATGAGATGGTTGGATGGCATCACTGACTCTATGGACATGAGTCTGAGCAAGCTCTGGGAGCTGGTGATGGACAGGGAAGCCTGGCGTGCTAGAGCCCATAGGGCTGAAAAGGGTCAGATACGACTGAGCGACTGAACTGAACTGAGGCACTTTATGTTAGGAAAATTAGCCCTTTACAAGTGAAACAAATAGTAAAACTTTTTTCCCTAGTTGTCATTTGTGTTTTGACTTTGCTTTTGGTTTTCACCAGGCCAACAGGTTTTAAAATTATTTTTTATGTACTTGGATTTATCAAAAAAGTTTCTTTTATGCCTTCTAGATTTTATGTCATACTCAGAAATCTAAAAGTTTTCACTCATTTGTTTCAGTAGTTTTGTGATTTCATATTTTAAATTTAATTTTGGTCTGGACTTTAATTCTGCTATACAGTCTCTGAGGACTAGCTTCATCTTTACACACTGATTTAAAATGCCACCTTAGGGGACCTCCCTGGTGGTCCCAGTGGCTAAGACTCCAGGCTTCCAATGCAGAGGTGCCTGGGTTCAATCCCTGGTCATGGAAATAGATCCCACATGCTACAACTAAGGCCTGGCACTGCCAAATAAATAAATATATATATATATATATATTTAAAAAAATGCCACCTTAGTCATATTTGGGTTCATTTCCATATTTTATACAAGTCTACAAACCATACTACTTTATTTATTAGACCTTTAAGGTATAGTTTAATATCTGGTAGACTTGTGTTATTCTTTTTCTCCTAGAATTTTTACTTACTTTTTTTTCCTGTACTTCTTTTATATCTTCTAACTCATTTATTTGTATCTCATGATTTCAAACTATTTTCAAACCAAGAGGTCAATCATGAAGGAAGCAAATAATTTACTGTGAAAGATTGCCAATTACAAGGTCATAATTTACTTACAGATACAGGCTTGGAATGGACAGGGGAAAAGACTAAGAAAAAGGAACTTTGGCTTTATGTTTTATGGTGCAAAATTACCCAGTACTAAAGAGTATTGATAGCTCTGGGTACCATAAAAATAAGAAGTAGTCTTGGCTTCATAAAATTGCAACACACACACACCAGAAGTAGGGGCCTGGTGGGCAGTGCTCTCAAGGGAGTGGCTTCTGGTCACAGAGATAAGAGCTAACTAGTAATCCAACTGGGGAGCCAAACCAGTTTATGGTGGACAAACAAGTGAAAAGAACACATAAATGAAACCTAATGCTGCATCCTTGTTTTCATGACTATTTTAAGTTTTCATGATTATTTCTTAAAGACTCAAGTACCCAGAAGAATATGATAAATAGGAATACACAAATGTAAAGAAAAAAAATTTCTACCCAAAGTTTAAAAGACAGGGAAAGCTAACCTAGAGTAAAACTAACAAGTTAATTTTTTCTGTGTTTACTATACAAACAAAAACAACCTTTGCTTCTACTGCTGGAAGAGAAACCGTGGGTTTACAGGGAAAAGGAAGCATACCTTGATGCTGGTCTCACATCAACAGTCACCTTCCCCAGAGGCATTAGAACCTCAAATGAGAATGGGCCATGTGTGAAGATTAGGGAGGAGCTGCTGCAAGAAATTTGTCTGTATTCCAGTTCTATTTTTTAAATAAATTTAAAGGAAAAAAAAAATTTAAAGGACCTGATCATTTAAAGGATCAAAATGTTCAACAACGTTTGTTAAAAAACCCAGGAGGCTTCCACCCACACGGCAAATAAATTCACCCCATTTATCTTATTATTTAGAAATGTACCTTCATATCTTTAAATAACATTCATATTGGCACTTCTCAATTTCTGTTTCAGGCATCCTCTATTGTCTTCCCACAGAGAGGGATGATTTAATTTTCTTTGCCTCTTCCTAGCCCACACCCCCAGAAGAGTTAAACTCTTCTTTTGGTTAGTCAACATTTAGTGTTCACCTAATTATGATTATGTAAATCCTATTCATATTAAAACCCAGAGACATTACTTTGCCAACAAAGGTCCATCTAGTCAAGGCTATGGTTTTTCCAGTGGTCATGTATGGATGTGAGAGTTGGACTATAAACAAAGTTGAGCGCTGAAGAATTGATGCTTTTGAACTGTGGTGTTGGAGAAGACTCTTGAGAGTCCCCTGGACTGCAAGGAGATCCAACCAGTCCATCCTAAAGGAGATCAGTCCTGGGTGTTCATTGGAAGGACTGATGTTGAAGCTGAAACTCCAATACTTTGGCCACCTGATGCAAAGAACTGACTCACTGGAAAAGACCCTGATGCTGGGAAAGATTGAGGGCAGGTGAGAAGGGGATGACAGAGGATAAGATGGTTGGATGGCATCACGACTCAATGGACATGAGTTTGGGTAGACTCTGGGAGCTGGTGATGGATAGGGAGGCCTGGCATGCTGCAGTTCA
>NW_011494867.1:2216056-2217701 GCF_000754665.1 Bison bison bison
ATTTTTATACAAATGGAAGCATATTATATACAATTTTTGTTTTTGATACTAACAAATTTCTCTTGGAGTAATTCCGTATCAGTATATATAAATCCAGGCTTCTCTGGTAGCTCAGCTGGTAAAGAATCTGCCTGTAATGCACAGGACCCCGGTTCAATTCCTGGGTCAGGAAGTTCCCCTGGAGATGGGATAGGCTACCCACTCCAGCATTCTTGGGCTTCCCTGGTGGCTCAGATGGTGTAGAATCTGCCTGCAATTTGGGAGACCTGGGTTCAATCCCTGGGTTGGGAAGATCTACTGGAGTTGGGCACGGCAACCCACTCTAGTACTCTTGCCTGGAGAATCTCCATGGACAGAGGAGCTTGGAGGGCTACAGTCCATGGGGTAGCAAAGAGTTGGACATGACTGAGCAACTAAGCACCACGTATATATAAATCTAACTTCATTCAAAAAGAAAGCTATCTGTTCCATTAGGTAGATGTAACACAATTTTTAAAATGAGTCTTCTATTACTATATAAGTTGCTTGCCATCTTTTGATATTAGACAATGCTGCAATGAGCACCTTTTTCCAAATGTCATTTCATATGTGTGCACAAACCTTAAGATACCTTACTAGAAGTAAAAATGGGCATATGAATCAGTAATTTTGACAAATATGGATAATCAGTTTCTCAAAGATGCTCTACACTCTACACTCCCACCAGTGATATACAGGAGTGCTTGCATGCATCTTGCCCATGGTGCTAGGAAACCTTAATTTTTGCCTATTTGATAGATTAAAAAAAAGATATCTCAATTATCCTGAATTTGCATCTCCCTAATTATGAGTGTGATTTCATATGTTTAAGAGTTATTTGTGGAGAAATAGAATATTGCTTGCTGTATCAGTAAACACAGGATATCACAGTCCTCAGCTATTACAGCCACCATCGAAGGTGAGCCCTGAGGAAACTCGGGATGTGAAAACACAGAATACTGGCCCCAGATAAGTGAGGTACATATCCAAGGACTGATTTCACTGAGCCCGAATTCTTGCATTTTCCCATACATACAAAGGCCTTAAATTCTTAACTTGAGATGTAGTTCTCCTTTATTCAAGATCTTCCCTGGTGGCTCAGAAGGTAAAGTGTCTGCCTGCAATGCAGGTTCGATCCCTGAGTTGGGAAGATCCCTTGGAGAAGGCAATGGCAACTCACTCTAGTACTCTTGCCTGGAAAATTCCATGGACTGAGGAGTCAGTCCATGCGGTCGAAAAGAGTCGGACAAGACTGAGCAACTTCACTTTTTTTCTCTTTGTTCCTACTACTTGCCCTTTGTTGCAAATTATCCTAAGTATCTTAGCTCCTCCCTCGCCTCCTCTGAGCAGTTTCCTCAGGGTTACTTGAGATGCAGCCTCCCGGGCTTGAAGTCCTCAGTATACCTGTTATAAATTATAACTGTCAACTTTTAGGTTGTGTACAAGATTTTTTTATCCAGTGGCATGTTTCATCTTCTTATGAACTGTCCATATTCTTTACCCATTTTCAAAACTAGGCAGTTGGTCAGAGTTAAAAAGCTGGCTTAAAACTCAACATTCAAAAAACAAAGGTCATGGCATCTGGTCCCATCACTTCATGGCAAATAGATGGGGAAACAATGGAAAC
>NW_011494867.1:2217801-2222490 GCF_000754665.1 Bison bison bison
TTTGGCCACCTGATGCAAAGAACTGACTCACTGGAAAAGACCCTGATGCTGGGAAAGATTGAGGGCAGGTGAGAAGGGGATGACAGAGGATAAGATGGTTGGATGGCATCACCGACTCAATGGACATGAGTTTGGGTAGACTCTGGGAGCTGGTGATGGATAGGGAGGCCTGGCATGCTGCAGTTCATGGGGTCGCAAAGAGTCAGACACAACTGAGCGACTGAACTGAAATACTATTCATAACTCTGATTATTTTTCCTTTCTATTTTTCTGGAGTTAATAATTATTTTATTTGCTTGCTTAGCTTTCTATGTAGTTTTGCAATTTCAACAAACAGCTTCTATTCCAGTTCCTCACAATTTGAAGTTTAAAGGTGTATGATTTAGTCAAAATCTTATTCACTGCGATATTCTAATAGTGAAAAAGTAAAAATGAAAAACCAGGAAACTGGTAAATCCATTACAGCTTTCCATATCATGAAATATTTGGTTGTTTAGTCACTAAGTTGTGTCTGGTTCTTCTGTAATCGCATGTACCATATAGCCCACCAGGCTTCTCTGTTCATGGGATTTCCCAGAGAAGAACACTGGAGTGGGTTGCTATTTCCTTCTCCAGGGGATCTTCCTGACCCCTGGAACAAACCCATGCCTCCTACATTGGCAGTGGACTTTTTACCACTGATCCATCAGGGAAGTCCCTAGCAGACCTTAAAATGAAGGTTAATTAACAAGTCTAGATACATGCACCAAACTGAGCCTTTAATTTCATGTCATTATATGTACCTGCAACTCTATTTTCAATGAGCAGGCATTTTTATAATTATAAAAAAAAAAAGTAATCATAAAAAGTAATCATAACCATATTTTGTTGGTGGTTATTCATTTATGGCCAGTCACATTAAAAAATTTTTTTCCATTTTATTCAGTTACTGGGAAAAAAGTCTGAATTTTTTTTTTTTTCAGCTACACAAATTTGAATGTAGGCCAATCATCTCAGATACCTAAAGAGATTCAACTTTGGAAGAAGGAAATCCAGAATTTTCCTACTTCCAAAGGAAAATGCTTTCAGAAAGTGAGTTTAAAGGGGTGACTGTAAAGGAAGCACTCTTTAACTTGAACCAGATACTACATGACAGACAGTAAAATGCTTCATTTAGTCCCAGGCAGCAGCAGGACTGAGCGGCACCTAAGGGGGTGAGCCCAGGGAGGCGGGCCTGGCCAGGGCATTCTGGGGTCGGTTAACCAATCAGCCCGTTGGCGTCAACGTATCAGTCCGCCTAAAACTGCCTGCCCTTTCCTTGTGGACAGTGGGCGCACGCACAGCTGAGAGGCACAACGGGGTGATTAACCAGAACAGAGGATGAGATGGTTGGATGGCGTCACTGACTCAATGCACATGAGTTTGAGCAAACTCAGGAAGATGGTGGACAGGGAAGCCTTGCGTGCTGCAGTTTACGGACTCGCAGAGTGGGGCTTCCCTCATAGCTCAGTTGGTAAAGAATCTGCCTGCAATGCCGGAGACCTGGGTTTGATTCCTGGGTCGGGAAGATCCCCTGGAGGAGGGCATGACAACCCCCTCCAGTATCCTTGCCTGGAGAATCCCATGGACAGAGGAGCCTGGTTGGCCACAGTCCATGGGGTCGCAAGGGTCAGACACGACTTAGCGACTAAACCACCACCACCACCACCACCATAGAGTCGGACACGACTTAGGGAATGATGAACAACGCAACTCACACAGCAAACTCTGCGACCACCATTCCCTCAGGAAGGGCCAGGCCCACGGAAATGCCAGGGGCTGGAGAGTCTGCAGAGAACAGAGACGCTGACAGCAGCAGCCAGCTTAACCGGGGTGGGGGACGGCTTGGAGAAGCCGAATGTACCAACAAACAAGCCCCCAGGAAAGGAAACAGAAGCTCGGGTCTGGGGTTCGTGACTCCTTCAGCTGCACACCGGGCCCCCCCCGATTCAGGGGCCGGAGCCTCCAGCCCGCCCGCGCCCTCCGCCCATCCCCTCCGCAGCCCAGTCTGCGCGGCCGGGCGCAGGCGGGAAGCACTCACCGAGACGAGCGGGACGCGCAGATGACCCTCCTGCAGCCGGTTGAAGGCGGGGAACGTGCTCCAGGCGAGGAAGCCTCCCGGCTCGGATCCTAGTAAGGCCACGAGCAGCACCTGGTGCTGGAAGCGCACGGTTGGCTGCTCCTCGTAACTGCTCCGTTTCAACCAAAACCCTGAGGTAACAAGAGTGCGGGGCGCAGAGACCGGGGTCAGGGAGGCGGCGCGGGACCCACGTAGCGCTGCGGAGCGCGCACCGGCCCGGGCGGGGGGCAGACTCACCGTGGCTCCGGAAGGCCACCAGAAGCGGCGGGATGTACGTGAGCGCGGTGGCCAGCAGCAGGAAGAGCGCCGCCTTGGAGCAGAGCCCCGCACGGTAGCCCCGCTCCACTGGGTGCGCAAAGAGCTCATAGAGCGCCATGAGCGGCTCGCGGGGTCGTGGCCCCTCGGCGGTTCCGGAGCCTCGACCTAGTATGGCTTCTCCTGGTTGCCATAGCCGTGATCTCCACGGCAACCGACGGCCCAGGGAGAGCGACCAATAGCAAGCAGGCGGGCTTCCGTGGGGGCGGGGCCAACGGGGCGGGGCCCGCAAGTATACTGTGGTCGCGCTTTACTTGCGCGTTCCCAAAGGGCGTTTTCGTGCGTCAAAATCGTGGAGGTTAACATTTTTGTAAAATAAGGTTTTTTCATAAATGTTGACTATTTATTAATAGTCACATATATTAATCCCCAATGTGGTTCATTGTACACTTAAGTCTAATCAATCACAGCACACAGTACGTTGGAGGCAAACAGAAAACAAATGTGGCCGTGGTCCTAGACACTTGGTCCCAGGTTAACACCAAACCGGGTCCCTTTGTTTCTAAATTTTCTATCGCTTTCACTATACTCCATAGCAGGGCAGACACGGAAACAGACCTATCTCCCTGCTGTTCGAGGGGAAAAAAAAGATACTGTATAGCTCTGGTATATTTTGCTATCTTGATTGGGCACAAGCTTTAGGCTATATTTTAGAAGAAGCCGTGGTCCTCCTCAAAGATAAAGTTACACAGGGAAGCCTGGCGTGCTGCAGTCAATGGGGTCGCAAAGAGTCGGACACAACTGAGCGACTGAACTGAACTGATTACTTAATTGAATGCTTCCCCCGCCCCATCCCATCTGCTTTCTAGTATTTCAAACATGGCAGAAGGAATTTTTTTTTAAGTAGTCAACAGCCAAGTTCTCCATCAAAAGGCCCTAAAGGATCACTTTGCAGTGCCGAGTTAGTGTGAAGTTTGTGCTCAGAATGAAATCCACTCATAGATACTCCTATTTTGAAAGCAACCTAGAAGTGGGTTTTTCTCCTAGTTTTATTGAGGTATAATTGACATATAGCACTGTATAAGTTTAAGGTGTACAACATAATGATTTGAGTTACATGCTTCATGAAATGATTACCACAATAAATTTGTTGAACATCTCTCATCTCATATAGATTAAAAATTAAGGAAATAGAAAAAAATTTTCCCCTGTGATGAGAACTCTTAGCATTTACTCTTTCATATACAACATAAAGCAGTGTTAATTATATTTATCATGTTGTACATTACCTCCCTAGTACTCATTTATCTTAAAACTGGAAGTTTGTATCTTCTGACTGACTTCATCCAACTTTCCCCTCCCTCCACCTTGCCTCGGGTAATCACCTGATCTCTTTTTAATGAGTTCGTTTTTGAAGAATCATTGACCACAACATTAGGTTAGTTTCTGTTATACAATATAGTGATTCAGTATTTCTATACATTTCAAAATGATTACCATGATAAGTTTAGTTACTATAACCTAGAATTGGGTTTTAGATGAAGAGAACAGCTGAGATCCTAGCAAAGAAGAGAGGTCAAGACATGCCCATATGGGAAAACTATACAGCGCCCTTACCACAGTCCAACGTGACAATGTCATCAGCCAGAGAAACCGATTAGAATGGTGAACTGGAAAAAGACAGCAGGAAGGTAGGTAAAGGGAAGTCCCTGGTGGTTAAGGGGTTAGGACTCCGTGCTTCTAGTGCACTGGGCATGGGTTGGATCCCTGGGGGGTGGGTGGGGGACTAAGAACTAAGATTCCTGCATGCCGCACAATGTGGCAAAAAAAAAAAAAAAGGTAGGTTATGATAGAAGACAGACATTGCACATCGAGACCATCAGGTGACAAACGTGCTTGTAAGTTAATGAGCTTCGAATCTCTCCACTAAGAAGCATACTAAGTTCTTCCAGGTGTAAGATGGTGTACTCATACTTCGAACTAGGACACAATGACCAGCTCTGTAAAGGGAAGCAGGGGTCTTTGGTCCAATTTTTAACTCCTTCACTGATTCACTATCAGAGGGTTAACAACCATCTTCATTCCTCAGTGCTTAATTCTATTTGCAAAATAGGTTATTTTCATTTTTATACTCACTCTCTTTAGTCAGTTCAGTTCAGTCACTCAGTCATGTCCGACTCTTTGTGACCCCATGGACTGCAGCACGCCAGGCCTCCCTGTCCATCACCAACTCCTGGAGTTTACCCAAACTCATGTCCATTGAGTCATTGATGCCATCCAACCATCTCATCTTCTGTCATCCCCTTCTCCTCCTGCCTTCTATCTTTCCCAGCATC
>NW_011494867.1:2222590-2225004 GCF_000754665.1 Bison bison bison
TGATGCCATCCAACCATCTCATCTTCTGTCATCCCTTTCTCCTCCTGCCTTCTATCTTTCCCAGCATCAGGGTCTTTTCAAATGAGTCAGCTCTTCGCATCAGGTGGCCAAAATATTGGAGTTTCAGCTTCAACATCAGTCCTTCCAATGAACACCCAGGACTGATCTCCTTTAGGATGGACTGGTTGGATCTCCTTGCTGTCCAAGGGACTCTCAAGAGTCTTTTCCAACACCACAGTTCAAAAGCATCAATTCTTCAGTGCTCAGCTTTCTTTATAGTCCAACTCTCACATCCATACATGACCACTGGAAAAACCATAGCCTTGACTAGACGGACCTTTGTTGGCAAAGTAATATCTCTGCTTTTTAATATGCTGTCTTACTCTCTAGCAGATCTCATCTAATTTGATAGCTTTAAATACTTCTAACCTGAATCTGAGATTCATAGATCCATCTACCTACTCTACATCTTTACTTGGATGTGTCTCTTGGGCATCTTACACTTAATATATTCAAAACCAAACCCTTGATTTGCACACCCCACCCCTCTGGCTCCACCCTGTTCCAGTAAATGACAACTCAATTATTTAAAAACCCTGACTTGTTCCTCATGAATCATATTCAATTGATCAGCAAATTTTTGTTGGATCTACCTTCAAAATGTATCTAGAACACAGCTGCTTCCCATCACCTCCACAGATACTATCTTGGTTTAAACCAACATAATCTTATATCTGGATTATCACAATAGCCTCTTAACTTTTCCCTTACTTCCATCCTCAACCCCCTATAATCTACTGTCTATACAGAAGCTAGGAAAGTCATATCATGTCACACTTCTGCTTATAACCCTCCACTGCCTTCTCATCTCATTCTAAATAAAATCTAAAGTTCTTCAAATGGAATTCAAAGCTCAACCCACTTTTCTAGATCTCTTTGGTCTCACTTCCTAATGCACACCTTCTTATATATTCAGCTCCAGTCACACGGGACTCCTTCCTATTCCCAGAAATATGCCAACCACTTTATCTAATTAGCATTCACTCCCACCATCATGGTGATTCACTAGTCACCAAGTATGCTTTATTTTTCTAAACAGCACCTATCATTACCCAACATATATTTTTTTTCATTTTGTCCCACTAGAATGCAAACTCTGTAAGAGTGGAAGTGTTGTCTGTTCTGTTTACTGCTTTTCACCAACACTTAGAACAGTGCTCTTACATGCAACAGCAAAAATTTCCAGGCATGAAATTCAAAGGATTTTTCATAAAAATACAAGGAAGCAATCTTAAAATAACAAGAAATACTTCTAGAATGAAGCTGTATTCCACAGCATCCATCAGGAATTTCAACTTAGGGAATGACAAATGACAATGTTCAAACATACAAGCCTTTCAGATGCATCAGAATCACAAGCACGTGGCAAGGATCACGTGCCCAATTAAGTGAATATCTTCTTACATATTCACCAGCTCATAAACAGAGAGATGAACCAGAGCACACTTCCCCTGGTGAGGAAGAAAGGAATGACATCACTGGAGAACCTGAAGGCATATGGTCAGGCAGGACACACACACACACACCCCTTAGGTTGTGATGCTGAATGCCAAAGAAACCCACCTCATGACTAGGTATCAGGGGAATTCTCTGGGTCTGACAGTCACCTCTAAATCCTCTGGCAATTAGGGTTAAATGGTCTCTGTGTGATCAGTGTGATGTTACACTCCCCAAATGCATAGTTAGGATAACTTTTCTTAAACATTTTTTCGTTTATTCGTGAATGAGGGAAGGAGCTGGGATTTGTTTCAAATCCCAATTCTTAGGTCCAACGCAACAATTATGATTGTCCTCAGTACTGAACTCCCGCGTTGTCATCAGTACCCCTCCCCACACAGTCCCCTCAAACCAGTCACATCCCTCAGATTGAGCCCTGAACCTGCAGTCACTCCAAAGAATCCTCCCCAAAGTGTCAAAGCCCTAAGTAGACCCCTTGCCATCACTGGCCACCAGAGCACCCTCTTCTGTCACTGAAACCTACAAAATTGCCCTCTTGTCACCAACGCCCCAGTCAGACTTGCCTATTGAACAGTCTCCTGTAAGGGCTCTATCCTATCAGCCGGACCCTTGCTCACCTCTTCCCTTTACTAATGTCCACCGAGACCCCACGCCTGCTACCAGCTCTCGAATACCCGCTCCGCAGTCATCAGTATCCCTCACATACCTCCCTGTCGCCCACTCTATCCTCTCCCGGCGCCGAGAGCCCCTCTAAGCCCCGCTCCTGCCCCGCCCCTTGCCGCACGGCCCCGCCCCTTGACGCGGAGTCCCGCGAGTGGCGCCGGAAGCCCCGCCCCTCCCGGTTGCTAGGCTCCGGCAGCCGGAAGTCCCGCCTGCCGTGTATCGCAGCCGCCGCC
>NW_011494867.1:2225410-2243375 GCF_000754665.1 Bison bison bison
GGAGGGCCGGGGCTCTGGGAGCCGGCTGGCGGGCAGGCGCGGCCGTCAGCCCCGTGTGTTTCTCCCTCAGAACACAGATGCGTGGAATCTGCGAAGATCAGAGCGAAATACCCCGACCGGGTTCCGGTGAGTGCGTTCCCCGCCCCCTCGCCTCTCTGTCACCCCTGCCGTCTAGGACCGGTGGTGGGGCCAAGGCTGCTCAACAGTTGACAAGTTTAGACTACAGTCACGGTTGTGGTGGCAGATGGGCCACACTGGGTAAGGGGCCGGCGAGGGCCGCGACTTGAGGGGCTGTAGTGGATGCTGTTCAGGATGCTTCGGTGCTGAACCTCGCGATCTAGGCCAGCGAGCTCTCTGCAGCCTCTGGGCTCCCTAGCCAATTATGTAAGAAATGATGTTCTAGGACAGGGCGACAGGTCACAGCCACTTCAGGGAATGGTGGTGGAGGGAGACGTTCACTTTGGTCTTGAAAGTGGTACTTCAGTCTCAGGACATTCATCTTTAACTTTTCACCTTCCTCTTTACCTGACTTCTGGTTCCCTTTTCTCACCCTGACCCTGTCATCCTTTCCTGACCAAAAAAAAAAAAATCTGAATCGCCACTGATCAATAATGCTTATCCTGTATTTATCCCTTGATGGGGGAAATAATTTCTGTAACCCTTATTTATTTTTGAGGACATCCAGGCCTGTTATTGTAGCTTATTGCTTATGAACAGTTCCTTTGGGGAGAGGCAGGAGGGATAGATTTGAAACTTAGTTCAGAGAGAAGCAACAGGCCAAGTGAAGAGCTTGGTCCTTGGCTGCCTGGGGTTGCCAGTCATCCCCATTGATCCGTCCCTTCTCATATCCTGTGTTCCTTGGGATCTTAACTCCCCTGTAGTGTGAAGGCAGATCCATTCTGGGGCTGTGGAGTAAGAGGTTGTAGAGGAACCTTTTACCAGATATTCTCGAGTCTGCCCAGAGTACTGAAAAGCTTTGTAGTGAGGGCTGTGTTTCTCTTATGCATGCTGAGATCAGGGATGAGAACTGTATTAATAATTGACCACAGAAAAGCACTTACTGTTTCCTTGTAACACATTTATAGCAATTCTTAACCTCCAGAGTGTGTGGTTTATTAAGCCAGGGGAATATTTGCTCATGTTATGCCGTTTCCCACCCACCTCCTTGCCCACACACTGTTAATCAGCACTCCAGCAATGCAAGGCCAGAGCGTCACGTTAGCAATCCAGTCATGACCTTACTTTGCTTTTGCAGGTGATTGTGGAAAAGGTCTCAGGCTCTCAGATTGTTGACATTGACAAACGGAAGTATCTGGTTCCATCCGACATCACTGTGGCTCAGTTCATGTGGATCATCAGGAAAAGGATCCAGCTTCCTTCTGAAAAGGCGATCTTCCTGTTTGTGGATAAGACAGTCCCTCAGTCCAGGTGAGGGATGTTTACTGGTATTGGACATCTGCTTGGTTGCTTACAGAACTCAGAACTTTGGAAGTCTGAAAACTTTTAGAGATCCTGATTAGAAATCTGAATTTTGTGCTCCCTGTCATCAGGAGCTCAAGGAAAACAAGAAAGGGCTGCAATAGATGTCTCTGCACTTTGGGTTAAGAGCAAGGCCTGGACTTTAAAAAAAAAAAAAAAAGATGAAATTCAGCCTCAGATACCCAAGAATCCTTTTAAATAGTTCGGGACTTAATTAGGCTTAAGCCATCAGTAGAACTGAAGCCTGAAATGAGGTTTTTCTCCAAATGACCCACGAAATAAGTCCTGTCGTTCTTCCCCAGGAGCCTGTGGGCCCTGCTGAAGCTCAGCTTCAGCTAAGCACCTTGCCTGCTCGCTCGCTCTCCAGGCTCAGTCCTGAGAGTCCGCTGCCTGAGCCTCAGGTATCCAGAGACGGTGCTTTACAGACTTAACCTCCCTTTACTCTGTCAGAGTAGCTGTCCTCTTGTTCTTGCTGTGATGCTGCCGGGAAGTAGTCTTTGGGATATTTGGGGCCTGAATTGAGGCAGGGGCATTACAGTATGCTTTGAGGTAGGCGACAGCCTAGCTTTAGTCTCCTGCGGGGAGAGGAGAATTTTCTGGCTCAATCTGTATCCCTGGTCAGTTCTTTTCTGTTAACTGATTTGAGTAACAGAGCCAGATGCTGGCCCCCTTCCTCCTGAGTTTCATTTTGTTATCCCCCCAAAAGTAGTACTTCTGATGCTAAGGCTTTAAGAAGCCCTGGGAACTAGCCCAGTGTAGCCAAAATATGCTGCTTTTGAAAATCCGTGAAAGCTCCAGGAGAGGCCTAAGCCAAATTCTAGTCCCATATCCTATGAATAGAATAACTTTGGCTGTTTTTAAGGCCTGGTTTTCTCTTTCCCAGTCTCTGCCACTTCTGCTTCCTGATGTTTGGCAGAGGATGGGGGAGAATGGAAGGTCTGCCTTCTGTTAGGCCAGGGCTCTACCTGAGGAGAAAGGCCAGGCCCTGCCTAATGGGCACCATTGGTCTGCTTGCAGCTCGAGCTTAGGAAGCTTTGGTGTTGCCAGGGGTCATCTTGTCACCTTGCTGGGCTCTCAGCCTTCCTTCCAAGCCTCCGGGCACTGTGGTGCTGGGTGTATTCTTCTCCAGGGGAGGCTAGGGAAGCCCTGCGCATCTGCGGTCACTTTCCGCTTCCCTTAAGGTGGTGGGGAGGTGGAGGTAAATAAATCTTCATGCCACCTGCAGCTTGCGCGGCTCCTTGACGGCCCTGTGTGTTCTCCTTCTCAGAGTTGGCTTCTTGGTGGGAACAAGTTTGTGAGTAGGACCTGTAGCCTTGAGTTTTGTTTTCCTTGATCCTGATCTTCCGATACTTTTTGAAGAAATGAAGCAGGCTTCTGGAGACATTGAAAGTGAAAAGTGAAAGTGAAGTTGCTCAGTTGTGTCCGACTCTTTGCGACCCCATAGACTGTAACCTACCAGGCTTCTCCCTCCATGGGATTCTCCAGGCAAGAGTACTGGAGTGGGTTGCCATTTCCTTCTCCAGGGGATCTTCCCAACCCAGGGATCAAACCCAGGTCTCCTGAATTCCAGGCAGACGCTTTAATCTCTGAGCCACCAGGGAAGTATTAAGATTTTGTTAATGTAGCAATTACAGTGGCTGCAGATTTTAACTAATGCCCTCTCTCCCAGTAGAACTGGAAATGAAAAGTGATTCTCAGGGCAGCAGAGGCTGCTTTCTCTCTTAAGTTTTATTTGCCTTTGCAACCTGGTAAGAATCCTCCCTAAACCAGGTTACAGCGGTGACCCAAGGCACACTAACCAGTCCCTCCACCCAGATCCTTCAGTGCCTTTGGCTCCAGTTAATGACTTCCTGGCCCACATTTAAGGCAGCAGTTCTTTGTTTGGGGGTTTTAGTCTTCAAAACAAGTTTGCGTATAAACAAAAGAGGCATGTGACATCCTCGGGCTTTATGCAACTGCTGATCACCTGATTCCTGCACAGATTGGCAGTCTCCTCCTAAAGCTACACTTTGACTCAGCTTCACCACTTCCTCCCCAAGGCAGTAGGAGCCTCTTCCTTAGCACTTTCCAGCCTCCTTAGGGAAGCGTGGAGCCTCCTTTAACCATTAGCCAGTGTTTGCAGCCTTTGGAGAGTGGCTGGGGAAATCAGAGTTGAGAAAGGATGAGCCCTCCCCCATCCCATAACAAGTATATCTACACAAGGATTGCTTATGTCTGAGGCTGAGCAAAAGTAACTTCATTATTCCTGCCTTAGAGTGGGCTTTGGGAGTGTTCCAGGACACAGGCGACCATCCTGTAAAATAGTGTGATTATTGTTTGAGTAGTCAGTGTTAATATTGACTCTAGAAATAGAGACAGAAGCAAGTCCCTAAGAGTTGTACATTTAAAATCCTTTCTGAGTTCTTTTTTTTTTTAGAAAGGGGAGATCTCAACTGCCTTTTCCCATTTAGCATTGGAAAGTTGAATTCTCTGCCTAGGTGCCTGCATCTAGAATCAGGCTGGAAACGAAAGGAAAACTGTGTCTTGGTGTAGACAGGACTTGAGAAGGAATATCATTATTGTATAAGTTTTCCAGTCAAGGCTTTAGTGGGGAACCCAGACCTGGCAGTGGTGCCTACCAGAGTACAGATAAGAGTCTTATTAATCCCTTGTTTTAAATAGAAACTGAAGTATATTATTAAATTAAATATATCCAATACTTGGGCCACCTCATGCTGAAGAGTTGACTCATTGGAAAAGACTCTGATGCTGAGAGGGATTGGGGGCAGGAGGAGAAGGGGATGACAGAGGATGAGATGACTGGATGGCATCACGGACTTGATGCACATGAGTTTGAGTGAACTCCGGGAGTTGGTGACGGACAGGGAGGCCTGGCGCGCTGCGATCATGAGGTTGCGAAGAGTCAGACACGACTGAGCGACTGAACTGAACTGAACTGAAGATGTTGTAATTTGGGAATGTTACGTTGGGAAATCTGGGCTGTTTAGAATTATGGTATTTAATTGTTCCTGGCTCTTTTTTTGTTAGTTCTTGTGTTCCTGGCTCTTAAAAAGGTACTGCGTAAAAGAAGTTATGATGTCTTAACAGTTCATTTAAACTTTATTTAGAAATATGCTTCAATTCAACACTTTTGAGCACTTCTGGGTAAATACCTCTTCAAAGCAGGGTTTATTTTAGTAGTGGAATAGAGTATTTATATCAGAGAAAAGCCTGATAAAAAGAATAAGCAGTGGTTAATTTTTTGTATTTTAGAATTTTAGGGAGCCTCTAGGGCCATATTAATTTTACCTTTGAGGTCCATGTCTTTCCAGGGTCCACAGCAGTAGCCACTGTCCTCTCCCTTCACCCCGCCACCCTGCTTCCCCTGCTGGAAAAGAGACAGATCCAGGTCCAGTGGAAGCACGTGGGCTTCAAAGCAGATGGATGGCCAGGTGGCCCATCGGTCCAGCCAATTCATGAGTCAGGCTGGATCCCACAGCCTCCATAAGCTGACCTTGGCTGGGGCCAAGGAAAGCTGGTGCAGGGACGGGGCGTCCACGATTCTAGGTCAGCTGCCCCTGATGCCTAAGCTGTCTAGCAGCTTAAAACCAGTTTGTCCTCGGCAGCATGGCTCTTCCTAGATGTGGGTCCTTCTGAAAAGCTCATTTATTACTGGTTAGTTTGTCTAGACCTGTTTGATCTTGAATGGAGGGGTGGGGGACAAGGTTTTAGGGAGCAGTTTAGGGTCATGCCACTCAGGATCCCACCACCCCTTGGCTTGCCTCAAATCTGCTGTTGGCTTTTCCCGTTTCTTCTGTCAGACTGAGAGCTTGAAGGTGGCGTCCTCCTTAGATGACTGTAACGCACGGAGCTGCAGCACTGCGCGTTAGTGCCGGGCTGGGGGCCGTCCTCCGGCGTCTTCTGTAGCCGTAACTCGGGCAGGAATCCTTGGCGTTGCGGTGCTGCCCGTGGGTTGTCAGCCTGACCGACGCGTTCGAGCAGCCTGCCTGTGCCGCCCTGGCGCTCCAGCGGCAGCCCGCCTGTGCTGAGTGCCCTGGGCCTCCGAATCCTGAGGGGCCCCGCTTCTCAGAGGCGTGGGGCTTGTCGGAAAGGAGCAGCCAGCCTTCTGCTGTGCCTGAAGAAAGGCATGATTTACATCCCTGTGCTTCCGCTTGGCTATCCTTTTAATGGGACTTTTTAAAAATTACTTTTAAACTACATTTGTAGCCCAGCTCTTTTTTGGCTCCAGACCGAGTTATTCTGATTCTCTGTGTGTGGCCTGATCGCACAAGTGCTGTTTTCAAATCATACTGTACAGATGCTTTCTCGGCACTAGGAAGCCTTGGAACCAGGTGTCCAGTCATGGGCGTGGACTGGAGCGTTTAGATCCCAGCCATGAGCAGTCAGTTTTCAAGTTCCTGCCCAAGGGATACCTGAGTATAAGGACATAGTGCTCTTGCCAACTGAGTAGACTCCGCGTGATGCTGCGTGGCAGAGAAACGGAGAACAGCGAGCAGGCTCTTAGAGTCACTAGGCAAAGCCATCTAGTTAGGAAAACACATGATCTGAAGGAGGGGCCCTAAGACCTGCTTGGCGTGTGGTACAGAAGCTGCAGCAGTGGCTTCCCTGGGAACTTGTTTGAAATGTAGAACCTCAGGCTTGACCTTGACCTTCAGAATCTAAATGGCATTTTAACAAGACATCCAGGTGATTCCGTATGCATGTATGTATGGAGGAGCGCTGTTCTAAGGGCGGTCTTTGCAGAAGGTACAAGAACGCCGACACTTGGTTGTTAGATCCCGTTGTGTATTCACGTGAAGGCAGCACAACTTGGTGGCAAGGATGTCTCCGAGCTTTGTGACCTGGGGAGAATTATTTAACCTCTGTGCTTCACTTTTATGGTCTGTGAACTATGGGTTATGATTGTACCTGCCTCCTAAGACTGTTCTGAGGGTAAAGAGTTATGTATGAAATACACTTAGAACAAGTGCTTGGCACATTAAGTGTTTGCTATTATAGTTAGAATTTTTATGATTGGCCTCTGTAGCTGCTAGGGTACTGGTAAACAGATTTATAAACCCAAGTTTTACCAAAAGACAATGGAATCTAAAGACAGAAAGCCACATGATTATAGAGCTCCCTCCCCCAACCCCTTCAGAGTCTCAGAGCTTGCCTTAGCAGTGGGTCCATGGTCATTGTTCACTGCAGACAGCATTCAGAGTCGGGGATTTATAAAGCTCCTCAGGTATTTCTAACTCAGCAGCAGGATTTCGAGTCACTGCCCTTGAGCTTGTAACTTGGTAGAAGAGCAGAACTTAGGCTGGCAGATGGAACCAAATTTGCCATAGACAACCAGGGGTTGCTGCCTTTGAATTGCACAGTGTCTGTTGCTCCAGGCCCTGTGGTAACGGTACTGGGGAAACTATAGTTCAGGTCTTATCGAGAGCCCCCTGGACACGTGTACCAGGTGGTGCGGAGTGGTGGCGAGAGCAGTAGCTCCTTTCCCCTTTGCCTTTTGAGGATTCTCAGGGAAAAGCTGGGTTCCTTAGGGTGCCAGTGGGCTTCCCTGGTGGCTCAAACGGTAAAGCGTCTGCCTGCAGTGCGGGAGACCTGGGTTCAATCCCTGGGTTGGGAAGATCCCCTGGAGAAGGAAATGGCACCCCACTCCAGTACTCTTGCCTGGAAAATTCCATGGACTGAGGAGCCTGGTGGGCTACAGTCCATGGGGTCGCAAAGAGTCGGACACGACTGAGCAACTTCACTTTCACTTCACTTTTAGGGTGCCAGTCACCGGAGCTAAAAGTCTTGGTGAGAGATGTGGCTACTCATTCCAGCCTTTTGCTAGTTGCTGGCTCCTCACTCCACTTCCTGGCTTGTCCCTCTTCTTCCTAGTAAGGTGCTCTTATAGATAGGCATCTCCCCCTCTGGCAAAAGGATTGTTTCTGAACTTGGCTGTACAAGGAATCATCTTGGGCATCTTAAAACTTATTGATCCTGGATCCTACCTCCAGAGACTCTGCTTTGATTGGTCTGGGGGAGGGCTTGGGCATGTTTTTCAAGCTCCTCATTGTTTCTGCAGCTGAGGTGGAGGCCTGCCACTCGAAACAGGCTGCCCCTGGGTCCTCACGTGTTCCAGGGCAGTGCGGTCCATAAAGTGGCACACAAGCCACCTGTGTGATTCTACGTATTCTAGCAGCCACGTTAAACAAGAATAGTATATCTTACCTATCTGATATACCCAAAATGTCATCACTTCACATGTAATCGAAATTGAGATAATTTTACATCTTTTTTCTATACTTTGACACTTTGAAGTCTTGTGTATATTTTACACTTAGAGCACATCACAGTTCAGATGAACCGCTTTTCAAGCGCTGAACACAGGTGCACAGTGGCTACTGCATTGGACAGCAGAAACATAGGACGTGTCTATCACAGCAGAAATTTCTCGTGGACAGTGCTGCTTCAGGGAGTCCTCAGAGCCTGGCAGAGCACAGTTCTTATTGTACAGGACGCCCGGGACAGGCTATTTTGTATTCATACTCATCTGCTCCTACATTGTTACTAATTCTTACCTGCCCACACAGCCAGCCCTCTAGAGAGGCAGGAAGAAACTTCCCCTTGATACAGAAATGTGGTCTCTGTCTGTTTACGTGGAGGTCTCACAGCAGCCAGGAGCAAAGCAGGGCCTTGGGGCAGCCTGTCTTTACCAGCTTGAGGCCCTGACCCCTCTCTGTGTACCTGCTGGCCCTGGTTTTACTGAGTCCTGCGTGGAGGCATCTATTGTGGCCTTTCTGGGCTTAGTGACCTCTGATGTCTCGAGCTGGCTCCCAGACTGCTGGTTGACACCCCATCTCCCCCGACACGTAGTCAGGCCCCTGTTTAGCCCGTGTCTGGACCTCCTGCTCGTCTCCAGTAGTGCAGTCAGGTGGCCAGAGCTCAGGTGTTCCTAGTCTCAACTCTGGAGCCAGTGCAGCTCGGCTTCATGGCAGAGCACGCTCAGGTCTCCTCTGCTGCAGTCTGTTGCACTGCTAAGGGAAGCCAGCTGTCCTCCCCCGCGTGCCTAGCTGGAGCAGTGTCTGTTCACGGAGGCTTCTTAGGCAGGACTTCCTTGGCTCCCGATACAATCTGAGAGCTGCTTGCACTACGTGCGAGGAGAGTAGCTTCCCTTTGATGACGCCGATGCAGGTCTTGGGCACAGGTTTCTGGCGGGGGAGGTTCCATAGGAATCATGTCAGGTTCTAGCTATAAATCTTCAGAGGCCAGCTGGAAGGAGGCTCTCTTCCCCATCTTTGTCCTCCACTCCCACAGATGGGCTCTTGGGCTCTTGTTTCGGTTTTCTCCCCTGCCCCTGGCGTTCAGGAAGCATTGTGAAAGCACTCCTTGGGAGCTGGGGCTGGCTTCTGAAGGATTTCCTCAGAGTGAGGGTGCGTCAGATGGTCTTGCCTTGAGATAGGAGGCTGATTCTAGTCTAATCCCCGATTCCCCAAGGCTTAATTACTTTTATCAACCTCCCACCAGAGGTGTTACAGAGAGTAGCTAGTTTAAGTAGTGGGCTCCTTATCCTCAAACCATTTTTCTCCCAACAGCTGGACTCAGTCATCAACCCCAGTTCTCAGTGTTCTTTCTTTGTTTCTCTCCTTCAAGCCTAACTATGGGACAGCTTTACGAGAAGGAAAAAGATGAAGATGGATTCTTGTACGTGGCCTACAGTGGCGAGAACACTTTCGGCTTCTGAGGGCCGGCGCTGGGCTGGTGCAGCGCTCCCGCTGTGGATCTTGTAAATAGCCGGCCATTTTCAGTTACTCTACCAGAACCTCTTCACATAGACCTCTCAGTGCATTTGTAACTGGATTTACTTCTTAATATATTGGAAGGTTTTGTTTCCTTAGACTAGTAAATTATCCTGCAGAGTTTTATTTTGAGTTTTTCTTTTGTGCACTGTCCTCATGGCTGTACCCTCCAGAGAACCTGTTCCTCTGGGAATCTTATTTAATGAAGATATTTCCATATTGAAGTGAGGGAGGTGGGAATTAAAGTGAAAGGGGAGATGATGCATTTATTCTGGATTATGTTTGAAGTGTTAGATGGTGAAGTGTTAAAAGCATCCAAATTAAATCCATAGCAATCAGAACACTTGCTTTACTAGATTTTGCCAACTGCCAGTCATGGTGGACTGAGCTAATCTGTTCCTCTTTCTGAAACTATTAAGGTAAATAATTAACAATAAAACTTCCTCTTATAAAGGCACTGCAGTGTGACCTTGTCCTTTATTCACCTTGTTTTAGATGGGTGAGAGAAGGAGCTCCTACGTCCGCCAGGCCAGGAGGAGGGTTTGTGGGGCCCACGGCAGAACAGCTGAGCACAGGAAGCCTCTGTCAGGAGGGACTTGTTTTAAGTGGTCAATATAATCTCTAAAAAGGTATATGTCAAGAAGTCCTTTCTCCCACTGCTGTTTTCTGACTACCCTAACCCTCCACCTTTTGGGGAACTTCTTTTACTGGCACATTCTTTTCAGAATTTGTTTTTGGAAGTCCAGTTATATGTGAATATATGTTCAAAAAATTTTTTTCTTACACAAAAGAGAACACATTTTATATACTTAGAACACATTATATATACTTTTTTTCAGTGAACAGTATATCATGGTGATCTTTCCATACCCGTTCATAGAAAGCCTTTTCATTTATTTTAGTATTGCATTGTGTAGGTTTATCATTATTACTGAAACCGAGCAGACCCCGTGGCTCCTGGGCATGGAAACCTTTCCATGTGACCCGTTCTTGTAGGGAAATAGACTGCAGCCTCCATGACCTTCCCTGAGCTCCAAGGGCAGATTCAGACACTTGTTCATCAAGGAAGGGGTGATGCCGTCACCAGCTCAGTGGACATGAGGTTGAGCAAACCCAGGGAGAGTGGAGGACAGAGGAGCCTGCGTGCTGTAGGCCATGGGGTTTCAAAGAGTAGGACACGACTTAGGGACTGAACAGCAACAAATCAGGGAAGGGAGCGGATGCAGAGCCTGGGAAGAGCAGCCTAGAAACAGCAGTGAAGCCCGTGGGCGAAGCTCTGGTTCCAGGTCAAGGGATACACAGAATACCTTTGAGCTCTTTACAGAACTCAGACTCCCAACAAATGGAAAAGTGAAAGTGAAAGTCGCTCAGTTGTGTCCGACTCTTTGCAACCCCGTGGACTATACAGTCCATGGAATTCTCTGGGCCAGAATACTGGAGTGGGTAGCCTTTCCCTTCTGCAGGGGATCTTCCCAACCCAGGGATCGAACCCAGGTCTCCCACATTGCAGGTGGATTCTTTACCAGCTGAGCCAAAAGGGAAGCCCCAACAAATGGAAGGTGTTCGCATTCTTCATTCCAGACAAGATCCTGGAGGCCAGACTAAAGGAGTGCGGGCCTGCAGACACTGACCTATATGGTCATCCCAACAGATGAAGGAACAGCACCTGAAACAACTCAAAACCTATTTAACTTCTAAGTAAATTAAGAGTTCTTTAATTTGATAAAGGGGATTCATAAAAACGTGTAGCAAATATGTACATTTCAGTAAATAAAGCTATGGTGAATGAGGCAGTGTGGTACTGACATTGGGATAGACAAATATTTTAATGGAACAAAACCCAGGAATTGATCTGTGTATAAAACATGTGGCATGACAAGTTATCAGGGAAATAATGAACAGTTAACAAGTGGGACCGCAACAGTTGGTTACTTAATATGGTAAAATTTCAGAGGCATTCCTATTAAAGACAGTAACTGAAAAAGGAAATCCGAAGGGTGAACTCTATGGTATATGAATTATATCTCAATGACGCTATTAAGAAGTCTGCTCTCAGTGCTTTTCTGAACTTTGTTCTGGCATAAAACTAAGATAATGAGAGGAAAAGTAAAGGAGAGGCAAAAGAATCAGAAAGGAACACTGTAATATACAGACTGTGATAATCTACACAGAAAAATCTTAAGATAATCTATACAAATTAGAAGAAGAAAGTTCTCCATGGCTGGTGGATACCAGATCAGTCACAAATGTTGATGTTTCTACACACCAGTTATGACCAATTAGGGAATATTATAGGAAAAAAAATTCATTTTCAATAGAAGTAAAATGAATATGTGCATAGGAATAAACTTAATGATATGTAAGACCTTTATGGAAAAAATGATTATTACTGAGGGACATAAAAAAGAGATAACCCTAATACACGATATTCAAGGATGAGAACATCCAGGACTATAAAAATGCATATTGCCCCCAGATTAACCTGTGAGTTTAATACAGTTTCAATAAAAATTGAAATTTTTACTGAAGTCAGGGGTGTGTCTGTGTAATCTGACAGTTGCTGGCAAAAGTCCATTAATTGGAGAGCAGAAGCCAAGAATAACAAGGAAATGTTAAGAAAAACAAGCCAGGGAGATCTGTGTTAGCAGTAATTAAGTAATTAAGACTGTGCCTTGTGGCAAAGAAACAGACACACAAACCAGGGAACACAGCGGAAATCCAGAGTGAGACCCTTGGTTAACATAGCATGATGGCGTGAAAAATCGAAGGGGGATGAACCTGTTATTTTATAATTGGTTTTTTAGTATATATATATGAATATAGATTAAATAACGCATCAAATAAATTTCAAGATGAATTAAACATCTAAATGTGGAAAAGCAAAACTTTAAAAAAAATCTAGGAAGGACAATTTGGAACAGCTACTGTCTTTTAAGAGCTGGGAAAGAGTGGTGGCTCCGTGGTAAAGACTCCGCCAGGGTTTGAACCTGGCTTGGGGCAGATCCTGCGGACATGGCGAGGAGCAGCTCAGCCTGCGCTCTGGAGCCCGGGAGTCCATGCGCTGCAGCTGCCGAAGCCCATGGGCCCCGGGGCCTGTGCTCCACACCAAGAGAAACCACTGCGAGGAGGAGCTGGAGCACTGCAGCGGAGGGTAGCCCCTGCTCGCTGCAATGAGAGAAGAGGCCGTGCAGCCACAAAGACCCAGCACAGCGCAACCAGGGCACCAATCCCCAAGGCAGCCCAAGCATCTGCTTCAAGGAGAATTCAGGAGGCAGTGTACATGTGTTTATTCTCAAAAGCCTCACTCTTCATTAGACTGAATGGTAGAATGCTTTAAAAAAGCACAACTGGGGATTTAAAGTTCCCCTTTTCATCTTTATTTCCTCAGGGAGAAAAAAAAATCCTGGTGGTTGACATCGCAAAGACAAGGCCCCAAAAGTTAGGTAGGAGGATCTATATATATATATATCTCTCTCTGTGCTCAACAGCCCTGCTTCCTCGCCTCCTTAGCTGCTAGAGACAAGCTGCTGCTTCCAGATGTGGGAAGGGGCGGTGCATGTGGGAAGAGCCTGGTGCACGGCAAGGGGCTCCAAATCATTTGCCCAGCAGGCTTCTATGGATGATCTCTCAGGTTTGTTGGAAGCAGCTCTGGAAATGCGGATCAGTAAACTGCAAAAAAGAGTCCCTTATGAGCAGCAGCCGGAGACCAAGGCTGGCCTTGCACACGTGGCAAGCAGCCCTCCTCAAGCCTGTGCTGAACGGTGTCTCAGCTCATGGCCCACAACCCCACTGCCGGGGGTGTCACCCCACCCTCAGTCAAAGGTGAGGATACTGACACTCTTGAAAGTCACCCCACCCACAATCAGACGCTCAGAGCCTCCTGGAGCCACAACTCAGACTCAAATCTGTAGCCAAAATCCATCTTTGTTCTGCTAGACCAGAGGTTACAAACCGAACGCCTGTGTCTCTATGTGGCCCCTAAACATACCTCTAGAAATACAACTTTCTTGCTTCTCCTCAAAAATTTCTGAAGATCTGGCAACAGTTGGCCAGAACAACAACAACAACAAAATGGCTCCTCTTTGGACAAGTAGCTTTCCAGTTCACTCCATCTACTTTTTAAAGGTTTTCAATTCCTGGATATATTTGGGCTTAACAACCTTTGCACCATAATTTATGTGCCGTCCTTTATTTTAGAACAATTTCCCCAAAGTACATGTAATCAAAACAGTAACTCTCATTGGCCCTCATCTTTGATGAGAGAGGCAGAGAACTGGGAGGCACAATTTGCATGTGTCAGCACAGGTGACCGAACCCTGGAGTTGGTGGAGACTCCTGCTCCCTCAACCCAAAGCCTAGTTCTTTGCTGCCAGCTGTTTTCCTCAGCCTGGAACTGCCAGCTGTTATCCTCAGCCCGGCAGTCACTGAGGTGCTGGGCTGGGAGGACAGTCACAATACCACTGGGGAAAGGACAAAGTATAGCATGAAAATACCAACTGAAATGGCACTCAGTTCAGTTCATTTCAGTCGCTCAGTCGTGTCCGACTCTGTGACCCCATGAATTGCAGCACGCCAGGCCTCCCTGTCCATCACCAACTCCTGGAGCTCATTCAAACTCACGTCCATCGAGTTGGTGATGCCATCCAGCCATCTCATCCTCTGTCGTCCCCTTCTCCTCCTGCCCCCAATCCCTCCCAGCATCAGGGTCTTTTCCAATGAGTCAACTCTTCGCATGAGGTGGCCAAAGTACTGGAGTTTCAGCTTCAGCATCAGTCCTTCCAGTGAATACCCAGGACTGATCTCCTTTAGGATGGACTGGTTGGATCTCCTTGTAGTCCAAGGGACTCTCAAGAGTCTTCTCCAACACCACAGTTCAAAAGCATCAATTCTTCGGTGCTCAGCTTTCTTCACAATCCAACTCTCACATCCATACATGACCACTGGAAAAACCATAGCCTTGACTAGATGGACCTTTGTTGGCAAAGTAATATCTCTGCTTTTTAATATGTTATTTAGGTTGGTCATAACTTTCCTTCCAAGGAGCAAGTGTCTTTTAATTTCATGGCTGCAATTACCATCTGCAGTGATTTTGGAGCCCAGAAAAATAAAGTCTGACGCTGGAGGTCAAAATAGTCCACAAGGGGCAGTGATAAAAAAAGGAAGTCGGTGAAATCTTACAGGGGAGGGGCAGGGAACACACATTGAGAAGAACTCTTTGCTTTCTCTCAATTAACTGAATCAAATTCAATGAAAACAAGGCAAACTGGGTTGAGTGTGCCTCTATTGCTGGGCAAAGCTTGGGTTGCCCACTGTTTAATTTCTCGGTGATTTCCTGAGAGGATGCACATAAAGGCCTGTTGTTGAACTGCAGAAAGATGCTGGGAACGGGCCCTGTGATCCTGCTCTGTTGTCAGGTTGGTCTCACCACCCAGGGGCCCACAGTGCCTCTCCCCATGGAGACACTGCCGGGTTTCAATGCGCTTTTCATTCCCTTGGCTGCCTGAGCAAACAGCCATCACTGTTTCCATTGTGAGCTCTTCTCATGGAGCCAAGCCCAAGTTCAGGGAACATGTGTTTGAGACCAACACTTGGCAGCCTGGGTCCTCACTTGGAGCGACTTTCTGCCTTTGCCTTTTTCCTATTGAGACAGTTCCTGAATTTGGAGACTGAAGAGCAGTGCTGAACACAGTTCTAGAAGCTAATTCCTCATCCTGCTAGCTCACTGGGACGAGGGACAAAAAATGTACATGAAAATCCAGAGCCGGGGTTTGTTGTTGTTCAGTGGCCGAGTCGTGTCCGATTCTTTGTGACCCCACGGACTACAGCACCCTGGGCCTCCCTGTCCCTCACCATCTCCCGGAGTTTGCCCAAGTTCACTGAATTGGAGATGCCATCTAATCCCCTCATCCTTTGTCACCCTCTTCTCCTTCTGCCTTCAATCTTTCCCAGCATCAGGGTCTTTTTTGCATCAGGTGGCCAAAGTACTGGGGTTTCAGCTTCAGCATCAGTCCTTCAATGTATATTCAGGATTGATTTCCTTTAGGATGGACTGATTTGATCTCCTTGCAGTCCAAGGGACTCTCAAGAGTCTTCTCCAACACCACAGTTCAAAAGCATCAATTCTTTGGTGCTCCGCCTTCTTTATGGTCCAATAGTCACGTCCATACATGACTACTGGAAGAACCATAGCCCTGACTATATGGATTTTTGTCAGAAAAGTGATGTCTTTGCTTTTTAATACATTGTTATTACATTGTATTACAGTTATTACAGTGCCTGGGTTACTGAGACAAAAATTATTTCCATTCCTCTCTTGTTACCAACATGACTGAGGCCATACATGTCTCACAGTGTCAATGAGTTAATCTCACAGTGTCAATGAGTTAAGTTTCTTGGAGAATATTTCTCTTTGCATTATCTACCCAATTAAGAATTTTTATGAGAAATCTCATCTCAATGTTGAAAAAACTGAACATCTTAACCTTGGGGCCTCATTTTCTAGATCAGGTGACAGGTTAAAATTCAGAGATTAAATGCTTTCTCTGCATCCACATAGGAAGTAGTGACAGAATTGGTACTAGGATATAATTATTAACACTTAAATATCTAAACCAAAGTTTATTCTACTATGCCAAGTCATGGATAACGACTAGTTTTTTTTTTTTAAACATTTTTATATTGAGATATGATTCCATATAATAAAATGCACAGATCTTAAGTGTACAGCTTAATACATTTTGACAAATGTTTACATCCATGTAATCAACTCTCCAGTTGAAACATGGAACGTATCCACCATTCTAGAAGTTGCTTTGGGTCTTTTTCTACTCAACTCCCTTCTTCCATCTCCCCCCACGCAGCAATGACCCCTGCTGTGACTTCCATCCCCTTTGATTAGTTTTCGGGCCCTAGTTTCAAGAAATAAACAAATGCATGTGAATTTGCCTGCAGCCCCGAAGAGTCTCTCTACAGAATTTTCCTCCCCATCTTGGACCACAAGTACTGCTTAAGATTTGTTTTGGGTCCATTTGGACATTCTTCCAGAAAGTCAGTCATAGCCCCAGTAAAAACATATTTAGGTTTAAATGGATTCATGTTTAGAAGAAGTGGAGGCTAACTATTAAATATGATTATTCAAGATGTGGCATAAAAAGAGCTCTTCCTGCTGGAAAATCAAGTTTTGTTCTCCAAAATACGTGCCTCCTTGGCTCTGCGTATTCTACCATTCCTTCAGAGTAGCTGCCTTTGTTCCAGTGGAAAGAATTGCCTGAGCCCTTGAAAGCGAGCACATGCGCATTAGCTCTCTGCTTAGAAGCTGTTTCCCAGTTTCCAGAACCTGCTGCTTCAGGGGACTCCTCCTGACAGCTCCCTTGACTGCCCCAGATATCATCACAGGAGGGTGTGGCCGTTAAAAACCTAACATTGTCCTAAGCTATCTGACTCTCCAGCAAGGGACCTGGGTCTTGCAAACTGGTAAAGCTTGCTCAGAACGTTGCCTGAAAGCCCCAAAGTGCTGCCCGGGTCCAGGTGGAGGGAGCCTTCCACCAGCCACGGAGGCAACTGACTGGCGGGCCCTGCCTCTCCCCAGCAGGGAGCCACAGCCAGCGCGGTCATTTTCTCCACATCAGCCGGCTCCCCAGACAGTGAGCTAATGCTTGGCACGGAAACACTCCAGAAAACAAGGCATTTAACCGCACACTTTGAGGCAGAAATGACTACATGGAATATACACACAAAATTATTTAAATCAAGCCAACTTTTTAAAACTCTAAAGAAAAAGAGAATAAAAGTTATGCACACATAGTCGTAACATTAGCACCCACTCGTGAACGCAGAACAAAGAGAAAACCATGCTGAAAATGTAATCTACCCTGAAACAGCCAGATTTCAGAAGACATTTTGTGAGCAAAGAGAGAATTCTGTGGAATTAGCTACCTAAAGCATGCTAAGTCCCTCTTCCCTCTATAATGTCACTTCTGAGTATATTGTGGTGTTTCTACAGTTTAAAACAACTTTAAATTTTTTCTTTTTTTTTTTTTCATTTTTGAAAATTTACTTAGGGACTTCCCTGGTGGTCCAGCGGTGAAGATTCTGTACTGCCAGCGCAGGGGGAGCAGGTTCGACCTCTGGTCGGAGACCTAAGACCTCGTATGCCACGTAGCACAGCCAACAATTCAAAAAATAATAACAAAATAAAATTTACTTTAAAAAAAGTTATCATATTAACATGGTTTAAAATTTTAAAAATAATCGAACATAAAATGTATTCAAAGAAAAGTCTCCTTCCTGCTCGCAGGCCCCAGCCACCATCCTTCCTTCCCCTCAGGCCTGTGTTAGTGGCTTCCCATGTGTCCATTCAGAGAGAGTTTAGCAAAACACAGATATATACCCTTCATCCTTTTCTACAGAAGTGGAATGTTACAATGCTGTCCTACGTTTTGCTTTTTCATTTGCACTTGTATTTAGAAACAGAACTTTGAAGACAGATTTCAATACAGAAAACTTTTGTGTTCATTTACACTTCGACACAGTGAATCCCACCTCTAAGAAATCTACCCAAAAGATACACTGGCAAAAATACAAAATATTCTATTCACAGGGTATTTCAAAAGGAAAGAATTTGAAATGTTTATCACCAACTAAAAAAGTTATGACCAACCTAGACAGCATATTAAAAAGCAGAGACATTACTTTGCCAACAAAGGTCCGTCTAG
>NW_011494867.1:2243475-2257536 GCF_000754665.1 Bison bison bison
GAAAGTTATGACCAACCTAGATATTAAAAAGCAGAGACATTACTTTGCCAACAAAGGTCCGTCTAGTCAAGGCTATGGTTTTTCCAGTAGTCATGTATGGATGTGAGAGTTGGACTATAAAGAAAGCTGAGCACTGAAGAATTGATGCTTTTGAACTGTGGTGTTGGAGAAGACTCTTGAGAGTCCCTTGGACTGCAAGGAGATCCAACCAGTCCATCCTAAAGGAGATCAGTCCTGAATATTCATTGGAAGGACTGATGCTGAAGCTGAAACTCCAATACTTTGGCCACCTGATGCGAAGAACTCACTCATCTGAAAAGACCCTGATGCTGGAAAAGATTGAAGGCAGGAGAAGGGGACGACAGAGAATGAGATGGTTGGATGGCATCACCAACTCAACAGACATGAGTTTGAGTAAACTCCGGGAGTTTGTGATGGACAGGGAGGCTTGGTGTCCATGGGGTTGCAAAGTCAGACACGACTTAGTGACCGAATTGAACTGATCACCAACTAAAAAAATGGTGACTGCTGGGGGAAGAAACAGAAGTCAGGGGACAAAGATGGAAGACCTTTCTGAATGTACCTTTTAAAAAAAAAAAAAATTGTTTGAAATTTTACGTAACTTTTTTTGGTAAAAAGTCCCCCTGAAAATTGAAAGGGAAATGAAACAAAATTAACTGTGTATAGATATGGAGCAGTAACTAGAGAGGAACTGTTTCCAGTGACTTTGACATACTCGCAATCTGGGAGTTCCCTGGTGGTCCAGTGGTTAGGATTTGGGGCTTTCACTGCTGTGGCCCAGGTTCAGTCCCTGGTTATGGAACTGAGATCTCACAAGCCTCTGGGGGCCTCCAAAAATAAAAACAGAAAAACACCTATAATCCCTAGTTCAGGTTCCTCAACCTCAGCAATACTGACATTTTGGGGAGAATATAGTTCTTTGTTGTGGGGGGTTGTCCTGTGTATCATAGGGTGTCAGTACCCAAGGCTCAGGTGAGCCACCCTGATTGGCAGTCATACTTCACACATATGGTCAGACATCACTGCCCCCCAGCATTGTGCTGTGTGAATCCCCCAGGAGAGTGTTCTGAAGTACAGGAGGAGGGGGCAGGCCATGCCAGGAGGAGCCACACGTGGGAGCACCAGGGTGGGTCAGGAGGCACTGGGAGTGAGGAGGAAATGTGGGCAAGAGCCATCGGTGTGAAGGGACCGGCAGGGGCCGGGCTGGGAAAGCGGGCTCGGGATTGGCTAGCTCCAGGAGGGGCAGGCTCTCCAGGGTGAGCGAGGCAAAGATGTCATGCCAGAGACACCAGGAGCGTCGGCACAGCGAGGACAACCAGAAGCTTGAGCAGACCCTCTTCCCCTCGCGCCTTTCTCTTTGCTGACTTGCACTGTAATAAATGGTAACTCTGAGGACAGTAGCTTTTCTGAGTTCTGTGAGTCTGTCTACTGTTTCAATCTGAGGGTGGTCTTGGGGACCTCAAGACACAGCTGCTAAAACCATTCTGTGAAAGGGTGAGGGTGAGGGGTTGGATCAGGCTGGTACCACTGAACTCTCTGATTAGTTACTGAAAGTGGGACAGCCTGATGTCACGTTCCCATAGGTTAATATAATGTAACAGAAGTATGCAGAATCTCCTGGAAAGAACTGAACTTGGCTGTAATCAAGCCTCTCCATGTAACCACAGATTTATAGGAAATATGAGGGGGAGAGGAACCGGTTATCAACACTGGAGGAAATAAGCAGCCAAATCCTGGATGGGAGAGAGTCTACCAGACAAATGACCCATCTGTCAAGGACATAAAAAGGAGTGAACTGCTAGAGATTTAGTGACACAAAAGATACATCAACCCAATGCACTGTGCGGATGTTGTTTGAATTCTAATTTGAACAAATCAGTAGTCAAAACACAGTTTTGAGACAATAAGGGAAACTAAACACAGCCTGCATAATAGATATTAAAGAATGATTGTTAATTTTATTGGGTGGAATAGGATGGCTAGAATTCAGTTTAAAATGTTCTAAGAAAAACAGAATTGGAGGGGAGGGGGGAAAAGATCAGACAACAACAGCATAAAGCTGATGGATGTTTGGTCTGGGTGACTGGTACATGGAGGTGATAGTGCTTTTCTATTTTTGAGTCTATTTAAAAATTTCTGTAAGAAGTTTCTTTTTAAAAGGTAGTTAAAAATTGGAAGTGGTTATCAGTAAAAACACACGATCTAAATGTATGAAGTTTGAGAACCTGCCAATATTGCAGAGATGTGATTTTAAGGCACAGGTGAGATTCTAAACTTGGGTTTTTAAGAGATTAAAGCAAAACATAGGGAGTGAGCTGTCTAAGCTCTCCTTTTGTCTCTTGACAAAACAGGCAGAGTTCAAAGTGAAGACGCCTCTGGTCTCTAGCTTTCAGGGTTTCCTAGTCTCTGTTCTAAAGTCTAAATTGATGGGTGTTTTTTCACATTGTGTACACATGTGACAAACACCATAAATTTTAGGAAAGAAAAGACACTAATTCCTTACATTCTCAAATAAATCTTTGTCTTTGAAAACAGAATCTCATGAGAGTGATGCATAACCTTCTGTGGATAAGAGCTTCTGCCAGTTGAGGTGTCTTATATCATAGGATTTGGGGTCAGGTCAGGCAAAGGGTTGATTAAAGCAGCATGTGGGAAGTGTGGCCTTCGGTAGTGAGGTTTTTGTCTTTGCTCCCACCTAAAAGGATTCCTCATAGAAAAAGGTTCAAAGATAACTCAATATGAGAAAGTTATGGAGGAATTACCTGGCAGTCCAGTAGCTAGGACTTGACAATTTCACTGCCATGGCTCAGGTTCAATCCCTGATTGGGGAAGTAGGATTCCACAAGCCACACCACTGCCCTCCCCTCCCTGCCCCATCCCCACCAAAAGCTACAATGATAAAAAGAAAAAAAAAAAAAAGAAACTTTATGTATTATTTCTGCAATAAAAAAATATTAAGAACATATGTTCACATGCAAACCTGTACATGAATGTTTATAGCAGCAATATTCACAACAGCCAAAAAGTGGAAATAACGTAAAAGTCCATCAGCTGATGATTAGATAACAAAATGTGGTATATCCATAGAACTGAATGTAATTTTTATCCAATAAGCAGGAACAAAGTACTGAATGATGTTACCAATTCACATTACAACATTATGAGTCTTAGAACATCATGTTAAATGAAAGAAGCCAGTCACAAAAGACCACATATTGTATGATTTCATTTATATAAAATGTTCAGAATAGGCAAATCCATAGAGACACAACATAGATTGCTGCTTGCCCTGGGGTTAGTGGGGGTGTTAAAGGGATATGAAGAGCAGCTGCTAATGAGTACTGTACTGGGTCAGATAGCACCCCCCACCCCCAATTTAGAACAAAAATGTTCTAAGATCGATTGTGGTGATTTTGCACATCTTTGTGGATATACTGAAAACCACTAAACTGTACATTTTAAATGGATGAATTTTTTGGTATGTGAATTACAGCTCAATAAAGCTGTTATTAAAAATATTTAAAGCTATAAAGAAATACTGAAGAACGAACAAGGTCCTTGAGTAATCCCAACACAGAGAACTTCCACTTTCAGTCAGTATATTAGAGTGTGAAGAGGTTGAGAGTTAAATACTGCTGCTGCTGCTAAGTCGCTTCTGTCGTGTCCAACTCTGTGCGACCCCATAGATGGCAGCCCACCAGGCTCCCCCGTCCCTGGGATTCTCCAGGCAAGAACACTGGAGTGGGTTGCCATTTCCTTCTCTAATGCATGAAAGTGAAAAGTGAAAGTGAAGTCGCTCAGTCGTGTCCGACTCTTAGCGACATCATGGACTGCAACCCACCAGGCTCCTCCGTCCATGGGATTTTCCAGGCAATAGTACTGGAGTGGGGTGCCATTGCCTTCTCCGAGTTAAATACTAGATGTTAGGAAAAAACAGGCCTGGTTTCTAGGTGTGCTGCTGAGTTGCTATAGGGACTTTTGTTTGGCCTTTTAGACAGAACTCTTTCCAATGAAAGTCACAGAAAACGGAGTCAAAGGGGCTTACTCAAAATAACAAGAGCAATTTATCTCACATCCTTGAAGTCCAGAATGGGCACTAGTTTCAGGCACCCAGACAAGGTCATGAGAGCCTTCATCCTCTGGGCTGTTTCCTTCATCACCTTGTTCTCCAGCTGGCTGTCTCTGGGAAGTGGGCAAAAGCAGCCCCAGGCAGTCCCGGGTTACCTGGTGCTCACAGCTCCCAATACGAGAAGAGAGGGAATCTTTCCCGATCGCTCTGGTATTAGTTCCAGGACTGTTCAGGGTTGGCTCACACTGCTGGAGTCAATGAGGAAAGTTCGCTTCACCGGAGTCTCAGGGATAAAGCAGAAAAGGGTGGTTCTTCAAAGGAAGCAAGGCTGGGTATACAAAATATATGTCCATTATGACAGGTGAAGCTCTAAAGTTTGCAGAGATTCAAACATCATGTCAGCCCAATACTTGCTGAATCAACGAGGAACACACAAAATGGAGCTACTGCAGAGTACTTCTACAGCATCACATTCCAAATTCTTGTTCTTAGAGAAGCAATAAAATACAGGACGCACACCAAGGTCATTAGCAAGATGCTGTTTTAGCAGAGAGCTACTTCAATCAAGTACTATTATTGTTCAGTTGCCAAGTAGTGTCCGACTCTTTGCAATCCCATGGACTGCAGCTCCCCAGGCCTCCCTGTCCCTCACCATCGCTCAGAATTTGCCCAAGTTCATGTCCACTGAACTGGTGATGCCATCCAACCACCTCATCCTGTTGCCCTCTTCCCCTTCTACCTTCAATCTTTCCCAGCATCAGGGTCTTTTCTAATGAGTCCGTTCTTTGCAGCAGGTGGCCAAAATATTGGAGCTTCGGCCTCAGCATCAGTCCTTCCAATGACTATTCAGGATTTACAATGGACTGGTTTGATCTCTTTGCTGTCCAAGGGCTCTCAAGAGTCTTCTCCAGCATCACAGTTTGAAAGCATAGTTCAATCAAGTATAGTTTGTTTCATGTCCAAAATTCCATCCATCTGACATAGAAGAGATCTACCGCTCTGGTAGACGGCAGTCTTTCTTCCTGATCAGCCACAAGAAAATCTAAGGCCTGTTCAGCATGTAGGAAGACAGTAGTCCAGGATGAATGAATGGAACACAGCTGTTGCTCATTTAAACTGGTGATAGTCTGGAGGGTTTCTGATCCAGGATCCAAACGCCTGCTTCCGGAGCGCACTCCAGGCCTGCTGGTACGTGGACGCAGCCTCCTTGTACTCTTGGTACGTCGCTAGCTTCTGCGCCCTAATGCACACACACCACCAAGCAAACACATTCTCAATGGACAGCTCACCACCGCGGCCAGAGAGATACCTCCGCAACTGGCCGGACAGATTAATTAGGAGAGACTTAGGAACAGAAGGATTCTGTTATGTTGTCCTAGAGTGACTCTTAGCTCCTTTGTAGGAAATTCACTAGAAAACAACATGGGATTAAAATAGGTAAAAATAAACAGTCTGTTTTTTTTCTTTTCTTTTTTTGGTCCTGGTGGAATCAGATAAAAAAGAATAACTGTTATCTACTACTTGGTTTAAAGTTTCTACGTGGCTATAATCTTCACTGGTAGGATCGAGCCGTTAGACACTTCTCAACTGCATTTTCCCAAAGTACTTTTCATCTTAGTCATATTCTCCTGTGTGATGAAAGCCAACACCCCTTCCCAAATCCTTCAGTGTCTCTGACTGCTGAAGAATGGCTAATGTGCTGAGTAATGTAACACTTACACTCAGATAAAAAGATTTTTTTGAGACAAAGATTCTTTCCTTTGATCAAATTTGAGTCAGGCTTCTCAAAGTCCTCTTCCTGACCCAGCCCCGACCTTGAACTACGTCCTTGTCATCTCACAGCTGAAGAAACTGAGACTCGCAGCTCACTGAGTCAGGTTTTACCCTGCTTCTACTCTTTCGTTCTTTGCAAAGATCTTAGGAGACGCCTGTTGTTTCTTCACTCGCTACAGCGCAGAGCCGAGTTGCTAATTGTAGCAGACACTGATTCTAGTTCTTTGATCAATTTCCCATAGCTTTTTGGTGGTTAACGGATGGGAGCTACACGCATGACAAAGTTAAACTTTACCTGAGCCCTCAGTTCCTAAAACAAGCGATGGTTAAGAAACCTCCCTCCTGTATTCCTGTGTGTGGGAAATGGCAGACTGGAAAGAATCACCTTTCTTCATGACTTAAGACTCATGGGTGCCCCCCTGGTTTACCTGTGACAAGGCCAGACACAACCCTCCAAACACCTGTTTTTTGTCTCTTACCGATTAGCTGAACTGTTTGTACCCACTGACAAAATCTCATCAAAATGCCTGATAATTTGACCAAATATTAATTACCAGTTATGCTTCTCTCCTTCCTGCAGACCCCAAAACTTAGAGCCACTCTTTCTGAGCTGGCGTAGGCAGGTGTACCAACCCTTTCTTTTAAAAGCCCCTCCTGAGGACTGACACTTCCTGTTCAATGGTCCCGTCACACTACCTGCTCACCTCACTCCCACATTTCCAGCTCTAACTTTGCTTAGACAAAACTTCTCCTTTGCGCCTGCTCTTCGAGAGGCTTACAGACCTTAAGATTGCGATGCTCTTGCTACTGCATTAGTCCTCCACCTGCTGAAACAGGCCCTGTCTCTTACTGCAACAAAGCCTTCAAATGATGTCTCTCCTTACCTAAGTCCAGATTTGTTTTTAAGGCATAGAATGTATAGCAACCCACCCAGTTCCAATCTGACTGATTTTTCCAGACAAGAAACAAGCAAACTGACCATGGATGGCTGGAGGGCATCGACACCGACTGCAGGATACACGATGCCGCAAACAGGCAGCAGCCTCTTCATACGAGTGTCCAGCTACTCCCTGGCTTCCCCACTGTTGTATAAAGAAGGATTTGGCTGGTCTTTGTTGCCACTTCCTAGGAGGGAACCTATAAACTTTCAGAACTTCCTTGGTGATAGGAGTGTCTTTGTTATTCATGGTGGACCCTTTGGATCTCAACTTTTTACTTAACGAGGTGACTCATGGTGGGCCCTAGATAGTTTCAGGATGGGCTGGCTGTGGCTGAGAGATCAGCCATGAGATTACAAAGTTGGGGCCCTGAGTCATCTGCTATCTGACATCCTGGGGTGGGGAGAGGAGAAGGTGGAGATTGAGTTCAGTCACATCGTGTGGCCAGTGATTCCATAACTCATGCTGGATGAGGAAGCCCCAGTAAACACTGGGCACTGAAACGTGGGGCAGGTTCCTGGTCGGTGACAGACAGTGATGTGGGCAGGTGATGCCTCCTGGGGACACAGAAGTAGCAGGCCGGATACCTTTGCAGACCTTGCCCTGTGCATCCTGTCTTTTATCTGGCCCTTATTTGTATCTTTTACAATAAAAGGCATTCAAAGTACGGTGCTTTCCTGAGTTCTGTGAGTTTTTCTAGTGAATTATTGAACCTGAGTGGGTAGTTGGAACCTGAGTGGCTTTGGGGCCCCCTAGAATGTGGCTGGTGTTACCAAGTGAGGTCAGTTTGTGGGCACTGTGCCCTTACCCAGTGAGATTTGGCCTGACTTTGTTAGCGTCTGAACTCCCCCCACCCACCTGCTCATCAAGTGGTTTTATAGTCTCTACATTCCTGTTTGGAAACTAATTTAAGTCCTCAAGCTTTAGTTCACAACCACTGATTGAACAAAAGAAAAAGAGAATGATATTCCCAACAGCATACACTGACACCTCAGCGCTCACATTCTCACAGTGCTCTCCACCTGGAGTTGGACTAAAGGAGGGCCTGAGATGGGCCGGGACCAATTCCACCCACAGGCTCTGTGACTCTGTCCCACCAACTATGCCCCCATCACATCTCAGATCACACACATGTCTGCAGCTGCGGCTATAGGGACTGAAGAGCATGTGGTCAGTACTAAGTACTCATTGGCCTACTGAAACATCACTCCTGCCAAAACTTCCAGCCATTCATAAATATGAAAAATGTAGGTCAAAGGCATCACCTGAGTGAGTCTGGCCACTTGTCCTCTGAAATACTGCTTAGCAGCTTCTGGAATGATCTAAAGAGCTCTACTTTGCTGATTCGGGATCTGTTTGAAAAAAGATCAAGAGGATTTATTAAGTGTTTAATATGCACCAGGCCACCATCAAAGATATTGGGCTTCACATGGTATCTTTCTAGGTCTGAATGTCCTGAGCCCCCATTTTCACCAATGCTTGGCAAGAAAAATCCAGATCTGAGAGTCTGATTAGGTTGAGACACAAAAATGATTCTCATTTCATAAACGTTATCAGCAGTGAAATCATCAAGGTGACAGGCTGAAATGGGCTAAACGCAGAGGGAATTACTAAATTCTGCCCCCAAGGATACCCATCAGCTGTTATTTGGCTACCACCTTTCAAGGGAGCTGGCCCTTGGGTAACACTGCTTACAAGACATTGAAAGGTTTGTTTCAGAGACTTGAGTGTTGCTCCCTATATGAACTGTGGTTATAAAGTCCATTCAGCCGAGGCACCTGAGGAAGAATCTCTAGATTCCTCCTATGGGGATTACAGTCCTTGGGAGGTAAGTCCTTTGCTTCTGAATCAAGCTTCATGATGGTCATAGTTTGAAGTAGTGAAGGAAGTCAGTGTGAATTCCTTACCAGTTACTTGGGTCTTTCTGGTTTTGCTCTTTCATAACAGCTGGGGCCTAGAGTGTACGTGCCTCCTTCCTTTCCCTCATATACACAATTCATGGGCTGACTTAGAAGCTGGGAAGCGTTGTGTGTGCCAACAAGGTACAGTCTTATTTTACGTACCATACCCGTCTCCTCCTTGAAAATCGTACCATCAGCTGAGACACAGAGGCCATCGCTGGCATATACTAAACAGGGAACTGTAGTCTGCTGAAAAGCTCCCTTACCTGGCTGGGACCTAGCCTACTGGAGACATCACTGCTTAAAGGGGAACCTGAGTGGCTGCCGGCATTCAGGAACATAAGGCTGCTTTTTTTGTTTGTTTGCTTTTTGTTTTTGGCTGTGCTGTGCTGCATAGCTTGTGGGATCTCAGTTCCCAGACCAAGGATTGAACCCAGGCCCACAGCAGTGGAGTGAAGTGAAAGTTGCTCAGTTGTGTCTGACTCTTTGCAACCCCATGGACTATACAGTCCATGGAATTCTCCAGGCCAGAATACTGGAGTGGGTAGCCTTTCCCTCCTCCAGGGGATCTTCCCAACCCAGGGACGGAATCCAGGTCTCCCACATTGCAGGCGGATTCTTTACCAGCTGAGCCACAAGGAAGCCAGAGTCCTAATCACTGGACCTCCAGGGAAGTAGCCTGCTTTAACATGAAAAAAAAAAAAACAAAAAAAAAACCACAACCAAAAAACTAATGGATCTCATTAACAGACCAAAGGAGAAAAGTACTATAAGGAAAATATGTACAGAAAATGCATTTGTTATAATTCAACATCCATTGAGTGATTTAAAACCTTTTAGCAGCAGCAGCAAACTAGGACTAGGAAAGATAGTATTTAAATTCATAAAGGGTATCTATAAAAATCCTACAGTTGATACATGTTCTCAAAATCAAGAATGATAGAGGGATACTTGCTATCAATGCTTTTATCCAACGTTATACAGAAGGTCTGGCTAGTAAGACAAGAAATAAAAGGAATAAAGATTGAAAAGCAAAAACTGAAGACATTATTCAGAGATGATTGTGACATTGTCACCTCTGGTTAGCACAGTAAGTGAGAAAAAAAATAAAAGGAGTGGCAACTTGGAAAGGAAATACTATTTGCAAAAGATAGTCTACATTAAAAAATTTTAAAAGAATTCATACATATATTAGTAGAATAGTAAGAGTTAGCAATGTTGCTGGACACATTTATTGTAAGAGAGAAATAAACAAAATAGAAGTTGACTGCAGTAGCAATGACGAGAAAATGAAATAAAGGAAATGAAAATGACTTAAACAGCGTCAGTGGTAGCAATCTCTGAATGGTGATTCTTGCCTCCTGGCATTCGAGCCCTTATGCAATGCCACCCCACGTAGAACAGGGCTGACACCAGTAACCATCAGAAGACTGGGTTGGAGTGTGACTTCTGAGGCTACTCATAAAAGTCTCTGTGGCTTCTGCCCTGCTCTCTTGGGATGCATCCTCTCGGCAGGGGGGAACCAGCCATCACACTGTAAAGATGAATATCTGTAGCATCACGGAGAGAGCCAGGTTGAGAGGAACTGAGGCCTCTTGCCAACAGCCAGCCAGCTCTGACCTGGCAGTCACATGAGAGAGCTACTGGAAACTGGATCCTCCAGCCCCGGTCAAGCTTTCGGTGACTGCAGTGCTGGCTGACATAATAGAGCGCAACCTCATGAGCCCCTGAGTCAGAATTATCCAGCTAAGCTCCTCCCAAATTCCTGAACTACAGAGACTGTAAAATAATGTTAATTGTTGTTTTCAGCCGCTGAGGTGTTCTCCCCCACCCCGCCATGGGGTGAGGGTGTGATTTGTTATACAGCAACAGAAAACGAATACAACACCAAGAGATAAATCTAATGAAAGATGTGAGAATCATAAAACTTTACTGAAATAGATATAAGAAGACCTAAATAAGTGAACTTTCAAAACTATTTTAAATTTGGGGCACAACTGCCAATTTGGCACCAGCATTATATAGCGAGATAAACACCATATTCCTGGTTTGAAGACTTAACAATGAAAGATGTCAAATCTTTAGATTTAAAGTCTAAGGAAAGCCGAGACACTCTTGAAAGACAAAGCAAGGAGACTTTTCCCCTAACAGATATCATCTTATTATAAAGCTATGGTAATTAAGAGTATGGTTTTGGTGTAGGGAAAAACAGACCAATGGAACAGAACAGAATGCCCAGAAAGAGACATACATACATATACACATAAAATATTCTAAGTTTGCTATGTATGCACTTAAAACATAGATTTCAATAAAATTACTATAGTTTCTTTTTCTATAAAGAAAATAAAATGAGTTTCTCTGACAGGGAGCTTGTATTGTATGAGAGCCTTTTATACATAACCATGTATTGGGTCATTGCGAGTGTACCAGAAAGAGGTCAGATAAGTGAAATTCCTGTAGCTCAAAGTGCTCATATTTTTTCTACTCAATAAACTGGGCTGGTAGAGCTAACAAGGAGCTGGAGCTAAAGCTGCCACTAAGTAGGAACTGTCAGATTGAAATACCAATCCCCTGAAACTGAACTAAAATCACAGAATTAAAATACAGGGCAAGTGTTTATATGATTGCATTAGAACTGAAAATTATTACTCAAGAACAAAATAATCCGTTCAATATTAGTGAAAATATATCCAAAGGGTGGTCACCAAAGGCAACTGTAATGTTAAATCTTTTATTCATCCAGTAGTTTAAGTGTGAATAATACCGATTAATTCACACTGACTGATTAGACAATTAAGAAATTACTTTTAGCCAAGCCTCACAGCTTCACATAATATTTTGCCTAGTTGATTCACTGGCATACCAACTAGCTAGATCAACCTAACACTTAAAAGACTTGTAAGAAACAATTAAACATGGATGCTTCGAACACGGATTTCAGGTGCTAATGCTATTCTCCTGTAACAGAACCAGGGCACTTTAGAGAGAAATGGTTCTATATACTGGAGCAGCGAAGTGATGGTCCTGGAAAAACCTCACACAGGACAAAGAAATGAGGCTGTCTGGCAGCTCCCTGTGCTTTCTAGGCCTAAACAAAAGAGAGAGAATGAAGTTTCTATAGCTAACAGAAACATATTAAGAGCAAAGCCTGAAGTTCATGACCCTCAAAAAGGGGAAGATTTAGAAATTTTTTTCAGATAATTAGTACCATATCATGGTTGGTTTTACCCAGTTAAAAACAAACATTATTTACGCTTTATTGCATGTGTGCTTTCAGGTAGGTTAGTTGATATGCTCACTGTTACCTAGAATCAAAGATTTCATTTCTAGATTTAAGAGTCTGAAACCATTTTTGGTGACATGACCACACATTTTGAGGAAGTTTAGAGAGTAATCCCAGGGGTGGGAAAGTCTGGTGGGCTGCCGTCTCTGGGTCGCACAGAGTCAGACACAACTGAAGCGACTCAGCAGCAGCAGCAGCAGAGTCTTACAGAGCCCACATTTCCACTGCCCACATCACGCAGAATCAGCAAAAGAGGAGTACAAAAGATAAGCTAATATCTTGCCCCACATGCTCATGTTTCCCTTTGAAATACTGATACGAGAGCCCATGAGATTTTTGCTAAAGCCCAGTGGCTGCTGATGTACAACTATGAAAGAACATCTGGCTATAGAATTACAGAACATTAATGAAATATGTCAAGGAATTTCATCCACAAGAACAAGGAGCCTCAGAAATCAACCATGCCATGCTCTGTAGTCTGGAGAAGGGATCCACTCAAGGTTCACTGAAGAAATGCATCACTTAAGCCTCACAGGAAGGAGTCAGCTGGATTCTGTTTACCACCAACACTGTGGTGAAACGTCAAGGCCTCTAGCGTCACCGTGAGAAGCTGTCAGTGATACACAGCGTAGCAGCTTTTTGAGAACAGATCTGCAAATGTTTTCAACATTCTTCCCTCTGGGGCACCGAATGGTACTTTCTCTTATGAGTGCTTTTGGTCTAAGTCACCTCATGAGTAATGTTTAGGTGTTATATCTATAAAGATAAATTGGGAATCTCTCCTTTGCTGGAAAAGATCTCCCTCCAGAGAAATAAGACCTTTCTCAAGACTTGTTCAACAACAGAACAGAGTGACTACACTAATAACTTCTCTGTCAAAGAGACTCACCCAACAATAACCATTAATGTCATAAAACCATCTTGGTGACTGCTAGATGCTATGTTCCAATAAACCCTAGTTCCTTTTAGCAGTGAGGATTACTTTCTTAGATATTAACGTCTCCCTGGTGAGTTGGTTAATATTGCTGATTGGTGCATCAAAGAGCTAGGAAAGCTATACATACACACATAATTTTTTTTAAAGATCACACATTCACATTCAACCTAGGCCTATCTTTATTCTAATGCACTTGGACACACTTTGTTTGTTCACTCTCTTATCCTTCTCTTTTTTAATCCAATGAGCCATGTCATGATCTCTCAGGATGCTGTGGCAGCTCATGTGGGATGGAAAGAGGATATGCCTCTTCAGAGCAAAGAGAATTTAAAAGGATTTGCCACTTTGGGGCAAACAGTAAAATTAAGCTTCTGGAAAATGAGGGTCCTTTATCTGATTCCTGTTATTATCTCCTTGTTTGCAATAAACACAAAAACATAAATACTACCTTTTCAAGTGTTTGTTGGCCATCAGAGATAGCCAACAAACACATGAAAAAATTGCTCAACATCATTAATTACTAGAGAGATGCAAATCAAACTTACAATGAGGTGCCACCTCACACCAATCAGAATCAGATCAGATCAGATCAGATCAGTCGCTCAGTCGTGTCCGACTCTTTGCGACCCCATGAATCACAGCACGCCAGGCCTCCCTGTCCATCACCAACTCCTGGAGTTCACTCAGACTCACGTCCATCGAGTCAGTGAAGCCATCCAGCCATCTCATCCTCTGTCGTCCCCTTCTCCTCCTGCCCCCAATCCCTCCCAGCATCAGAGTCTTTTCCAATGAGTCAACTCTAAGCATGAGGTGGCCAAAGTACTGGAGTTTCAGCTTTAGCATCATTCCTTCCAAAGAAATCCCAGGGCTGATCTCCTTCAGAATGGACTGCTTGGATCTCCTTGCAGTCCAAGGGATTCTCAAGAGTCTTCTCCAACACCACAGTTCAAAAGCATCAATTCTTCTGTGCTCAGCCTTCTTCACAGTCCAACTCTCACATCCATACATGACCACAGGAAAAACCATAGCCTTGACTAGACAAACCTTTGTTGGCAAAGTAATGTCTCTGCTTTTGAACATGCTATCTAGGTTGGTCATAACTTTCCTCCCAAGGAGTAAGCGTCTTTTAATTTCAT
>NW_011494867.1:2257651-2258008 GCF_000754665.1 Bison bison bison
TTCTAAAACCAGCTTGAACATCAGGAAGTTCACGGTTCACATATTGCTGAAGCCTGGCTTGGAGAACTTTGAGCATTACTTTACTAGCATGTGAGATGAGTGCAATTGCGTGGTAGTTTGAGCATTCTTTCATCATCAAAAAATCTACAAGCAATAAATGCTGGAGAGGATGTGGAAAAAAGGGCACCCTCCTATACTGTTGGTGGGATGTAAATTGATATAGTCACTATGGAGAACAGTTTAGAGGTTTCTCAAAAAACTGAAAGCAGGACTACCATATGATCTAGCAATCCTACTCCTGGGCATATAGCCAGAGAAAACCATAATTCAAAAAGACACCCCCCCACCACCCCCCCC
>NW_011494867.1:2258108-2258714 GCF_000754665.1 Bison bison bison
CTCTCACATCCATACATGACCACGGAAAAACCATAGCCTTGACTAGACAAACCTTTGTTGGCAAAGTAATGTCTCTGCTTTTGAACATGCTATCTAGGTTGGTCATAACTTTCCTCCCAAGGAGTAAGCGTCTTTTAATTTCATGGCTGGAGTCACCAGCTGTAGTGATTTTGGAGCCCAGAAAAATAAAGTCTGACACTGTTTCCCCATCTATTTCCCATGAAGTGGTGGGACTGGATGCCATGATCTTCGTTTTCTGAATGTTGAGCCTTAAGCCAACTTTTTCACTCTTCACTTTCACTTTCATCAAGAGGCTTTTGAGTTCTTCTTCACTTTCTGTCATAAGGGTGGTGTCATCTGCATATCTGAGGTTATTGATATTTCTCCCGGCAATCTTGATTCCAGTTGTGTTTCTTCCAGTCCAGCGTTTCTCATGATGTACTCTGCATATAAGTAAATAAACAGGGTGACAATATACAGCCTTGACGAACTCCTTTTCCTATTTGGAACCAGTCTGTTCTTCCATGTCCAGTTCTAACTGTTGCTTCCTGACCTGCATACAAATTTCTCAAGAGGCAGATCAGGTGGTCTGGTATTCCCATCTCT
>NW_011494867.1:2258814-2270480 GCF_000754665.1 Bison bison bison
CCACCACCCCCCCCGCCACACACACACACAATGTTCACTGCAGCACTGTTTACAACAGCCAGGACACGGAAGCACTCTAAATGTTCATCGACAGAGGAATGGATAAAGATGTGGTACATATATATAATGGAGTATTACTCAGCCATAAAAAGGAATGAAATGGTGCTACCTGCAGAGACATGGGTAGACTAAGACACTGTCATACAGAGTGAAGTAAGTCAGAAAGAGAAAAACAAATACTGTATAATACTGCTTACATACGGAATCTAGAAGAATGAGAGATGAGTACAGATGAGTTTATCTGCAAACCGGAAATAAAGACACAGATATAGAGAAAACAAACTTACGGATACCAAGACGGGGAAGGGAGGCGTGGAATCAATTGGGAGATTGGGATTGACGTATATACACTACTATGTATAAAAATGGAGAGGGAAATGGCAACCCACTCCAGCATTCTTGCCTGGGAAATCCCAAGGACAGAGGAGCCTAGTGGGCTACAGTCCACGGGGTCACAAAAGAGTCGGACATGACCTAGCAGCTAAACAACAACAAATGTATAAAGTGATGAGAACGTGCTGTCCAGCGCGGGGACCTCTCCTCAACGCTCTGTGGCGACCTAAATGGGAAGGAAGCCTAAAAAAGAGGGAACACTTGCATATCTATAACTGATTCACTTTGCTGTACAGCAGAAATGAACGCAACATCGTAAAACAACTGTACTCCAATAAAAATTACTTTAAAAAAGGTATAAAAAATATTACCTTTGAGTATTGCACTAGAATTTTAAATGCTTCTAACATCCTGGAAGTCTTGAGTTCGTATTCCAGATTGTTCTAAAACATGGAGGTCCCAGGAGGGCACTCGGGAATGAAAAGTGAGGAAACCCTCTCTCCCCGGCAGTGGTCAGTCTTTAGAATTAAAGCAACTGATTCTTTCAAACGTAACATGCAGCTTCATTTGATGACTGAAGGGGGGCATCTATCTTAACAAGATGTCTACTGAAAGCCCTGCACCATGTTAGAGGCACTCTCTCTCAATTTTCACATTCCTGGGTGATAGATACTCGGAGTTACCCTTGTTTTATTGTTGGGGAAACTGGGGCTCAGAGAGGTAAAGTAATTTGCTCAATTACTGGGGGGAAAGGAGCCTGGAATTAAACATCAGTCTCTTGAACTGCAGAGCTTCTGCTCTTTCCACCATGAACTTCCTTCTGTATCAAGTCTGCCTTCTAAATGGAGAGACATCCACAATATGACAGAAGCCTCAGATTGCCTTCTCCAGTATTCCTCGTCTTACAGATACGAACATACTGAGGCCCTTACTCTGAGGCCTCAGTCTTATGAGGCCATATCTGTCTTACAGATATGAACACACCGAGGTTCATACAGATATGAACACACTGAGACATTTCTACACACTGAGACATCACTTTGCCAACAAAGGTCCATCTAGTCAAAGCTACGGTTTTTCCAGAAGTCATGTATGGATGTCAGAGTTGAATGATAAAGAAAGCTGAGCGCTGAAGAATTGATGCTTTTGAACTATGGTGCTGGAGAAGGCTCTGGATAGCTCCTTGGACTGCAAGGAGATCCAACCAGTCCATCCTAAAGGAGATGAGTCCTGAATATTCATTGGAAGAACTGATACTGAAGCTGAAACTCCAATACTTTGGCCACCTGATGAGAAGAACTGACTCACTGAAAAAGACCCTGACGCTAAGAAAGACTGAAGAAGGGGATGACAGAGGATGAGATGGTTGGATGGCATCACCGACTTGATGGACACGAGTTTGAGCAAGCTCCGGGAATTGGTGAAGGACAGAAAAGCCTGGTGTGCTGGAGTCCATGGGGTCCCAAAGGGTCGGACAAGACTGAACTGAACTGAACTGAGGCCCAGAGGGCTAACAGACTTGTTCAAAGACACCTGGGTAACTGGAGACAGAGCCAGGGTGAGAAAAGGGGCACTCCCAATCACACAGAAAACAGTGACATATTGGGACAAGCTGGAAAACAGCACTTTAGGAATCTGGAGAAAAGATGGTAATTTTGAGCCAGAAAGCAGTGGTAAGGTAAGTTTTTAAGGTAAAAGATGGTGTGGGTTCACAGTGAAGAGCATTTGCTGCTGCTGCTGCTGCTAAGTCGCATCAGTCGTGTTCGACTCCGTGCGACCCCATAGACGGAAGCCCACTAGGCTCCGCTGTCCATGAGATTCTCCAGGCAAGAACACTGGAGTGGGTTGCCATTTCCTTCCCCAATGCATGAAAGTGAAAAGGGAAAGTAAAGTCGCACAGTTGTGTCCGACTCTTCGCGACCCCATGGACTGCAGCCTACCAGGCTCCTCCGTCCGTGGGATTTCCCAGGCAAGAGTAAGAGCATTTAGACCTCAGCAAAGCAATGGACTGAAGCCACAGGCAGGAGGGTGGGGCCAGCATGGGTTGCGGCTAGTCTGTCACTGCCTGCAAAGGCAGGACTCGGCAGGAAGTGTGCTCCCTGGCTCTCCTGACCTGCTCTGCTCACACATCCTGGTCTGTGGTTAAGGGCTGATCCCCTGAGAGATGCAGACCTTGGCCTGAAGCTGGGAGGTCCTTGAGAAAAACTGCAAAAAAATCTCTATCCCTAAAAACAAAACAACAACAACAAAAATTCTGTAAATACTACTCGATTCAATAGCTTGAATATAAGAGACAGGCCAGATCTCCTGATAGGAGTCTGAACCCTTGTTAGTGTTTGTGAGAAAAAAACTTTTTTTTTTTAAGTCTGAAAGGATGTAAGTTGTTATTATTGTTTCCGTTGAGGGAGACAAATAAGCATGTCAAAAAGAAAAGAAACAAATCCACCTGTGAACTTTCATTACAATACAACTCTTTACAAGGGGGCATAAAAAAGACATGGAAGAGCCACTTAAAGGGAAAAGAACTACTTTTAAACTGTGGGAGTCTGACAACAGTCACTCAGCAGCAGCTCAGTCCAGACAGACGGAAAGACCCTGATGGAGAGGCTACTAGCCCACAGCCCCGTCCACCCTTGTGTTACTGCAGACCCTCCGTGGTTCACTGGGAGTGAAAAGCAGAGTGGCCAAGATGAACATTTAACAAAAGAAGAACCAATAAGGCAGATACATGAACCTCCAAACACAAAGGCATGATACCCAAGTCTCATGTCCAGCAGATCACATGCTCCACATTTCAATAAAAGTCAATTTGAAGATGCAAAGTCTTGTATTTATGGCACTTTTCTTGCCAGTCTAATCACTGTGAAGCTTCATAAATGATTCTTGGGTTCCAGCCTTGTTCTACTAAACCAGATTTCTTGTGGTAAGACCCAAGAAAGTGTTCAAAATCTTCCAGGGCAAAGAAGAAGGCTGAACGTTGAAGAATTGATGCTTTTAAACTGTGGTGTTAGAGACGACTCCTGAGAGTCCCCTGGACTGCAAGGAGATCTAACCAGTCAATCCTAAAAAAATCAACCCTGAATATACATTGGAAGGACTGCTACTGAAGTTGAAGCTCTAATACTTTGGCCACCTGATGGGAAAAGCTGATTCTCTGGAAACGACCCTGGTGCTGGGAAAGATAGAAGGCAGGAGGAGAAGGGGATGACAGAGGATGAGATGGTTGGATGGCATCACCGACTTGATGGACATGACTTTGAGCAAGCTCTGGGAGATGATGAAGGACAGGGACACCAGTTGTGCTGCAGTCCGTGGGTTGCAAAGAGTCAGACACGACTGAGCAACTGAACAACAAGAGGAAAGAATAGCTTTTCCAAGAAATGATGCTGGGATAAGGATATCCACATGCAAAATAAAGTTGGATCCCTACCTCATACCTTATAAAAACTAAATTAAAATAGATCAAAGTCCTAAACATAAAAGCTAAAACTATGAGAAGAAAATACTAGGTAAATATTTGTGACCTTGGATTAGACTACAGATTTTTACATATGACACTAAAAGCACAAACCATGAAATAAAAAAATAGATAAGATGGACTTCCTCAAAATAGAACACTTTTCTGCTTTAAAGAACACTTTAAAAAAATGAAAGACAATCCACAGAATTAGAGAAAATATTTGAAATATATATCTGATAAAGGGTCCATACCCAGAATATACAAGGAAATCTTGCAAATCAATAATAAAAAGACAAACTGATTTTAAAAGTGGGCAAAAGATCTGAATAGATATTTCTTTAAAGAAAATATACAATTGGCTATACAGGAAAAGATGCTCAACATCATTAGTTACTAGGGAAATGCAAATCAAATCCACAATGAAACAGAACTTCACATTCAATGGTTATAATAAAAGACAGATAAAAACAAGTGTTGAAAAGGATGTGGGATAAATGAAATTCTCATATACTGCTGATAGAAGTCTAAAATGTTGCAGCTATTATGTAAACAGTCTGGCAGTACCTCAAAAGTTAAACATAAAGTTATCCCATGACCCAGCAATCCCACTCCAAGTATACGCAAGAGAATTGAAAACAAATGTCCACCCAAAAGCTTGCATTCTGAATGTTCAGAGCAGAATTATTATTCAGAATACCCCCAAAGTAAAATAACCATCAATGGACCAGATTAAAAACCCGGTATACCCAGGGAATTCCCTGGCGGTCCGGCGGGTGGGACTCTGCATTTCCACTGCAGGGGCAAGGGTTTGATCCCCAGTCAGGGAAGTGAGATCTTACAACTTGTGCAGCCAAAAAAAAAAAGTTAAAAACACCAGCGCCCCTCTCCAAACTGGTATATCCATATGATGGAATAAAGCAATGAAGGAGTGACACATGATACAACATGGATGAAGCCTGAAAACCTCATGTTAAGTGAAAGAAGCCACATATTGTGTGATTTCGTGCAGAAAAAAGTCAAGAACAGGTAAATCCATAAAAACAGAAAGTAGACCGGTGGGCGCCAAGGGCGAGAGAATGGAGGGGAGGGACTGCTCATGGGTGTGGGGGCTCTTTCTGTGGGGATGGAAATGTTCTGGAATCGGAGGGTGGTGAGGTGTGAACACACTGCCACCACCGCCGCCCCAGTACCCTGTACCTGGCCTGAAGGCGTCCGATTCCTTTCTTTGTTGTCCCCTGGGGAAAGCCATTGGCGGTGACATCCAGGGGCTGCTCAGGCACTGCACTCCAGCTGATGGCTAGGAAAAGGTAAGATTCTGGGGTTAAAGGTGTTCAGTTTTCTGTAAATGTCAGAGGTATTTTAGTAAGAATATTTCCCGACCACTGCAGACCCGTGAGAGTTGGATATGATGTCAGAGACAGTGGCTATCACTCTGACGCTTGCCCTCCGGAGTATAAGAGTATAAAGTAGCTCATGATTCTTCATCATCATCACCATCAGGGCTAACAATCGTTAAAACATTTATTATATGCTGGACACACAGCAAATGCATGAAAAAAAAATCTCTCATTTATTCCTCATAACAACCCTGACAAATAAATGACAAATTCTTATCTGAAGATGAAGAAACTGAGGCTAAGAGAGAACAAGGTGCCCAGGGTCACACAGCATGATCCTGACCCACTGTGGGTGTCTCCTGAGCCCACATTATTGACAACTTGTGTGGGAAAGTGCTACCCCAGGCTGGGAGGATGCAGTGTCTTCCAGGCCACTCTACAGTCTGGGGACAGGGGACTCCAGAGCAAGTGGAACCTGGACCCCTCACCTGCCCCACAAGGAACAAGTCGGCCTGGGCTGTCAGCCTTTCTCGTCTGCACTGCACGGCGGCTCTGTTCAAACAGTAAATCTGACTGCTGTATTTTCACTTCTTGAACTCCAAAGCCTTCTGGCAGAGCCGAAACGTTCTGACACCTAAATGTGAGGGAAAATGCATGAAATTTGGCTCACTCCTCAACAGAGAGAATATCTAGGGCTGTGCACCACATCACCACCCACGTCTTAGCAAGAGGCAAAAGCTTTAGAAGGTGTGTGCATTTGTTTATTTATGGGGATGGTATAGGAGGTAGTGACAGAACAGAACCTAGATCCTCTGAGCCTTATGAATGCGGGAAAGTCACTTCCGTCACTCTGAAGTGAAGCTAGGAACTTACCGCTGTCCCTCAGGGACTTCAGTAGCACCAAACTCTGTTCCTTGTAATGGGTTTGAAAGATTTGAAGACCTTAAGCAGAAATATTAACCTGTTGGCAGTAGCTTCCTAAGGAGTCATTCAAATATACCAGAAACCATAATTATTCTGTAATATAAAACTTCATTTTTTTCTATTTCACACAAAGTAGATGCCAACATGAAGTGGGTCTAGAACTGAGTAGACAGCAACTTATAGTCTCAGAATCAAGAAAACATGGAAAACAGAGAAAATGCCTTGGGCACCGTGCCTAGGATTGCCTTTTTTCCCCCTTAGCATCTTTATTTGTATAAGTTTATATACCATAAAATTCACCCATTTCAAGTTATAATTCAGCGCTTTTAGTCACAGAGTTGTGCAGCAAGCACCGAAATCTAACATTTCCGTCACCCCGAGAGAAATCCCAGTCACTCCTTAACAGCAGTAACTCCTTGTCTCCTTCTCCAGCCCCTGGCACCCATGAATCTACCTTCTCTGGTTTGCCTACTTCGGACATTTCAGTCCATGAAATCATACGTGTGGCTTTTTCCATCTGGCATAAGGTTTTCAAGGTTCATCCGTGCTGTGACATGTATCAGACTCCATCCCTTTTTGAGGCTAACATTCCACTATAGGGAGCTACCATCTTTGATTGATCCATTGAGCAGCTGATGGACATCTGGGTGGTTTCACTTTTAGGGTATTATGACTAGCATTGCTCTGAACACTCATGCACAGCCTTTATGTAGATGCGTGTCCTTATTCCTTTTGGATATGTACGTGGGAGTGGAATTAGTGGGTCATATCCTGGCACTGCTCCCAAGAGCTGGCTTTAGGAGAGTGCATTTGACAAGAGCGCCCAGGTTTCCCCAGGCCCTGGTCATATTCTGCCCTCGGTACTATGGCAGGCATCAGGCGTGGCTGCCCTGCTTTAGGGAGATCACACTTGGGTGGTCATCCTTCATCTTTTTCTTTTTAAAAAATTAACACTAATGTTTGAGTGTCCTTAAACATAACAATAGCAAACTATGCGCACTGCAAAAAAAAAAAAAAAAAAGAGAAATCAAAAAGAAGAAAAAAAAATCACCCATAATACCACAACTCAGAGGTAATCATATTAATACCTTGGTATATATCTTTCTATAATTTTTTTTCCTATGGACATAATATACTTTAAGACTGAAATGAACTCATCTTACCTTCTAAATTGCTCTTTAAACATTATGAGCATTTTTCCATGTTTAATTCTCATCAGTATTAGTTGCAAAACACAGTCACAATCTTCTATAGCTGGCCACTTCTGTGGTTTCCTTTTCTTTTCTTAGTGTACACAAAATGAACGTTTGAGCAGTTTCTTAGTCATTCCCTCAGGACAAACCCTAACTTTTTCTACGTCTGTACCCAGGTTCAAGGCCCCGTGGACACAGCCCTAGACCGTTTCTTGGCAAGACGGCCCCCCTGCCCTCTCACCTCCTGATCAGTGCTCTCTGCATGGCCTCCTGGCTGTAGGGGCACTTTCCAATGACTACAGCTGACAGATAGATGGGTTCTTCTAAGAAGTGCATCAGCAGTGCCCCCTGGCATCCGAGGATGTTCCACCGTGCCAGCTTGTCGCTGCAGGACATGGAGCGAGTCCTGTCCCCCCGGCCTGGCTTCACTCGGAGCAGCCCCACCCGGTGATATGCAGCACCAGGCTGCCCCGAGTCTCCAGCTTCTCCAGGCACACACTTGGCTCCAGTTCTGTAAACGTCCACCACTTGGGCACCACTAGGGGTCATTCCAGTGACACTGGCCAGTCCCTCTGCCGTGAGATTCGAGCTGCTGACATTTGGTGGATTTGGGCCCCTTTCCTGACTGCCAAAACTCTGACGGTGAGCTGTACCACCAGGAGTCCTGGGCTCCAGCCTCATTTTTTTAGTCACAGGACTCTCTGGGTCTTCACATTTCCTTTTATCTTCAGGAGCTTCTAGGTTATCACTAGTTTCTACTGATGGGTTACTGGCCCAATCTCTACTGACAGGACAGCAAGGCTGATCTTCAAACTCAAGCATTGGAATGATGGAGGCATCCCCACCTGCAGGAGAAGAAATCCCTTAAACCAGTTGTTCCCAAAGTGAGGCCCCTAGACCAGCTGCATGAGCATCCCTTGTGAACCTGTTAGAAATGCCAAATCTTGGGACCCATGGTAGACCTGTTGAATCAGAAACTCTTGAGGTGGTACCTAGCAGTCTGTTTTAATAAGCTCTCCATGTGATTCTGATACAACCTTGAGTTTGAGAACGACTGCTTTAAATGAAGTTTAATACTCTTCTCCCAGCTGACCTGAGATGAATTAAGAACACTTGGCCAAATTTCCCTTATAACAATTCTCTGGGGTTCTCACTGATGACCCTATCCTAGACCTAGTGAGCTAGAATCTCTCAGTGGAAGGAATTGAACCATTTAACAAAGATCCCAGGACGTTTTGGAAACACTAGATTAGACCAAGCTTTCTCAACCTCCACACGGACATTTGGGGCCAGACAATTCTTTGCCATGGGGGCTTGTTCTATATATTACAGGATGTTTAGCAGTCTCTCTGGTTTCTGCCTCCTAAATACTGAGAGTACCCCTGAGTCTGACCATCAAAATGTCTACAGATACTGCCAAGCATCCCTTGGGGATCAAATTGTCCTGAGTTGGGAACCCCTGGTTTAGAACGAGCACGGTTTCCCAAGCGCATTTTGTGGAGTGTTATCCCCAAGATGCCTTGGAAAATAAAAGCGGAGGGTTGATTTCATGGTTAAATAAGTTCGGCAAATAATGCTTATAATTTACCCATCTTGCATGTCCTCTCAGTAAAGACTTGCATAACTGGTATTTCCCTGTGCTGGTTCAGAGATTTCTGACTTACTCTGTGTTTACATCGAACCAAAGAAAACCAGAGGTCAGTAAAAAGCATAGCTTTCCCAAGAGAAGGGAGATTCTTCAAACACTAATGTGTACCGCTTTTCTGAAGTGTGTACATAATACATCTGTGGTCTATATAACCTAAGAGTGGGAGAGGCAAGAGATGCAGAAATGGGAGTGTTGCCAGAGAGGCTGGCTGGCAGGCCTCCAGAGACCTCACAAGGTGACAGTGACTTTGAAGAATTCTCCAGGGCCCACCTCCCACTCCGAAGGCTCAGAGATTTGATCCGGACCAATGTACGAACTCGGGAGTCTGACTCATGCTAACACAACTCAAATGCACAAGTCTGAAGTAGCCAACCCAGGCATCAACTTAACAGTTAGTAATGAGGAATAAATGCCAAGTGAGCCAGACCATCACATTCTCTAGTGTTCTCTCTTCCCCCAGTGGGAATGTCCCACTGTAAAAGATTGCCCATGACCCAGGGAGTTAGATCAGCAGTTCCAGATTTTGATTTCACAGACCTGTAAAATCTCCACAAGATTTTAAGATCAATAGAGTGTTGTCAATTTTATATTTCATCAAGTAAGATCTTTAAAAAGCTTATTTATCATTAATTTAAAAATACATAAAGATCTCATAAGCTTAAAATGGAAAGAAATTAGCTTTTTAAAAACTCACTGAACAGTCCTGAGTTTTCTCGTGTGACCATGGAGCAGTGCTCTCTCACAGAGCAGTACCAGCCTGTGGACCACTGATTTTCGTTGTTTGATTAGGTGGTCAGGCTAGCTGTAATCTCCAGATCTCTCTCTCCACAAGAATGCTACACCTGCTGCTGGGATCAACCAGGCCCTGGCTGGGCAAAGCGGGATCCACAGGCCAAGACTCCTGGCATCACCAGGGAGCTGGTTAGAAGGGCAGGCCTCCAGATCCACTCCAGAGCTGCTGTATTTGAATGTTCAGTTTAACAAGTTCTTGGGGTGCATATTATATATATTACAGTTTGAGAAACACTGAGTTAAGAAACATCCTTTGGTTCTTGAGTGCCTTGGTCCAAAGACATTGCTAAGAACAGAGTATGGATGAGCCCTGCCTTTCTCTGTATGTCATTTTTCTGTTCTCTCATAAAGTTATATTTTTTATTTGAATTATGATCTTTAGTTATTGTCTCTAAAGAGTGATTAGTGTAATACCCATGGGACAATCTTATTTCCTTATTTCAAAATTTTTCGGGTGAGAAAATTTTATCATCATTCCTGAGTTGTCTACAAGGGTAGAAATTATTCTCAGTTTTCTAGACAGAAAAACAAAGTACAGAGGTGACCCCCCTTGGCCAGGTTTGGTCTTCCTGCCTAATGCAACTATAGCACCTGAACATCCCTTTAATTGATCAAAATCTATCTTAACTCACCATGACTGTCTATATCTCCTGAAAAATTAAAGGGTAAACGAGGGACTAGACTTATTCACTGCTATATAACCATATTTCACACTTCCCTGACAAACAGTAGAAAATATGTGTTTAATGAATAGGTGGCAAGAATACACAGAAGCACTGTATAACAAAGATCTTCATGACCAGATAACCATGATGGTGTGATCACTCACCTAGAGCCAGATATCCTGGAATGTGAAGTCAAGTGGGCCTTAGGAAAGCATCACTATGAACAAAGCTAGTGGAGGTGATGGAATTCCAGTTGAGCTATTTTAAATCCTAAAAGATGATGCTGTTAAAGTGCTGCACTCAATATGCCAGCAAATCTGGAAACCTCAGCAGTGGCCACAGGACTGGAAAAGGTCAGTTTTCATTTCAATCCCAAAGAAAGGCAATGCCAAAGAATGCTCAACTACCACACAATTGAACTCATCTCACTCCTTAGCAAAGTAATGTTCAAAATTCTCCAAGCCAGGCCTCAACAGTATGTGAACCATGAATTTCCAGATGTTCAAGCTTGTTTTAGAAAACGCAGAAGAAACAGAGATCAAATTGCCAACATTTGTTGGATCACTGAAAAAGCAAAAGAGTTCCAAAAAATATCTATTTCTTCTTTATTGACTATGCCAAAGCCTTTGACTGTGTGGATCACAACAAATTGTGGAAAATTCTGAAAGAGATGGGAATACCAGACCGTCTGACCTGCCTCCTGAGAAATTTGTATGCAGGTCAAGAAGCAACAGTTAGAACTGGACATGGAACAACAGACTGGTTCCAAATGGGGAAAGGAGTACGTCAAGGCTGTATACTGTCACCCTGCTTATTTATCTTATATGTAGAGTACATCATGCAAAATGCCTGGCTGGATGAAGCACAAGCTGGAATCAAGAGCCGGGAGAAATATCAATAACCTCAGATATGCAGATGACACCACCCTTATGGCAGAAAGTGAAGAGGAACTAAAAAGCCTCTTGATGAAAGTGAAAGAGGAGAGTGAAAAAGTTGGCTTAAAGCTCAACATTCAGAAAACAAAGATCATGGCATCTGGTCCCATCACTTCATGGCAAATAGATAGGGAAACAATGAAAACAGTGAGAGACTATTTTGGGGGGCTCCAGAATCAGTGCAGATGGTGACTGCAGCCATGAAATTAAAAAATGCTTGTCCCTTGGGAGAAAAGTTATGACCAACCTAGATAGCATATTAAAAAGCAGAGACATTACTTTGCTAACAAAGGTCCATTTAGTAAAAGCTACGGTTTTT